>NC_059341.1:34971500-35282000 GCF_018350155.1 Leopardus geoffroyi | reverse complement strand
GAGAAGAGAGAGGGAGCTGGGCCTGACTTCATCAACTGGTTTTAACTTCCTCCGTTAATCACTTCAGTAGAGCTGTTAACAGGCAGGAAATCTAATTGATGAGCATTTCACCTCCCAGCTTCCCTTTCTGCCCAAGGTGCTAATGAGCAGGGAAATCACAGATCCTTTGGTACAAGGTCCTTAAGAGGTCATGCGACTGCCAACCCCACCCCACCCGCCTCAGCTGAACCCCAGCAAACCCTCCAAGCGCTCTGATTTTTAAACTCCTATAGACTAATTTTCTCACCTCTTGTGGTCACACACAACACAAGGGAGCCTCAGCACCCCCAGGGACCTGCCCTCCACCTGGCCCCAGCTCTGCCAGCCAGCCACCCATTGCTTGTCCTGTTGCTGGGGAATCGCTGGCCTTTCTGTAGGAACTCATGTTCTTGAAGACAGTCATTGGATCTCATTTCTGCTGTCTTTTCTCGAGGCTGCACAACTGTGCATCTTTCACCCTGTGTGTATGCATTGTTCTTTTGGACCCCTCCCCTCAGGATGCTGTGTTCACCTCCCTCCCAATTCTCCTTCTGCTTTCCTTGTGGGTCCCTGAACTGGGCACAAAATCCATTCAAGCCTTTAGCAACACTGGGTACAGTTACAGGAGGTCTCCTAGCACCTGCTGGCTGCTCCTTTCTAACACAGGCAGAACGGTTATCCCTTCCAGTACACAGCTCTTTGTCAGTCCCCACCTCCCTCTCTCCTTTATGTGAATGCTCTGTTTTCTTTTCCCTGTAGACAATCCTGCACTTTTTCTTATCTGAGTCATAAGAGTGACGGAAAGGAAGCTAAGGAAAAATAAGTAGCATTGCCAATATGAACCTGGGACTTAATCCTCACCTTGGAATGTTCCAGTGCTGATGAGGGGCACTGCAGGAGACAGACAAACTCTGGAGCAGAAGGTTTCAGAGGCCTGCAGAGTAATTCCTTTGCAATCTGAACAAAGCCCATTCCTCCTCTTTAGCAAATGCTTTTTACTTTTTGGTCCACTGGAACTTAGTGCAAGAGCAGTTCTCCAAAGGGCTTTCTGTGTCCCATTGGGCTTTAATAGTCCCTGTGGATGCCATCTGGAAAGGGGTCAGGGAATGGTCATCTTCCAGCATGGGAGCCAACCAACTGGGAAAAGAGAGTGAGATGGAGAAAGAGACAAGCCAGTACTCATTCTGAGAGGCTGAAAATCACTTCCGAGGGCCTGAAGATTTACAAAGACGCAATCTGGATTCCCAGAGCAAATGAGTCTTTATACTCATAACAGGTTGTAATTTGAGTCATATAGGAAGTTAAGAAAGTGAAAACATGAGTAAATGCCAGTGTGATAAAATCATAGTCTCCAGGCTGGAAAAGACGTTACAGGGATCTGCTTGCACTCTTTCACTTTAGAGATGGGAAAGCTGGCCTGCCCAGATTCACACGGCTGGTTACTGCAGGACGGGGCCAGAACTGTTGGCCTGAGTCGTCTGTCCTGCTCAGGCTTCCCTCTCAGAAAATAAGCCTCATTGCCAATTTCAGATACAAAAAAGAGAGAGGCTATCAGAAAATGACTCCACCAACAAATAAATTCATCCCTTCCCTTGTTCCTGTAACACCCCTGCACCTGAGGGCATCCAGGACCTACAGCTGTCTTCCGTGGCCTCATGCCGTCACTCCCTCTCCACCCTCTCCCTGTAACTTAGTTAAATCCCTGCCATCTTTTGCCTGCAAAATTGGAACAACCTCTGGACCGGTCTCTCTTCTTCCCTACAGTCCTAATCCATTTGCCCCTCTGTAGCTAGAGTTAGCTTCTTTCTAAAGTGCAATCCTGATAAAATCGTTTCTCTGGTTAAAAGTCTTAAAATCCTTCAATGACCCCAGTTTCCCCTTAGGATAACTATCAAACTCCTTAACACGGTTAACAGACCAGTGGTTCGCACCCCTGGACGCACATTAGAATCACCTGGAGATCTTTTAAAACTCGCCAATGCCAGGGCCTCACCCCTACTGATTCCACAAAATGAATCTGGGTTGGGGCCAACTGTGTGCTGGAGCTGGAGCTGCTCCGGCTGGCCCAGGAGAGCCAATCATTAAATGTTCAGGAATTTTGCAAGTGGGTTGTTAAACACAGCCATTATTAAAAATTAAATTATATAAACCTACAACTAAATTATATTAAAAACAAAGGTCATAAAATACTCAAAATCCATCACTTCCTAATGATTTGACTATATTTTCTTACTGACTATGCTCTTGAGGTTATTTACATCGATTGTGTTTGTATGAAGGAAATACATAATGCTGTGCTACTGTGCATATCTTCCCAGCTCTGCCTTCTGTAGCTTGAAATTGGCCATCATGGGAGTATTCATACCATGAAAGTAGCAAACGCAACAGATCCCCCCACCCAACCCATTCATTAAACATATCATTGAGTGAGGCTTATGTTTTGACATAATTTTTTTTAATTTTTAATGTTTCTTTTTGAGAGAGAGAGAGACAGAGCATAAGCAGGGGAGGGGCAGAGAGAGAGGGATACACAGAATTTGAAGCAGGCTCCAGGCTCTGAGCTGTCAGCACAGAGCCTAACACAGTGCTCGAAATCACAAACTGCAAGACATGACCTGAGTTGAAATCAGAAGCTTAACCGACTGAGCCACCCAGGCACCCCTTGAAATAATATTTTTAAAATTCCCCCTGCTGGGTCTAATCAAAGTTGAGAACCCCTGGCCAGGATCTGGCTCCTCGCTGCCCCTCTAGCCTAACCTCTTGAAAAACTTCTCCCCTGCCCACAACTTCCTTCAGTTCAGCCACACAGAACCACCTGCAGTGACTGAAGTATGTCATGTTATTTCTTGTTTTTGCATTTTTATTCCCCTTGACACACTGTTTTTATGCCTGGGATGTCCATTGCTTCCTCTTTGGCCTGGCAAGCACCTGTTGATTTTTCAGAACTCCACTCAATATCTTGTCCTCTGGGAGGCACTTCCTAGTGCCTTCCCCTCCCCCAAGTCCCACACTCTCCCTTTGGGACCTGTTCATATAGAATCTTATAGCACTTTATGATTACATTTCTCTCTGCACCTCCTCTATGAAACAGTGAGCACTCTGAGGGTAGAGCCATGACTAGCTCAACTACACTCCAGCATGGGAGCAGTCCCAGCATAGTAGATGTTCAGCACATGTTGTGTGGGTACATGAGTGAGTGAACCCAGGTCTCCTGGCCCCCAGTGGGGTGTTCTTCTCACCCCACACCTGAGCCAGCAGTTCTGAGCTTCTAAAAAGTCAACTGCTTCTGAAACTTTAACTGGATTGTACTCTGTGCTTGCTGCTGTTGAGCCCAATAGGAAGACAGTCCCCACTTTTCTATTATTGAGTTAAGTTTAGTTGTTTCAGGTTTAGAATTCACTCCATGCATCCTTTGTTCATTCTGTAATACCACCAGTGTTCGAGGCCTTGGGATGTGGTGGTGCACAAGGCAGGCGAGAGGACTGCCCTCACAGAGCTGTCAGTCATGGGTGGCTCAGATGAGGAAAATAGCACTTACTATTAAACGTGATAACTGCTATGGAATGGAAAGCATCTGGCTACGGGGTGACCTCCTGGTCTGCAGAGTACATGACTTCCCAGAGTAGGTGAAGTCTGGGCCTGACCTTGAGAAAAGAAGAGGATTGGAAGGTGTTTCATGAAACTGGAATGTCCTGTGTGAGGACTCCAGGACCAGAGAGAGCTCAGTGGGTTTAAGGAGCTAAAAGAAATTGGATGATAGAATTGAGGAAATGAGTAGTGACAGCTGAGGCTGGAAAATCAGTCAGGGGCTACGACAAGAAGGGTCTCCAAAGCCATTTTCAGGAGTCTGGATTTTATCCTGGAAATGGTAGAACACCACTGAAAGCATAATGCAAGGGAATCCTGCTAGCAGATCTGTATTTAAGAGAACTCATAGTAGTGGTCCAGAAGAGACAAAAATGAGACAAAAATGGTTTAGTAGGAAGAGGCTGCTGTTAGGATGGCTAAAAGGGAATGCATTCAAGAAGCAGAATCATAGAACATGATGGCTGAACTTGGTGGTGAAGGTAAGGGAGATATGAAGATCTGGTTGGAGAGGTAGGGAGGTCAATCAGTTCATGGGCTCATCTTTGGGTTTGTAGATTTGACAGTATCCATGATGAACCCAAGTGCAGTTATCTGGGAGGGAGTTAGATTTTCAGATCTGTAACTTAGAGGAGATATGTAGGAGAGAAGTATAGACTAAGGGTCATCAGCTTGTAGATGGTAACTGAAACCACAGAAACAAAGGCCATTTGTTGTCTTAGAAAAATGAATAGAGTAAGAGGAGCTTAGGGCTTCATAGGAAGAGCTGAGGATGGAGATGAGCCCAAATGGCCAGAAAGTAATAAAACCATAGAAGTGTGGAGTCGTGAAAGCCAAGAAAGATTTGTTTGGAGGAGTGAGTGGTGAACAGAGGCCCATGTTCTTGCTGATACGAGAGGCTAAGTAAGATATGGACTGGTGCGTGGCCCTTGGATTCAGAGCATGTTGGCCATTGATGAGCTTGACAAAAGGGGTGCAGTTTTGAGCAGAGGCCAGGAAGCACTGTGCTGGGGGTGGGGTGGGGTGATGAGGATGAGATGATGGAGACAAGTGTGTGAACTCCTTCAGGACATTAGGCTACAAAAGACAGGGGTTGGAGAGGGCAGTATATGGAGGGAATTCTGTGGGATCAAGAAAGGGTTTTGGTTTAGTAGCTTGTTTTCAAGCAGGAGAGGCAAGCTGGCTACATTTAGAGTAAAAAGGAAGATTGTGAGCCCGTCCTCCAAATGAAGGAGAGTGACCTTTTAATACGATCAGTGCCATATGTCATTGTGTAACCCCTGTGTCTAACCTGACAGACATTTAGAATTGTCAAAGACATTTCCTTGCTTAGCCTCATTTCATTGATAACTGCTTGTGCCAATTCCACATGGCCTCCTAATTGTCCATACTTTGGGCCTTCATTTTTTTTCTTCCTTGACAGATTTTTAAAATAAGGCTCCCATCATTAGCCTTTTGGGGGCATCATTAAGTCCATGTGTTTATGCTCTGTTCTTGCTCCTGCTCTATACCAGCCCACCTCTTCCCATCGCTTTAACCACTCTGGCCCTGAATCCCTGTATTCCTTCCTTCTTTCTTTTCCAGGCAAGTTCCCACTGGTTAGTATATACTCTGTAATTCCTGCCTCTCCTACCTCTCATTTAGCAGAGTTTACAGAAAGCTACCTAACGTGTCTTGAATTCCCAGGCTGAGAAAATTAGGCTGAATTTTTATTATAGCTTCTCTCAAGAATACTTCTAGAAATCACAGAATCTTAGAACCTTATTACTGGAGTAGAAGTTGAGAAGTCACCTAACCCATCCCCTTACCTCCAGGCAGTTTGAGTTTTCTAAACTCTTTATAAATAGATCTTCTTCTTAAAGATTTCTACATAAAAGATCACAACCTAAGCCTATGATTAGGGTGACCATATAATTCAGCATTTGAACAGGAATACTTGTAAGAATGAAATGTGGGCCCTAACCAAATAGGACACCAGGACAACTGAGGTAAATTGAGACTTTACTGGGCTAGCCAGGACACACAGTCACCCTACATATAATGGGTATGAAAGATGGAATCTGAGAAAAACTTTTTTGGCATTAGGAGATAGTCATGGACATTTATTATATAGGATAGACGTTGTTCTACATACTAGAACTAAAGATGAGTAAGACATAATCCTCACCTTAAAAAAAACTATTGGGGAAGAGAGACACAAATACAATTTGCAAACATTCAGTTTAGTAAGTTTTTATTTCAGTTTTGATAAGGAATAGCTTTATGAACAAAGTGCTTTGGGAACAGAGAAGTGATCAGGGGTTCAAGAATCAGAGGAGGTTACATGAGAGCTAGGCTTTGAAGAATGATAGGATTACTCTAGAAGTAGAGTTGTAGAGAAAGGGGGAAATGTGAAGATACGGAGACAGTGTGTGACCAGAGGACAATGTTTATGAAAAGACAGAGGCAGGAAATAAAGCCAGGAAATGGATTAGGGCCCTGGTAAGGAGCTTTAACCTTTTGAAGGTATCATCAGTTCTGTGTGTTTGTGATCTCTCACATGTGTGCAGGGCTTTGTCATGCTGGAATTTAGTTGACACATCTAGGAAAGGTGTAGAGAAGGCCAGAATAGGGAGTGATTGGGGGTAGAGAGGCCAGCTTAAAGACTCTCTGAGCAGCAATGCAATAGGGTGTTCCCGAACTCGGGCGGTGTCAAGGAGGACAAAGAGGAGGAGAATGCAGCAGTAGAAATGATGGGATTTAGTGCATGACATTGAAGATGAGAAATACCAAGTTGGCAAGATCTCAGGAGTCTACTTTGGAGGACCAAGAATATGGGCTTCCATTCACTAAGACATGGAGTAATAAAGGGGCTGGGACTAACATCACTGAAGACAGTTTGGGGCACTTATTTAGGTGCTTATGGTACATACACATAGAGATACCTATTATATCTTGGGTCTGGGGCTAAGGGGACAGATTCTTTCTGGAAATAGTGATTCTTCGGTGGATTGATTGAAGATGTGGTGGTAGATGAGAAAAGTCAGGGAACAAGTATGGAATTGAGAGGACTCAGGAACCCAGGCTTGACCTCTGGGAAACATCTAACCCCAAAGAAAGGGGAACCATGAAGGCTCTTCAGAGTGAGCAAGATCAGAGAGAGTAAAAGGAGCACTGTCTAGGAAGCCAGGAGAGAAGGACACTCAGAGTTGCGGGGGGTGACCAAGGAGAGGCCACCGGGTCTCAGAACCAAGGCCTTTGGGGATCTTTAAAAGAGCCGTTTTAATAAAGTGATTGAGCAGGAAGGAGCCTTGGGTAGAGTGGGATGGGAGATGGAGAGGAGGAAACAGCAAAGTGTAGCCTGCTTCTTTAACATTTGGAGTTGAAGCAAAGGAGAAAGTTTGAAGTTTGAGGGTGAGCTGGGGTTTAACAAAAAGGCTTTTTTTTTTTTTTTCAGGTTAATGGAGCTTAAGGAAGTCCCTTTTTAAAAATTTTTTAATGTTTATTATTTTTGAAAGAGAGAGAGGGCACTTGAGCCGGGGAGGGACAGAGAGAGAGGGAGACACAGAACCTGAAGTAGGCTCCAGGCTCTGAGCTGTCAGGACAGAGCCCAATGTGAGGCTCGAACTCATGAGCTGTGAGATCATAACCTGAGCTGAAGTCAGACACTGAACCAGCTGAGCCACCCAGGCACCCCTGTGCTGAAAAATTCTTATAACTTTAAAGTCAACATTTTCCCCAGACATTGACCTATAATAAATTATTCTAGATGTTAATTTAAACAAGAGGGGGAAGGGGTAAATAAGTGGATTATTTCTTTTTTTTTTTTTCAGCGTTTATTTATTTTTGGGACAGAGAGAGACAGAGCATGAACGGGGGAGGGTCAGAGAGAGAGGGAGACACAGAATCGGAAACAGGCTCCAGGCTCCGAGCCATCAGCCCAGAGCCTGACGCGGGGCTCGAACTCACGGACCGCGAGATCGTGACCTGGCTGAAGTCGGACGCTCAACCGACTGCGCCACCCAGGCGCCCCATAAGTGGATTATTTCTAATGAACCATCTATTTACAGTATTTTCATAGTTACCATCAAAATGTTTCCATCTGATAGTTGTCCTCTGTGAATCCACAGTAACTTAATTTTTATAATTTTTTTAAAGTGATGTGCTCATTAGAAAAATTTGGCAACATAGCCCCTTCCTTCCTTCCAGGAAGCTACAGGGGCCCTGCTAGCTTTCCACCTGTCTGGGCATCTTTGCACAGACCTCGTCAGCTGGTGGAAAGAGAAAGCATCTGATCTGCCAGCTCCTTAGATGTATCTTTTGGTTGGTGGTGGATTTCTGAGAAACCATTCTCTGGGCACTGGCCCAGAGCATACTTCGCATTTTCCCTAAGCTACTCTCACCTTTATCCTTTTGAGGGAATTTGTTTTTGCGTGATTCTGTGTCTCCAAGGTGTGTGTGTTTAAAGAGGTCTTCTCACTGTTGTTTGTGCAGAGGACTTGAACACAGGCTGGAGAATTGTCACAGATGCCCACACGGGAGGAAAAGAGCTGTACCTGAGGAGTTGCCCAGACAGCACATTGGCTGAATGTTCTCAGGGTTGATCCCACCCCCCATGGATGTGTTGATGGGCACATTCAGCAGAAATGTGGCAACTAGAGAGCTTTTCTTTATGTCTCTCTGGCCTTCGATCCTTACATCTACTAAGAACCCTGTATTATTGACAGACCATTGACTAGTGTTAACCCTCTAATAAATTACTGCCTCGCACTCAGGCCCCCAGACAGACACATGTCCCTCAGCTAAAGCTCACCTTGGTAGTTGCTTCTGGAGTGAGCAGCCTTGTACCTGAAGCTAACACTGCCACTTCATCTTCTGTGGAAATCTGGGCTTACTAGGAGAGGCAAGGCCTCCAGACAAGTGACATCACAACTTTCTGACAAACAGCAGAACATGCAACCTGGGCTGAGGAGTCCTCTTCAAATGATTACTAGCTGAGTAGAGAATGGGCAAACAGTATGTGAATGACTTCCAGTTGTAGACCCAGACAATGGGCTCATCTCCAGTTGGCCAGGGCCTCCAACACCTGTTCCTCCAAGGCGGCCATGGCATCCAGTGGTGGGGCTAGCATACAAGTTTCCGACTGCTGGAATCCTCATTTCCTGGCTTTGTCATCAATTAGCTGTGTAATCTTGGGCAAATAGTAATTGGAAAGAGCTCTGGAGCCTGACAGCCCAGATCTCACGTTTGCTCCTTGCTACCTGTATGGTTTAGGGCAAACCATTGAACTTCTCTAAGCCTCTGTTTCTAATATGTAAAAGATGATAGGAATACTTACTTTGTTTGCAGGGTTGTTGTAGAAATTAAATGATGTATGTCAAATGTCTAAAATACGTGTTCAGTAGATGTTAGTTTCCCTTTTTCTCTCAGGTTTGTATCCTTATTGGGTCTAAAATTCTGTCATCCCAACAACCCTTCAGGGTAGGGTCTACATCTCTGAAATAAACTGAAAAAGGAGGCAGGGAAAGAATCCACACAATTTACTCAAGTTCTCAGGATAAGCCAAGGGTGGTCCAGTCCTGCATGATTCAGTGCTCTCCTCTTCCTGCTCCTGATGTAGCTTCTCTCTGGTGTGAATACAGGGGCCATTCCTTATCTCACAGGGTCAACATGGACACGGCTGTGATAAACATAGGCTTCAGAATCTCAGGGCTTAAAAAAAATCAGGTGAATAATAAAATAAAATTTTCTCCATTCCCTGATGCTTGACTTTCAAAGGAACAGATAGAATAAATGTGAGCCCCATCCCTCGAGTACACCTTTAAATATTAAGCCTTTTACTTAATTATGAAAAAAAAAAAAAAAAAAGCAGATCCCCTACTGCCTGGAGAAAATGGCCATCTTCTGTCCCTGGTGACATGATGTCATATCACTTAATGTCTATGTAAATATGAAGTGTTTTCAATACTATAAAATCTTGGGTGGGGTTTTAGGAGGCCTCTCCCCTTGGCCAACCCAAAAAAGTGTTCAGAGAAGCAATGAGGATAGAGGTGGGACTGAGAAGGAAGGGCTATAGGAGGGAGAATGGGAGCCCACCCCCAGAGAAGTGCAGCAGGTAGTACCAACCCAGTCTATCTCAGGTTAGAAATCTTAATGGTTTGTTTTCTCATCTATAACTAGGCGGGATGTACCATAAGCTGCATCTTAAAGCCCGTCTGAGGCTAGACTCCTATTAGGGCCCAAATTCTACATTGTTAACTTATTTTACTGTATGTGTTTGTATTTTTCATTTGCTTTCTTTTTTCTTAGTTTCTTATTGATATTTTTATATGAAAATTCCCAGCTTTGTTTTAGCCTAATAAATAAGAGTTTTTTCATGACTCTTAAGATAGAGAGAATCGGTGCGCCCCTAGTGGCCAGAGGCGGTAGTTACGGGGAAAGCGAGCCCAGCGTCCCTCAGAGCCCCCGAAAGAGCATCTTCTGCTGGAACTGCCCAGGAGACAGCACACTTCCCAGGCTGGAGCTGTGTCTTTCTTCCTGTCTGAGATTTCCCATATATACCTTATCAGGCAGGCCTTTTCTGTGTTTCACTGAGCCTTGTGATTTTAGAAAAACTAGGCAGTGAACAGGGACCTGACTTCCAACTTTTCTCTTTTGCATTTATATCAACCCAGATCTGAGCCACATACATATAATATCAGCCTTCTATTGAGAGTTTAGAATGTTCTAGGCATTGACATATGTTATCTTATTTAATCATTACAAGCCAAGATCAGGTATTAGGGTCCCCAGTTTTTGAGTGGAAAAACCAAGGCTAGAGAGATTAATTTGTCAGGATCACATAGTGAGTCTGGCTCACTGGAACCTGAGTCAGTGGAACCTGGCTGACTGGAACCAGTCACATTGTCTACTCTCATGACATTGAACTTCAGCAGTGGATGGCCCTGACTAGTTCATGGGGTTCAGCTGACATGGGAAGTGTGTGTGAATAGTATGTTTTATACAGGCTTTCCCACTGAGTCCAATACCCTAGTCGAATAAATAGAGCTTCTAGAAAATATAATTCTTTTTTCTTTTTAAAGGTTATTTTTGTTTATTTTGAGAGAAATAGAGAGCAAGTTGGAAAGGAGCAGAGAGAGAGAGAATCCCAAGCAGGCTCCATGCTGTCAGCGCAGAGCCCTATGCGGGGCTTGAACTCACAAACAGTGAGATCATGACCTGAGCCAAAGTCCAGTCAGACCTTTGACTGAGCCACCATTAAAAAGAAAATAGAATTATTTTTAGAGAGCTCAGGCATTCCCTGAGATTCTAACTGTGCCAAGTTGTGTATGTTTCAGTGACATGTGTCTGTACTCCACGCTTTCTGAGATGGGGACAACTGAGAGAGGTGAAGAGAGGGATCACTTTGGGAATTGTGCAAATATTTGCAGCTTGATTATTCCTGAGTATATATCACTAGCAAAGCTGCTTCTGCTCCCTTCCGGGTCTGAGTACACAAACGTCTATCCAAGTAGAGTGGTTCTTTTTTTTCTCTTTCTGTAGTTGGGGGACAGAAAGGCAGTCCAGCGAAACCAAAGGCTTGGGGCAGGCCTGACAGGATTTGTAACCTGGGGAATGTGCTGAGCTTTGATTCAGCTGAGCAGTGGCTTGCTGCCCAGGCCTTGTGGTCCTTCAAGACATCAGCTGAGGATCCCAAAACGTAGGGCCCCATGAACAGGGTGAGTTGTTGTCACCAGGACTTGCCCTGTCACCACCTATTAAATTTTGCGGGGACCCAGCAGCCCCTGGCCTGTGGTCACACAGCAGTCTACCCCTGGCCAAGAACTCTGGCATGAAACTAGACCTCTCCAACTATTTAATGTTTCATTAGTGGTTTTCCAAAGGCATGGGTCCAAGCTTGGCTGGGCCACGCCATTCGGAAGTACGTGAACACTTAATAAAATCAAACTGTTGAAGGATCCCAAACCCAGGAATCTGGTCACTTGGAAGTCCAGGCTGGAAGCCCACAGACGGCTGCTGCACTGTCTCAGTTTTTTCCTCTTCTAGATGTTTCTATGCCATACATCTGTCTCTCTCAAGTTATCCAGCCTGTTTGTAGTTCTTAACTATTGGGGTTCACTAACCCCTTTTCATATCTAATGAAAGTTTGGACTCTCCCCCCAGAAAAATGCACCCATGTACTAGCATACAACATTTTGTTTAGAATTGCAAGGTGTTCATGAGCCACCCTCTAAAGATGGATCCCCATGTGAACCCCTGTGCTTCCACATTTGACATGGGAGACTGTGGAGTATTCTCTCACCAAGAAAATGCGTAAACAAGGTTTGTATTTTTGAAATGTCAGAAGTCCTCAAATTGCAGAATGAGGCCTAAGCTATTAGTCACTTAGGACTTCACAGGCAAGAGTAGGAGCTCAGTTGAGTGACAGGCCTTTCCAGGCACAGAGTCACTCAGGGGCAATTGTTCAGCCCCCAGGAGCTTTAGGAGTCTGGGGCAGTCGAGGTATTGGAGAACGTGGAACAAGGAATGGTCTTCAGCAGGTGCTAATGACAGGATATGGAGGGAGGGAAGCAAGTAATGCAGCACATCTGCCTTCAAATGCTGATGGCTGTGGACTCTGTGGACCTGGGCAAGTCCAGAATCTGTGACCCTGTAAATGATAAAAGCTAGTGGTTGAGAGGCATTAAGACATCCAAAGTGTCTGGCACAAAGCAGGAGCTCAATAAACTACACAGAGCTGATGGCAGAGATGGAGGAAATAGTAAACACACCCCCTTCCAGATGAGTGGTGTTAGTGTCACAGAGGGCTTCCTGCTGGCTTCTCACCTCAGGGGCCTTTTGAAAAATCTTGTGTACTTTCCTTCTTCCTTCCAGCACCCCCCCCCTCCGCCCACCACTTTAAATTTGAGAGGAGGTGAGAATGGTGAGGAGAAAGTATAGTTAGGCATTTTGGCAACTAGCTATGGCAAATGGCATAATTTGTCCCCCAAATGAGCTGCAGCAGGTGCCCTTTGGGAGAAGGAAGAACTCTGAAGTGTGAGCACCCCAAGGAGTGGTCTGGGCCTCCTGACCCAGCCCCAGAGCCTGCAATTCCGGAATCTCCACCACTGGCCCAAGGACAGGCCTAGGGTTGGGATAAACTCAGGCCACGCTGGCAAGGCAATTAAGAGGAAGAGGCTGTTTGGCTTCTTCCAAAGGGTAGAGGAGGGTTTCTCACTTTTGTGCACTAAAGACTAATGCACTCTTTTAAAGTCATTATTTTCATCCTCTGAGTTCTGTTGCTGTTGGGCAAACTCTGGTAGCCAAGATTACTTAGCACTCTGAAGGCCTTCTCCATGTAGCTGCCCCTCCCCAGAAGGATCCCTGACACCTTGAGTCCCCTGGCCAAGAAAATTGTATTCAGCTTTACTTTGTGAAGTTTGTATTATAAAAGTAATAGGTACTTCTTCATCTTTACATATGAAGTTATCACACTGAATGAGACTTTCCAAACTGCATGCCTCCTATTTGGAGAGGTTCCTCTAAATGAATGTGTCCCTCCCCTTTGAGCATTCTGAGATTCTTCACTGTTAATAGCCTGGGAGGAAGGGTGTGGCTGGGGCTCAGGAGAGAGAATATAGGTACATGACTGTGTTTAGTTGTAGGGAGCACAGTCTTTTCTTTCTGCCCCACCCCTGTCCCCTGTTCCCAAGTGGAGCCCCAGCTGAGCAGGAACAGCCCACAGCTGACCTGCCACTGTCTATGTGAGTGATACTGCCGCTCTGCCAAGATGCTCAGAAATATTTTGGCAGGTTGTCTGACTGCTATCGATGTTTTCTAGACAGATAGTCTTGGCCTCTGTGGAAGAGAAGGACAGTGAGGTTGGGTGGTGCTAAATGGGGGCATAACTCTTGTCTGTAAGTCAGGAGACCTGCACTTAAGAGCCTGTGAGCCACATCTCCTTATCTGCAAGTCGGGCAGCTTGGGTCTTCCCCACCTTCCACAGAGTTAGTATCAGTTGAGATTCTGTCTAGAGAACCACTATGAAATGTGCATTCCAGAATTCCAGGTCTGCTCATAGCTGTGGGAAGAAATGGAAATGTGCCGGGTCCAAGATGATGGTGAGTGACATCTAAAGATGTACTAAGCCATTCCTGGATCAGATGTCCCAGCAGAGCCCAGCAGGTTAGAAAACGACAGCGGAGCAAGGAGGCTGTGGCACATTCTTACTTGCAGACTTAAGAATGAAAAGACCTTTGAAACACTATAATGGGGAAGCCAGAAAAACACTCCTAGAGTCAGGTAGAAGAGGAGACTCTCTGGAGGAGGGAGGTGACTCCACCCTAGGCACCTGTGAGTTGGCCAATGTGTGGCCAGCCATCCTCTGCCCATTGCAGAGGGTCATGTTGCTAAAACATGAATTTGATCCTGCAATGGCTCCCATTGCCCAAGGAGCAGGTTTGTGCTCCTGAACACACCAAACAAGGCCCTCAGAGCACTGGCCCCTTTCACACAGCTCTCTCCCCATAAGACCACCATTTCCCAAACTTTACCTCAAGCTCTTGGCACATACTGTTTGCTCTGCCCAGAATGCCCTTCATTACTGCCCTTGAAGGAGTAACTCAAATGTCACCTCTTTAGAAGCCTTCCCTGACCCTCTGACCCCTACATGGATCTGTGCTGCCCTGCCTGAGTCCCTGCTCCCCTAGATGGAGAGTCCTCTAACAGGGTTCACATCCAGTCCACTGATGTTCAGCACAGCACCTGACTCACAGGAAGTGCTGAGGAAATGCCAATGACCAGCTAACTCTGGCCTAGAATACCTCAACCCATGATCTTGCACTCTGGGGCTGACTTCCATGTCTCACTTCTGTCCCCAAACCTCTCCTCTTCTGAGGCCAAATGGTCATTTCTTCAGTGGCTCCATAGGAGTATTCAGTGTCTGTGTGAGTGGGTAGGGCACGCCCTGCAGCCTGACCCAGGAGACACTGCACTTAATGGCCTGAGGTAGGCCCAGCAACCCACATCTTGGAGGTGATATGTAAGGTGCAGGGATGCAATAGTGAAGGAGCCACAGAGCTGGAAGGAGCCTTTGGGCTCTCACCTCCAGCAGAAGGGAAGAAGAGGTCTCTAAAACCCTGCTGTGAGAACACTTCTTGGCCTGGCCTCCTGCTACCCTGTATTCTCACCCACCGCCACTGGTGGCTCTCCTCTGTCCCAATAAACAGTTAACTGGCATTAATTTCCTGTCACCGGCCCCCTCTCCCGTTTGCCCCTGCTGACATCCTCAGGAGGAGCAAGGGAATAGTTGGCTGGAACCAGCTCCCCAAAAGGACCTCAGCTGGCCCCTAGCACATTGCACACAGGGAATGTAGCAGCAGCCAGTGGCTGACCGTTCACACCTCAGCACAGCTTCTGCCCCCAAGCTTAAAGGATTAAGGCTGCACCTGTAAAGCAGAGAGAGCTTGTATACATACAGCAGGTCTGAGCAGAGCGGGGGGCAGTGGGAGGATTCGGTTTTGTTCTACAGGAAGCCAAAGAGAAGAGTGATTTGGCCCCGGGATCTGTCAGAGTACAGAACATGAAAATAAGGGAAACAGACCAGGGACAGACCGCTTGAGTGAAAATGTCTAAGGGAAACGGGAGAAGCGAGGTGTGTTTAGCCAGCTTTGTCACACTAAGCAGGATTGTTATTAGTAATATTGAATACATTATCCCAGCACCCGGAGGGAGGTGAGTTCTGTCACTGTTGAAGCTGATTAGATTGGGAATTAATCATGGTGTTGGCAGCGGGCCCTGACTGATATGCCTGGAACAGGGTAGTGGGTGTCAGGGCCCGTGGCCCACGGGGTGGCTGGTGCCTTTGGCCAGGGAGGGACAGTGGCCTTGAAGACAGAAGCCCCACTGCTTTTCCAGGTAGGGCCAGGCCTGTGCTGGGCTCAGAGGCAGCCATGAGGAAGTGACAACCCCCTCAGCCCAGAGTCCACAGTGGGTATTGACACAGATCTAACATTACACCAGCTATTTGACCTTGAACAAGTCACCTGACCTTTCTGACCTGCAGGGATGTTTTTACTGAGGAGCAAGTGGAGGCTCAGAGGGGCTGAGCTTCTCTCAGGGTTACTTAGAGGACAGGGGAGAGGAGTGTGGAGTGCTTTGTGGACTGGAAGCAAAGAGGAGGCTGTGTGAGTCCTTACAGAGAACCAGGGGGCTGCCTGCATGGGTTTTTATGAGGACCACTCGCTCTATCTCCTACGAGTTCCTTCCTGATCCAGGGCCACAGTGGACACAATTGTCATCATTAGGTAATTCATTCCTTTCTATCTTCAGAGCTCCTAGAAGCCTTCCATTTAGCCCCAGGAGTAATCTATTGTGAACAAACATCTCAGAATTGGCAACTCAGAAGTGCAGGGAAGTGTCCTTGGTGGGGAGGAGGGTGGGACTAGGGGGGACTAGGAGGTTTCTCCTGGGACCAGGCCACCGGAGGTCTTCCGGGATCCACCCTGAACTTCCCCAGCTCTTCTTGTCACCAAGGCATCTTGATTCATCCAGGACAGGTAGAGATGGCACAGAGGGACCAACTAGGCAGACATCCTCTGGGTTCAGGGGAGCCCAGTAGTTTTTTAGGCCTCCAAAGGCATCAGAATTCATCCATCCATGAGATGCCATCTCAGTGCCCAAGGCCACTGGAAAATGGTCCCTAGAAAATGGAGCTCTTTATACAGTTTGCCCGTGCCTTCTCCCCACATGGGTTTACTCTCTATTTCATTAAAGAGCTGCTCACAGTTACCTCAGATCATTATAACTTGGAATAAGCTCATTGTTTGGAATCAGCCCTGCCTTTCCTGTCTCTTGGGTTTTTGGAAATATTAATGCAAAACTGCCTGCCTTTAAGCATCAGAGGTTTGATCCCCTCCCTTGCAAAGGATTTGGGAGATTTAGACAATGGGTCTTATAGCAGCAGTGGCCCATTTCTATGTTGTTTTTTTTTTTTTTTTTTTGAGAGAAGGAGAACATGGGCAGGGGAGGGACAGAGAGAGAGAGGGACAGAGGATCTGAAGCAGGCTTTGCATGACAGCAGAGAGCACAATGCAGGGCTCAAACTCATGAACCGTGAGATCATGACCTGAGCTGAAGTCAGACACTTAACTGACTGAACCACCCAGGTGCCCCGACAGTGGCCCATTTTTAAAATTTCATTTCCTGGAGGTGAGAGCAGAAGGGTGTACTATGGAGTGTGGGATAGGTGCCTGGGACTTTGCATTATCTCATTGGTTCCTCACTGCAACACTATGAGTTGGACAATGTTAAACCCTTTTTACAGAACTGAGAACTGAGGCCCAGCAAAGTTAAGTAATTTGCCCATACAATACATTGCTGGTAGACTGAGACTCAGCCTCACTTAATTTTAGAAACCAGGATATTCCTTTCTCTCTTGTTGATTTAGTCCCAAAGCTAAACCAGAATGAGGAACTTGGTGATGAGAAATAGTTCATGGAGAAGCAGGTTTCAGATGGTTTACATGGAGCAGGTGCTCATCACCTCCCAGGTTATCATCAGAGTTAAAAGCACATGATTTGGAGTCAGAGGAACCTGGGTGTCAGGGCCTGCTCCATCACCCACTTGCTATTTGTAAGACCTTGGCCTCATCAAGCCTCAAATCCTGGTCTGTCACGTGTTAGCCACCTAAGGGCTGCTCTGAACATTAAACAGAATAATACAAATAAAGCACTCAGCATGGAGTCTCCTCTGCCCACCCCAGAGTAGTTCAGGGTCCCCATGATACACCCCACAGCGTCCTCTGCCCTCACTTGAAGGGCTCTTCCTTCTTATCTTTCTGCCTCCCCACCAAGTTGCCCAAGCAGAGCCCCATCTGGCCTGCCCACTGCTGAGTCCCCAGCCCTTGACTCAGTGCCTGACACCAGGGTCAGAGGTCAGTAAATATTTGATGGCTATGAGCTACAACTGTTACCATTGTTGTTTCCTTCTTCTACCAAAACCCCATTTTTCAGTTTAGCCTGATACCTCCCTCCTGCCTTGCCCTGCCCACCCATACCCTGCACCTCCCTTCTCTGAGCCTTTTCTCCCTGCTTTTCTATTTCCCCTTGCCCTCCCTGCCCTCACTGTCTGCATACCCTTGCCTCTTTAAGTCTCCTCACAACACTCTCAGAATATTGGGGGTGCTTCTGGTGACACCTCAAGGTTTGGTACAGATCAAAGTTAGTCCCTCAGTACCATACTCCTGCTTTTGCCTCTTCAGCTCTTTGGGGTTGGCCTCTGTGGGGTTTGGCAGGGGGGGACGTGTGTTCCCATCTCCATGGCAGGACTCAGCCAGGCTGAGTGTGGAACAGGCTTTTGGGAACATGGAGTCTATGTGGTGATCAACAAGGGCACTCCTAGGTCACTTTCGAGTCCTATCACATGGGTGGGGGTGATCACCTTTTGGCTTTTTTCCTACTTATTAGGACCTTCGTAATTAAGGTTGGAGGAATTGGTTAGATTGTGTTTTGAAGAAAGGGTGAAAATTTGCCTTTTTATGTTTCATGCTTTATCATCCAACCATGCATCCCAAAATATTGATTTGGCACTTACCTACATGTCGTCCTCTGGTAGGCAATGAATCAAATGAGATTAACACACCTGTTGACCAGCTTCAAATTTAAGACCCAAAACCAGACCCACCAATGAGGACTTAAGTGTGTCTTTAAAGATGAGTGACATAAAATTTATTATTCTCATGTTCATAGTGCACACTTCTAATAACAGACACATTTTCATGTCTGTGCCCTTATCTGATCATCATAACCAGCCTATGAGGTTGGCATGTAAGATAAGTCTCCTCATTGAACATATGGGGAAACTGAGGCATGGAGTATAAGGTTACAGAGCCAGCAGACAGGGAAGCAACCATGGAGACTCTGCCCCTGATTTCAGTGCTGATTGGGTAGACCCAGGCTGCCTGGGTGTGAATCCAGTTCCTCCACTTGTTTAGCTTTGTTTCCTTGGCAAGTTACTTAACCTCCCTGTGCCCAAGTTTTCCCATCTTTAAAATGGGTGTGATAGCACTTACAGGCTTATCATGAGGATTAAGTGAGTTAATATCCACAAAACAAGTACTAACTTATTATGTGCTGGCACATAATAAGCACTGAATATTTGTTCAGTAAAAATACAAACCTAGATGCACATATGGGGTCCTTTTGTAGACTTTTGGACATCTCCACATTTGAAAGGAAGGGAACAAAGTGTCACCTAGTTTTCTGTTAATTAAAGAAGGCTCCAGATATGGAGTCAGCCTCATGAG
The DNA here is from genome assembly GCF_018350155.1 of Leopardus geoffroyi. Classification (NCBI taxonomy): domain Eukaryota; kingdom Metazoa; phylum Chordata; class Mammalia; order Carnivora; family Felidae; genus Leopardus; species Leopardus geoffroyi. Next base: position 35,263,135 of record NC_059341.1, on the reverse strand, counting down.
GATGGAATCCCGTATTTTAAAACCCTTGCCTAAAATAACTTGGATGTTCTCTATGCATGAATGTTGCATGTGCATGCCTCTGGATAGAGAGCAGGAATACGAACTGAATTACAGTGTCTCAATAATAAGATGGCAGTGTTAATTCCAAGTGCTGGAACATCCTGCTTGAGAAAACCTGGATTTCCAACCTGGTTCTCTGACTTCACCAAAGCTAGATAATTATCCAAGCAGCACCTGGCCCTTCTGACTATTTATCTTATCAGTAGGCAGCACTTCAAGCCTTCATTGTTAAGGCTTCCCTTCTTATTCCTGGCACTTTAAGGATGATAACGAAGTAAGGGGAGAGTGCCGTGTGCAACGTGACTGGCTAGGAGCCTCAGACGAAGAGTGCAGTTTGAAGAGGCAGTGCCATGTTCTTCTAGGGGCCAGAGCCAGGCCTCACATGGAGCTCTGGAGAACAAGAGCCAATCTGGATGGAGCCAGCTGGAAGAAGAAGGTGTGAGATTGCATTGCAGGCAGTGTGGGTATGGAAAACAAGGGGCTTGGTTTCCCAGGCCACTCTGCCACTTACTGCTGTGTGACCTTAAGCAAGGCACTTAACCTCTCTGAGTCTCAGTGGTCCTATCTGGGAAATGGAAATATTAATATTGGCACCGTCTACTTTATAGGTGAAATCAATTCATAAATCTTTTTTTTTAAGTTTATTGATTTCTTTTGAGAGAGGGAGAGAGAGCATGCGAGCAGGGGAGGGGCAGAGAGAAAGGAAGAGAGAGAGAATCCCGAGCAGGCTCAGCACTGTCAATGCAGAGCCTGACATGGGGCTTGAACCCACCAACCATGAGATCATGACCTGAGCCAAAGTCAAGAGTTGGATGCTTAACTGAGTGGTCACCCAAGCACCCACAATTCATAAATCTTAAAGAACTATACTGATGTTGTTGTAAATTGGAGAGAATCAGTGGTTGCTAGCAATAACTTTCCATCACCAACCAGCCTTGTGGGCCCCAGTGTCAGTGCACACCTCAGAGCCTGGTCTCAGGAACAACAGGAAGGTTCTGCTACTCCACATCCATCACCAGAACTTTTCTTCCCTCAAGGATTTATTCTTTGGGTGCTGACTTAAGCCATCATCATTTATACTACCTTATGAATAATAAGTTTATTAGATTTTTCCCACCCATTTGACCCCCTACTAGGAGCAAGATTTGTTTTGTTTTGTTGAGAGGGGTGAGAATTGAAAGGGACAGCCAGATCACAAGGATCTCAGAGTTAGGGGAATTGGAATGGCTTTGTGGAGACGGGAGGGGAACTTGAGTATCTAGGCAATAGCCCTGAGACACACAGAGCCGGGATGTAGGACTAGAGTAATAAGGAACAAGCCACAGTCTCCCCAAAATTTCCTAGAGGCCAACCTGTTTTTAATACCCTTCCTTCCTGGGGTGCCTGGGTGGCTCAGTCGGTTAGGCGTCTGACTTCGGCTCAGGTCATGATTTCGCGGTCCGTGAGTTCGAGCCCCACGTCGGGCTCTGTGCTGACAGCTCAGAGCCTGGAGCCTGTTTCGGATTCTGTGTCTCCCTCTCTCTCTGGCCCTCCCCCGTTCATGCTCTGTCTCTCTCTGTCTCAAATAAATAAATAAATAAATAAATAAATAAATAAATAAATAAACGTTAAAAAAATACCCTTCATTCCTTTCTGACCAGTGCCTCATCTCCCAAAAACCCAGTTGAAGCAGACAAAACTCCAGGCCAAAGACACTCCTTGCATTATTGACCTTCTAGTCTTGCCCATGGCTGGGTAGTCTCCTGTTTACTCATCTGTAAGGGCTGCGGAGTGAAGGTGTTGGAGGCAGGAGTGAGTGTGGTATTTTTGAGGACCTGGAGGAGGTGGGATTTGGAGAATCTGGTGGGAGCTGCAGGCACATAGCGCCCACACTGGCATCCCATCTCAGACAACTCTGCAAAGTCTGGAACAGCCATTCCAAGGCTGCTTTTCCTTTCCCTTTCTTTTATTCTCCTTTAATTAAACTTTTTTGATTAAATGACAGCTTTCATCACTCCTGGCAGCTGCTGAGAGACAAGATAATTTATAGATGCATTGACACCGTATGATTAGGACAAGTGCAGTAAATAACAGATGAGAAGATGATTCGCAGCAACCTGAAGGCCCCCATCTCTTCAATCCACCCCCTCCCATCTCCCAAGTGAGTCCCAGGTAGATGTCTGCTACCATCACTATGGGATGCCTTTCCAACTGCAAAACATCAGAATCATGGCATGTAGAACACTGCCCTGATCCCGTAGACCACAGTCCTGCTCCGATGCCCCAGGGGCTTTTTCAGAGCTGCCTGTTACTACATGGGGAAGCACCTAATACTCACTCTTGAAAGCTTAGAGCTCCTCCAGGTCAGAATTTCCTTGCTGGTTACTGGGGTATGCCTGAGGGCAGGGCCTCAGTCCCCTGGGCCAGTCACTTCTGGTGACCACAAGCACATCATTCATCTGTTGCTGGATGCCATGAAAATACTATCATTTTCTCTGTGTGCCCCACTGTAAAAAAGCCTGAGAATCTACTCCCTATGCCTCCTGCAAGGGTAGTGATTAAACCACCTCAGGAAATACTAGCATCTATCCTCAGACCTTCAAAACTGTCAGGGTCCCAACCTCCTCCCAAATGCACCTTGTTACCTCTTAATGTTAACCAGAAATACTCACGGTGGTCAGCCCAAATATACCCCTCTTTCTGGGTAAAGCATATTTCCCCTTGTTTGACACTCCTCAGTCTAATATTTTGTGTGTTCCTTTTCTTTGTGTGCTCTTCTTCTCAGGAGCATCCCTACCTAAGTCACAGGAGGTCCACTTAGCAGGCATTTTGCATGTGTGTGCAGGTGTTGTCTGTGCATTTATAATTAGTATTTACTAGGCAAGATTAAATCAGTGACATTCAACCATGTACAATCCTGAATAATTAGGCACTGAATTGTAAGACAAAATTGTATTTCACCTCAAAGGTTCATCCCAGTGTGCATCCCTTCCAATGTGGACCCTTCTCATGTGGCTGGGAAGGAAGAATCAAGTGCCCAGTCTAATGCATGAGGTACTATGGGTTCCAGAAAATTAAGTGGACAAACATGTGTAAAAATAAATGATGTATCTTGTCATCTTCTGGGGGATTACTTGTTAACATAGAAAGAAATGAAGCAATTGAGATTTCCATTGAAAGATTACACAGTTTGTGGTTGGTTGTTTTGTTGTTTTAGTTTTGTTTTTGTTTTTGTCTTTTGTTTTGTTTTGTTTTGTAGCTGTTGTTTGTAAAGAGCCAAGCATGAAAGACTGAGAGAGCCTGGAAAAAGACAAACTTTAAGATTATAAAGAGGTATCTGGGGCACCTGGGTGGCTCAGTCGGCTGAGCGTCTGACTCTTCATTTGGGTTAAGGTCAGGATTCCAGGGTCATGGGAATGAGGAGGTATCCATGTCACACTTATTCCTAGTTTCCCTTCAGTTGCCTAGCACAGCGCTTAGGACACCACAGGTGTTTCTATATATACATTGCTAAACTGCATAGGGGAACATATTTTGTTGGTTGGCTCCCCTGCTTCAGTTTCCCCTTGGCAACCAAGGCTTGCTGGTTTGGAGGAGGACTTGAGCTACTCCCGGAGGAAAATCAGGAAAGATGGGGGAAGGAGACATGGATATGTTCTACTGATCTAAGTTACATTATTTTTAATTTTTTATTTCTAAATAATTATAGATTCATAGGAACTTTCAAAGATAGGACAGAGAGGTCTGCTGTACCTCAGAGGTTACATCTGACATAACCATGGGACAATATCAAAACCAAGAACTGATACTGGTACAATGTGTATATATAGTTCTGTGCCATTTTATCACTTGTGTGGATTTACGTGAGCACCACCACAATCAGGATATAGAACTGTTCTAACACCACAAAGATTTTACTCATGTTACCTCTAAATAGTCACACCCCACTTTCCTCCCCACCATCCCTAATTCCTGGCAACCACTAATTTGTTCTCCATCTCTATGATTTTGTCATTTTAAGAATATTATATAAATGACTTATTTTTACTTTCCTGTGGATTGCTGGAACATGTTTTTAGAACTCCATTTTTATTTATCTCTAGTGTTTTTGAGTGTATCTCTTTATATAACTATTTCATTGGTTACTCTCAGTATTATCTTATAATATATACATAATTTATCAGTCTACTGGTGTTACAGATTACTAATTAATTTACTAATTACATTTACTAATTAATTACCAGTTCAAATTGTATATACTTTATCTCCCCTTACCCTGCCTGCTTATAATATAATCATTGCATATATTTTCTCCACATACATGAGAAACACATTAGTGTTAAAACTTTGGCTTTAACCATCAAACATAATTTGAAAAACTCAAGAGAAGGAAAGTCTATTGTATTTACCTCTATTTTTGCTCTTTCTGTTCTTTCTTCCTGATGGTCTAAGATTCCTTTTTTTTTTCTTTTTCCAAAAAAAATCATTTCTATTTAGAGAACTTCCTTTAGCCATTCTAAAGGTAAGTCTGTTGGTGACAGATTCTATTAGTTTTCCTTCATCTGTGAAAATGCATGTATTTTCCTTTCATTCATGAAATATATTTCTGCTGGATGTAGAATTTGGGTTGATAGTTCTTTTTATTTAGCTCTTGAAAAATGTTATGCCACTTCCTTCTGACATGTGTAGTCTCTGATTAGACTTGTTTCCCTCTCTAGGTAACCCATTCAGTTTTCTTTCTGTGCTTTCAAGATTATTTCTTTGGCTTTAATTTTCAGGGGTTTGTGCTGTGTCTTGGTGTGGATTTCTTTCAATTGATCATATTTGGGATCATTCAACTTCTTGAATGTGTTAGTTTATATCTTTTGCCAAATTGGGGGAACTTTCAGCCATTATTTCTTTGACTACTTTTTTAGCCCCATCTTCTTTCTTTTTTCCTTCTGTTAAGGCCCAAATGTTAGATCCTTTGTAATGGTCCCACAGGTATCTGACACTCCGTTCACTTTTTAAAGACTATAGTGTGTATGTTGTCCACAATGGGTGATTTCTATTGCTCTGTCTTCATATTCACTGATTCTTTCCTTTATTGTCTCCATTCTGCTATTGAGCCCATACACCGAGTTTTTAAATTTCCTTTGTTGTATTTTTCAGTTCTAAAATTTTCATTCTTTGTATCTTTTATTTCTTTGCTGAGATTTTCTATTTTTTTCCTGAGACTTCCTGTTTTTTGTTATATTGTTTTAAGCTTATTTATAAGCTCTTGTTGAAATGTTTTTATGGTAGCTATTTTAAAATCTTTGTGAGATAATTCCAACATCTGGGTCATTTCAGTGTTGGTATCTGTTGATTGTCTTTTCTCATTCAAGTTGATATTTTCCTGGGTTTTAGTGTGATGAATTATTTTGATTGAAAACTGGACACTCTGAGTATTTTTTAAAGTCTTCCATTATATCTGACTTCCCTTGACGTGAACCCAGCAAGAAAGAGGAACACCACCTCATTACTCCCAGGTGTGAGTGGAAGTCCAGGTTCGTCATTTGGCCTTCACTGACACTCAGTAGGGCAGGGTCTTTTCATTACTGCTGGTGGTAATTTAAGCTCCCCACTAGAACTTTGCTGATGTCATCCTGACCGTGGCACCATAGTGGGCCACATTGTCACTGGACAGCAGTTAAAGACATGACTCTCCAGCAGGCTTCCACTGACACATCTCAACAGGGAGAGGGAGGTGTACCTCATTACTGCCAGGTCAGAGTGGAAGTTGTTTCCCCACATGGTCTCCACTGACACCATGGGGGTACTGGGGAGACTAATTACCACCCAGAGGGAAAGAATGTCCTGGTTCCTCACTTGGCCTAGTCTGACACCATCCCAACAGGGGATTTGGAGTGCCTCATTATAGCCTGGCAAAGATGGAGGTGAGGATGGAAGTCAAGGCTCCTCACTCAGCCTTTGCTGAAGGTGGGGATGGAGCAACAGTTTTCCCTGTGGTGTTTGACTGGATTAGAATGATTACTATCTAAAGTTTTCTAGTTTAAAATAAGGCAAAGGATTTGAATAGACATTTCTCCAAAGATGATACAAATGGCTAATAAGCACATGAAAAGATGCTCAGCATCACTAGTCATAGGGAAATGCAAATTAAAACCACAATGAGATTCCACTTCACACTCATTAAAATGGAATTATCAAAAGAACAGCAAATAACAAGTGTTGGCAAGGATGTGCAGAAGTTGGAACCCCTGAGCATTGCTGATGGGAATGTAAAATGGTACAGCCACTATAGAAAACAATGTGATGGTTTCTCAAAATATTAAGCATAGAATTACCATATGATATATCAATTCCACTTCTGGATATATACCCAAAAGAAGTGGAAGCAGGGACTCCAACTATTTGTGCACTTGTGCATAGCAGCATTGTTCACAAAATCCAAACGACAGATACAATCCAATTGTCTAACAATAGATGAATGGATTAAAAAATGTGATATAAATATACAGTGGAATATTCTTCAGCCTTAAAAAGGAAGGACTTTCTAATACACACTACACCACTGAAGATTCCTGCAAGTATTATTCTAAGTAAAATAAACCAAACACAAGAGGCTAAATATTGTAAGATTCAACTTATAGGGGTGCCTAGAGTAGTCAAATTCATAGAAATAGAAAATAGAATAGTGGTTACCAGGGGCTGGGTGGGGGGATTAACTGAGAAGTATTATTATTTAATGGGTATAGAATGTCAGTTTAGGATGGTGGTGATGGTTGCATACAATGTGAATGTACTCAATGCCACACAACTGTACACTTAAAACAGCTAAAATGGCAAATTTTATGTTATGTATATTTTACTACAATTTGGGGAAAAGTTTCTTTCTTACTAGGTGATTCCTTTTCCTGAGCCTTTAGCTAAAGACAGGAGACTTCAGTTGGATATTGTTTCTCTGTACCCATTAGCATTTTGGGTTCCCCAGAAACCCAAGGACCTCACCCACTGTGTCGTTCCTCAGGCCCCACGATTCCTAACCAGTCTGCTTTCTTCTCTCCACCTTTTAATCTTTTTATGTTTGTTTTATGTATAATGTCCATGGATTTTAGTTGCACTTTGTGGGGGAGAAATAGGGGAAAATATGTCTGCTTCATCTTTTCATAAGTAGAAGTCTCAAAGCCACTTTATTTTATGGAAAGATTTCTGTCCATGTTTCACTTCCTTTTGCTAGCCAGTGAAATCTCATTCCTTTCAATTTAATATATAAAACTATAGCTAAAAATATCTCTCATTTTTATAGACAAGGGCTCTTAATTCTGAAATCTTATGTTGATATTTCTAAACACTTCCAGAGTAACAGTTATAAAAGTAGCATGTTGTCATAACATTTCATTCCCCACCATTTCCTCTGTTCTGCCCTATGTTTCAACAATACTAATTCCAGGTAAATCTGACTAGTGCACATTCTCAACCATAAAATTAATTAATTCTACTTGTGCAGACATTTCTCTTCTTGTCCTAATTATCAGTTTCTTCAACATATGCCTGCTGTCCCTTTCAAACTTTTATTAATGTATGTGATCATATATGTTTATGGTAGATTTGTGCTTTTGTTCTCATCATAACTTCTAGTATTTAAAATAGTCCTTGGATGAAACACCCTGGTGCAGCAGTAGAAGCAGTGGGCTTTGAATTAGGACATTTGGGTTCTAGTCCTATTATTGTCACTAACCAAGTTATCATTTCATTCCCCTGAACCTCAGATTCCTCATCATTAAAATGAGGGAAGGAGAATTGGATCACTCCTATGGACTCTTCCTGTTTGAACCTGACTTTACATTTAGGCTACTTATCTCTAATAAAGTCAATGTCATTATCAGACCAGGGAATTAGAAAGAAAGATGTCACCCCACACCTGATCACCTTGATGATTATGTGCTGATGGGTAGGAACCAGCAGTAGCTTGATAGTATGTGTAAAACTTCCATCAGGATTCCTATTTTGGGTTTGTCACCATAATTTTTTCTTTTCATTGATAATTGTGCTTGGAGCAATACCCAAATTATAAGTGATTTTTGTCCATTTTTTTCTCCTGAAGTTAGGTGCCTTAATCACAAGGTCTTCTTTCCCTTTTGCCTCTTCCTTTCTGTGTCCCCACAACCCCCTTTTGCAGGAGTAAAATATGCTTGAAGCTGAAGTGCTCACCTTAGCAAAGTCAGTCACCTGTGCTCTCTATGCCTTCCATGGCTCTTGTACCAAATACAAGAAAGAAGAGTTAACCCAGGGTCTGCTTTCCACCAGGGGAGGGAGCAACTCAGGTGTGATGCCCAGAATTCCTGTGGGGGCAAGAGGAAGAAATAAGGAAAGAAAGAAGATGAGGCCAGAGGGGAAGGAAGGGCACAAAGCAGAACCAACAGAGCAGAGAGATGGATGAGCAAGATAGCTCAGGGAGACAGGAATGCAAACAGAGGAGAATCCTCTATCCGGGAGGGGATGAATCGTCCTTACCTGTCAGCCACCAGGCCTCAGTGAGCTGGCAGCTTCTTCCTCTCACAGACTGCAGGTTGTTTTTAGCTGCCAGCCTTGCATGTTGGGATTATGCATCCTGCTCCTATTAAATTTGGCCAGAGGGACAGTTTCACTTCTCCAGAGCAGCATGGCTTGCCCAGGGTCAGTGCCCATGTTGGTTACAGAATCTACATTACCTTGCAGGGCACCTTTTTAGCAGCCTCACCACCACCCATTTTTTAGAAACAAGAAACTCTGGCTTCACATTGTCTGAAGCATGAAAGGGCATAGAGAACCAGCCCCCCACTCCAGATCATGGAGACACCTTGCTTTAAGAGTTTTTCAAGAAATGGACCCCTGCAAGGAACTTGGTTCATGACACAGTTTTCATTTTTAATGGACCATGATTTCCATGGATCACTTTGTGTAAAGGAAACCAAAATCAAACATTTAAAGTGAATGAGAATAGGGGTGCCCAGGTGGCTCAGTTGGTTGAACATCTGACTCTTGATTTCAACTCAGGTCATGTTCCCAGGGTCCTGGGATCAAACCCCATGTAGGCTCTGTGCTGAGCTTAGAGCCTGCTTGGGATTCTCTCCCTCTCCCTCTATCCTTCCCCTATACATGTGCATGTGCTCTCTCTCTTGCTCTCTCTCCCAAAAATAAAAATAAATAAAAATAATAAAAAAAGTAAATGAGAATAAACATGCCTGGAATAAAAAGCATCTGTACCCTGTGTGTGTGCATGTGCGTGTGCATGTGTGCGTGTGTGTGTGTACATTCAGCATACATATATTTTTCAGGAGATAATGCTATACGTAGATGGCTCCCCTGCTCTTTTTTTCTCCTTGCTATCTGCTACCACACATGGATTTTTCTCTAGTCTTTCTCTTCCAACTCTCCTTTCCTGGACAAGAGCCCCAGCCTCTTCCATATAACTGCTAGGTTCCGTCACTCTCTGGAGAGGCCTGTTCTACCCATTGGGAAGGGTCTGGGTCAGCACAAATCCCACCATCATGATGCCCCCACCACCACCCAGCAAAGCTCCCCAGGTGGGTGTCCTTTCCTAGTAGATCCCACCTCTTCACAACCTTGTAAACTCAGATGTCAGGAGCTACCATCACTTAGGAGGGTAGAAAAAAAGAACAGAATTCCCACCTCTAGTACCAGTCCCTACCCAGAACCCTTAGCAAGTAAGAATGAAAGCAGACCTTTCTCTAGATTTTTATGAAAAGGCAAACTCCAGAGAAGTCACAACTTGCAGGTAGTTGGAGCACTGGGGCCTTTAGGGACAAGGCACCTGAAAGACCTTTTAGAACCAGAGAACGGTGGCTGGAGATGGGGACACACCAGAATGTGGTGCTTCTATTTTCCACTGGATAGAAATTACTGATAATTACTACAGAAGCCCTGATCCTTCTGAGGGCTGAAATGACTTCAGAACAGTTAAAACCCTTGAGAAAAAGAGCAGGGGAGCGTTGTCCTACTTCCCTTCCAGCTCTGCCTGGCCCTGGGATTGCTGGAGCTGCTGGCTGTGGCCTTCTAGCTGCTTCAGAAACAAGCCATGAGGTGTCCAGGCCACCCTTCACATTTCAAACCAGGGATCCCAGAGGTATGTGGAGCTTGGGGAGATGCACTGCAATGAGAAAAAAAAATTGCAGAGCCCTGGCAGAAGAGACAAGTGCGTTAACCAAGCATGCAGCCTCGCCCACCCCAGGGCTCCCTCCTGTAATCCCTTCTTTTGTGTCTTTAAATACAGTCCCAGTGAGGAGACACAGAAAGCCAGCCTTCCTTCTGCAGCGGTCTCCCTGAGGGAACAGCAGACATCTGCCTTCTTTCATCTGGGGAGTCATGTAAGAGGCATGGGGGCCATGAGAGGTGAAGGCCTCTGAACTTGGATCATCTCTCCCTCCCAGCTCTTCCTCAGGGCTTTCATTTGGGGATAGGAAATGCCATTCTGGGGCCCAGAGCATCTGCCACTGTGACCCACAGAGGTCCACAGGAGCAGCAGCTTCATGAATAAGAGAACCTGCCCTTCTCTCCCTCACCACGGCCCCCAGCCCTACTGCTTGACTCCCAGAGTACCTCCTACCAGGACATCCTCAACCCCTGCTGGGAAGGCAGTCCCAATATGAGAAAATTAGTAGACACTTAAGAGCTCAGTTCAGCCTTCAGGCAGGCATTGACACATCTTGTGTGCAGGTGTGAGAATTGGTTTCTGACCAAGGCCCCAAAGGATGATTGGGTCCAAACACCCCCACCCTTGTTGACTTCAGCAGTTAGCCATGAACCCAAACAAACACCTGCTACAGTAGACAGCCTGGACTGACCTCTGCAAATTCTCCATAAATTGTGGACTAAGGGAGGAGAGAGGAAAGAGCCAGGAGTCAGAGAACCTGGGCTCTCATCGCCTCTCTGTTGCTAAGCTTCTGAGGGTCCTCAGGCAAGTTACAAACCTTCTGGAAGTCTTTTTCCTCACTTGGAGTAACACTACCTGCCATTCAATTAGCTCTTATTAGCCTCAGTTTTTTATATATTCAAGGAGTGATATATATATATATATATATATATATATATATAATATATATAATATATATATTATATATATATATATATATATCACAATAAGAATGGCATGCTCACTGACCCATCGGAACAGACTTAACAGACAAAACACCCTGTGTACTCACACTGGGAGGGACGCCCCAGATGAACGTTGGTTCAACACACATCTCTCTTAAACCTCATACAACCATGAAATGTAAACATTGTCATTATCTTATTATGATGATTATTCCCACTATTCACTTTGTGAGTTCAGAAACTGAGGCTCCGGGAGGTTAAGTATGTTGCCCAAGGTTGCATAACTAGAAGAGATACCAAGAAAGGTGAGAGAATGGTAAGGATTCCTAGTGGAAAGAATCACCACCTTCTCTGGTCAGCAGCTGCAGAACTACAGTGCTGTCCTGGGCAGGAAACTGGGCAGTGACACCCCACCCCTCACCCCATCAGTTGGGGTCTTTGTCTCAGGATATGGTCTGAGCCCATATTTTTAAGGCCATCCAAATCCAATACCAGCCTCCACATAGCCAGCTCAGCAGCTGGGCAGCCTTCATGGGCAAGATGAGCTTGGGGCCTGGACAGTATTTCTGACCAGCCAGAGCCTCCACAGCCCATTAACTTCCCAGCATCATTATCACTCACCCCAGTCTAACCCAGTCCAGAGAATACTGGGGATCCCACCAGGTCAGTCTCGGGGGCCTAGACCAGAAGAAAGAGAAGGGTCCCATCAGACCCTGGCATCCTGGAGACAGATACACTACACCCACTGGCATTTGCCCTTGCATGCTTAACTGGCATTTCTCACTTATAGCAGCCTGTGGTGCCCTGTAGACACCAGGGGACCAGTCTGTGGTGACAAGGTTCTTCTGGCCTGGTTCTTGCTCACTAGCATCTGAGAAAATGCCTTGGAAGTGCAGCCCCTAGAAGGGCTAGGACAGAAGCACCTGGGAACATGATGTGTGCTCAGTGACCTAGTCCCTTAGATAATCAACACTCCAGAGAGGGCTCTTCTACTTGGCTCTGTAGCCTGTTAGAAGGTCTCTCAGAGAAACTCATGTCAGGCAGTAAGTTTTAGGATGAGGTACTCCATCAAAGGCTTTTCAGGCCCTCTGAATCTTTTGACGTGTTGGGAACAAGGAGCAATGCCCAGCAGACCTGGCTGCTTAAACCAGCGTCTCTGCAAAGTGAGATGTAAAAGCCAAGGGCACAGAAGTGGCAAACTGACTCAGGCCCAGGAGGCTCTGATCACATGCATTCTGCTTCATGGCCTGGAAGAAAGAGCCCTGGGCTACACGTAAGGAAATCTGGGTTCTGGTCCTGTCTCCCATGAATTGAGTTCAGTTTCATTCAGTGCCTAATAAATCATCCCACTTTTTTGAACCAGGGAATAAATAAATATCTTGATCAATAGGTCAATAAGTAAATGTTTAACAGATGTCTATAAAATGTATGTAATGCATTTTCAGACTGTTGACATTGGAAGGAGGGACTCTGCTGAAGGGGACGACAGCATCTGTACCTAGGCGTTTCCAGTCTGCTAAATGCACACCAACATACCTGTTCGATGTGACAGTATTGTAGAGTATATAAGAGGAGGCACCACTGAAGAAAGCCTTTGAAAAACATTCAGTTTTGCTCAGAGATAACAAACTAAACTGTAAGTGAAACTTATAAGCTAAGAGGCTGGGAGAAAGAGACATTCATAAAATCAGTCATCTCTGGGACCCACTTTTTTGGTGAATAAATGAAGGACAGGAAGAAATGAAAGCAACCTGACACGTTGTGAATGATTCTCCCACCCTCCTTCCACCCTCCCCCAACCCTCCTGAGCCCTTCCCCTTTGCTGCTTAAATTGCCATATGAATTCATTGCTCTTGCCAAATGAAGTCGGCAGAGATGGAAATGTTCATTTATTGGACCAGACATGTGTCAACACGGCTCTGATAAAATGCTCCTATAGGCCATCTGAAAGCCCATTGACTCAAAACCACTTCCTATGCCCCTGCAAAATTGCTGTTTGAGTTTTTTTTTAATTTTTTTTTTACATTTTTTTTTGAGAGACAGAGAGAGACAGAGCATAAATGGGGGAAGGGCAGAGAGCAAAGGAGACAGAGAATCCAAAGCAGGCTCCAGGCTCTGAGCTGTCAGCACAGTCAGCACAGAGCCCGATGTGGGGCTTGAACTCACAAACCGTGAGATCATGACCTGAGGTGAAGTCAGACGCTTAACGGACTGAGCCACCCAGGTGCCCCGCTATTTGAGGTTTTATGGCTGCTTCTGGCTACATCTGCCCCCCCACCGCCCCGGTCTGACCACCTTTCTCAAGTCCCACTGCCCCTTTATAAACTTCATATGAACCACTCAGATCTTGGAGCCAACCTGTCCTTTCCCACCTCTGTGACTGTCCACAATGTTCTTTCCACCTAAAGGGCCCTCTGGCCATCTGCCTGTTCTTTAAAGTGCAGTTTCATGCCGGCCCCTCCAAGCAGCCTCCCCTCCCCTGAGCTGGAGGTGAGCTGCCCTTCTCCTTCCTCAGCACTCCCGCATTCAACCTTGTTCTATCATTATTTGAATATAGGATTTCCTCTACTGCCAGATCATAAACTCCTCGAAAGCTGAGACTATCTGGTGCATGTTGAAATCACTCCCTGCGTGCCCCACCCCTGCTCAGTGTACTGCCTCACGTGAGGAAGATGCGCGTGGTGTGTGCAAAGACCATGGGGTTCAGAGGAAGCCAGGCCCCAGCTCAAAGCCTGGATCCATCATTTACTGTGGGACCTTGGCCAAGTTGCTTAACTTCTCTGAGCCGCTACTTCCTTCTCTGTAAGGTGGATATTACAACAACCGCACTGTGATGACCACTCATTGCCTTACGGTGTCTGCACAAGGCAGTCGCTCATTGTTGGCTCTCTTTTCATTCTCCTCACCTCACCGGCTCCACCCCTTTCAACATTTCTTTTCAAAGGACTACCACCTGTACAACACAACCCTCCAGGTCCTTCAGGATTCAGTGGTTGGGGATGGGAATTTTACTGAGATGATCAAAGGGTTAAGCCATATGGAAACCATGGGGGAGATAACTGCTTCCTGTGGATGACCGAATTCTGACTGGTTGTACTGAGTGGGTGGTGTGAGTACAGATGACTGCAGGTAGGCAAAGAGCCTTACAGATTTACCTCTGAGGAGGTGTGAATATGAACCCCATTCAGCTCGTGCCCTTATATACATCAGGGCTTTCTGCCCACTGGTCTCACAGGAAAGCCTGTGTCCATTGAGATGCCAAAAGTTCTTCTGAGATAACAAAACCCAGCAGGGTTCTGTGGTGCAGTGAATGTCGGACACAGAGCTTGGAGTCTAGAATGAGGCTGAAATGCCCTTTGTGTTTTGATGGTGTTAGAGAGAAGGGGGACCTCCAAGCTTCCTGGGTATAACTAGTCCTCAACTCATGGCTTGTATTGAAATGGCCTCTTTCCTAGTCTGGATCCTTCTCCTGGCTCTGAGGCTTCTCAAGCCAGGGGCCACTGCTTCCTCATCTGTGGATCTCCAGTGCCCAGCATAGTGCCTGGAGAATGATAAACTTATAATAAATGTTTGTTGAAATTATCAAAACTTGGACCCCCTGAGGCCTGGGCCTCTGACTGGACAAGCAGTCTGTTGGATACTGGGCAGGCACATGGAGTCCATTTCCACAGGCTCTGGCATTGTGAGCCCAAGGCTCAGAGAGAGTCACAGTGGGAAGAAGCAACATGGAGGAGAGTACTTACCCTAGAGCAGAGGCTGCTTGTGTGACCAGAAGGCAGTCAGATGTCTGCGGGGGATCCTGACTCCAGTTGGATCGAAGTACTGAGATCATGGGCTTTCTTCCTCCACAGGGGATTTACAAATGGCCCACTCTTCCCAGAGGAGCTGAAACAGTGCCCTTCCACATCCACTTAGGTTATCTGTGGGCTCCTGGAACATGGGACAAAGACATGCCAGATACATGCCCGACAGGCTCTTCCTGCAGGGCACATTCCATGTGACACCTGTGTGTGCCGTGGGCTCCTGTCACATGCACACACACACCCTTCGTTGGGCAGACACCCCTGGGGCATTGTGAGCATGGCTGCAGGAACCTTAACCCTGGGCATCCGTTCTGGGTAGGAATCGGACTCTGACAGATGTGGCTTTCTTTCTAGCTCTTACGTGTTTTCTCTTCCTGGTCATTCTGCCATTTTATCCTCCCTTCTTATTTGTCAGTTTTCTTCTCTGGCCATTTGTACTTGTCTTTTACTTCTTGTCCTCTTTCTTCCCTGGTGGGCACCCTCACCCACACTCCTGCTGATGCTCTAAGAGCCACATCAACCTCTTCTACCCACATTTCTGGATTCAACTCTGGCTGTGACCCTGAGTGGGGCCCAGCCAGTCCCCCTGCTGTCCTGCAAGCTGCTGTCCTGAATTGCTATCATGAAAATGAAATGTTCAGTTTTCTTCCAAGTGGAGATGCTTTACACTATTTTCTGCAAGCCCACAGAGAGTGAAAATAAGAACCAATAATAGCAGCAGGAACAACAAGATCACTGCAAGAAGAAACAAAAACCTGTAAAAGACTCTGGAACCCAAGCGTCTCTGATTTGATCAACCCCAGGTCATCGGAGGGTGGCCATAAGTGGGCCGGGCCTGGCCCCTTGCCCTCAAGGTCCCCTCACTTTGCCACATGTGGTCAGTCACAGCTGAACACGTCTGCTTTTCCTGTGGGACAGCAGATGAAATTAGCGATTCTCCATCACTGTTGTTTCCTCCTCCAAATTCCACTGGCTCCTAATGCTTTTCTTCTTCTCTGCTTCTCCCTTTGCCCACATTCCTCTCCTCCAGATGTTGGTCAGGGCTGTTTCCCTGACCGCCTTTCTCTGCACCCCATACCCCAGGCTGTTAACTGCCACCTTCTCTGATGCTCACTCGTAGTGATCTCGCTGTCCACAGGTGGCTCCTCATCTTGCTTCTGTCTCTTACCTTCCCTCTTCCTGAGGGGCCAGGTCTCAGGCTAGCTTGAGTGCAGGGTTCCAAGGAGGTAGAACCCCACCACCACACACATACACACAGCCTGCTCCTCCTTACCTTTCGGGCCCTAGCTCATTACCTCCTTCTCACAGAGGCCTTCCCTCATGCCCCCATGGATTTCCTCTTAACATCTTATCACTATTAAAAATGTCTTATTTGTCACTCATTCTGTGTCCTCTCCTCACCAAAATACAAGTTCTATGAGATCAGGGACCTTTTCTCATGCAGTGCTCTGTTCCCAGGGCCCAGAACAGTGTCAGGCACATTGGAGAAGCTCCACTGGAAAGGAAGGAGGGGAAGAAAGGTGGGAAGGAAGGAGGGAGAAAAAGGGAGGGGATAAGGAAGGGAGAGAGGGAAGGATAATTTGTAATATTTGCAGATATTAACACATTGAATCTTCATAACAGCCCTAAGGGGTAGCTGCTATTATCTCCATTTTACAGATGAGGGAACTGAGGCACACTTGGCCCAGATCAAACCCCTAGGAGGTGGCAGTGATCAGAACCAAGATGTCTCCCTCCTGAGACTGGGCCCTTAACCAGCTTGCGGTCAGTGTCCAGTAGTATGGACGAGGCAGGAGCCTGGCTGGTGGCAGTCGGACTCCTCTCTCTCCACCAGGGAGCTTGACGGGCAGTCATTTCAACTTGGCACCTACCTTGAGAGTAAGGCCCACATAGATGATTTCATTCATTTTCACCTTCATCATAACCCCCTGAAAAGGGTGTTACCAGCATTACCTTTCACAAATCAGGACCCTGAGGATCAGAGAGACTAAGGAACTGGCCAGAGTTCACACAGCCATTACAAACAGGGGCCAGGGCACCTGGGTGGCTCAGTTGGTTAAACGTCAACTCTTGGTTTCAGCTCAGGTCACGATCTCACAGTTCATGAGATCAAGTCCCACGTTGGGCTGTCAGTGCAGAGCCTGCTTAGAATTCTCTCTCCCATTCCCTGTGCCCCTCCCTCCACCCCCCCACCCCCAGAATAAATAAATAAACTTTAAAAAAAGGGTGGGGGGGGGCTAGATTCAAACTCTGGTCTCCTGGTTCCAAATCCATTCTTCACATCCTTCACGCTGGGCTTCCCATGAAAGACACTCCTTTGACATTCATGACTGCATCTTCCTGTTTTGAAAACTCTTGTTCCATACACACATGGCATAAGTATGCCATAAGCATGCATATGAGGCATATAATTGCCTCATATGGTCTCTAGTCATTTCTGTAAAATGTTGAGCATCGGCCTCAGGCAAGGATGTGACATTGATCTGATGGTGAAATCAGGTTCAGCTCATGCCATTTTGGTGGAGATCTTTTCCTGAATCTAGACCCTCCCACAAGCTGGACCTCCATGTGCTCAACACTGTGATGTGTGTTATATAGGTTGGTCCTGTGTAGGGGCTTCCTGAGGTGAGCAGCTTCAAATCACGGCAACATTTACCCTTACTTTGAGGCCCCTAAGCAACAGGGCTTCACATACCTGTGGTTGGTCGGTGGGTCTGAGCTCTGGCACTTTGCAGTCCTGTGAGCTGCTTTGCAAATGCACATGCCTCAGGCTCTTCCCCAGTCCCAATTCATCTCTGGGGATGGGCCCATCACTTTATTTTTAATATTTCCCAAGAGGCAGGTTTCCCCACTAAGGCTTTTGGAGCCGGGAACCCTGATTTGTGTCCTCCTCTGTCTCCTGGTGGTGTGTGACTTGGCTGCAAGAGGGTCTAGGCAGATGAGAAAGGAGAGGTAATGATGCTGTTAATCAGAGACACTAATCCGTGCTAATGTATCATCCCTCCCAGGTAGCATTAGAACATTCTAATTCAGTTAAAAATCGCATCTCCTTGAAAAGGCCCTTGAGGAGTGAGTGATATGAATGTGGAGAAATTAGGAGACTGGCTGGAGGGTTCTTTGGGCAGGAGACTTTTCACTGTGCTCCAATTCCCCCTGTACCTCTCCAGCTGGTGGCAGAGGCTGGCACCAGAGTGCAAAGGGAGGTGTTCCCAGGGAAACTGTCTTCTAGCCATGTATTCAACAAGCACCAACTTGAGGCCCACCACACACAGGCCCTGTGCTTGTAGGTGGGACTATGGGGGTAAGCAAGACCAGGTGCAATCCTTGACCTCATTGGGCTTACACATAGTGGAGGAAATTATTGTTACTTAAGTAATTATTTCCATACATGTGGACTGAAGGGGCTGTTCCTTTCCTGACTCTGGGGTCCCTGCTACAACCTTCTGAGTGCATGATCCTACCTGGGACCCCAACATAGAATCCTAATAACATCAAGGCTATTTTTTCAGGGAGTGGGGCTGGCCTGTTATTTCAGACCCCTGATGAGGTCCTGAAGTGCTCCACGTCCCCACAGCATGATGCCTGACATTCCTTTGCCCTTGGTCGAGGTCTTCCACATTACAGATAGATTTGAACACAGAAAGGCACAGACACCCCAAGAAGGGGGACCTCTAGGACTTTGTTTTACAATAAGGTGTAAATAACCTGATCCTTCCTGAGAGCAGGGTTATTTTTGTTTTTGTTTTTGTTTTTTGTTTTTTTTTGATAGTGTATTGTCAAGTTAGCTAACATACAGGATATACATACATACAGTGTAGTCTTGGTTTTGGGAGTAGATTCTGGTGATTCATTGCTCACATACAACACCCACTGCTCATCCCAACAAGGGCCCTCCTCAATGCCCATCACCCATTTGACCTGCCCTCCAACCCCCACCCCCATCAACCCTCAGTTTGTTCTCTATATTTAAGAGTCTCTTATGGTTTGCCTCCCTCTCTGTTTGTAACTTATTTTTCCTTCCCTTCCCCTATGGTCCTCTGTTAAGTTTCTGAAATTCCACATATGAGTGAAATCATATATCTGTCTTTTTCTGACTGACTTATTTCACTTAGCATAATACCCTACAGTTCCATCCACGTTTCTGCAAATGGCAAGACTTCATTCTTATCATCAGCTACAGAGTGGGAGTAGATTTTAATAATAGAGAGAACCTGACAGAGGTGTGGGCCTGAAGGAAGGCAGGCGGAGAGCCATGAAAACACAATCTGCCCACATTTCTGCCCAGTTAGGCCAGAGTAGTGTAGAGAAGGTGGGATCAGAGAATGGGAGGCAGAAGATGGGAAAGGGGAGAGAGAAGAAAAGGCTCCAGTGTGATGTCCCAGTTATCTGCCCTAAAGCCAGGAGCAGGAGCCAGGGTCACTCTTCCAGCACATAAATGAAGCTTTGAAGAGCATGCAGGCAGCTCAATCAGCGAGACTGACCTTTGCCTGCACAGAGTTGGTAACACCCCTGGGCACTTGGCCAGAAAGCTTCCAGACATGGGTGTCTGCAGCCTGACGCTGGCCATGCTGAGCCCCAGTGTGCTGGGAGGGCCCTCAGACCACCTCCTGGGGTCCCAGAGCCCTTATGGTCTCTTGAGAGCTATGGTCCCCTATGGAAACATGCATAAAAACATGTATAGCACACCCTATATACATGCTTTAACAGAGGCAGGCGGAGGTGAAGGGAAGAGGCATTCATTTTACACATGGGAAAACTAAGGCCCAGAGAGGCAAAATGCCTTCCCCCAAACCGAGTCCTCTCTACCCAATCCTGTGCTCTTCCTTTCTATCATCCCAGATCTACCAAGAATCGTTTATCACATCCAACTAGATTTGTTAGGGCATACCTGGGGCCCAGACAGACTAGAATCTTACAGTGCAGTCCAGATGTCACTCCTCTGGCTACACAAGTAAACTCAGACTTGATGGTCCATGTGTCCTGATTTGGGCGGCCAGAGAATGGTCCCCCCAAAGAGGGGCATAAACCCATTCTTCAGGGCACACAGTGAGGCCTCAGTTAATAGTAGTTGCGATATGAAGGAAGGGAAAAAAATTCTCAGAGGTGTACCTTAAAACTCCTCTTAAGACATTTTGACTCTGAAATCCCACTTCAGGCAGATTGGAGAGAGGGCAGCTGGTGCTGGGGTGGAGCTGGCTTCAGAGGTGTGTCACAGCAAGGGCCAGGCCTCCGCCACCACCTCTGTCTCCCACAGGCTTTAGCCTGGTCTATATAGAATATATTCAACTTTGCTCGGGGCACTGCCAGACTTTTCCTTGCGGATACATTTTGGCCGTAGCCAGGATAGCTCAGCCAGACATGGTTGACAGAGTCAGGCAAAATAGTGTGTGTGTGTGTGTGTGTGTGTGTGCGCGCGCGCGCGCGCGCGCGCGCGACCATATTCAGGGGAGGGGTCGGCAGGAGAGTGAGTGCTAGAGGATTGAGAGTTATGGAGCTCAAAAGGGACATGGAGCCACTCCCACTAATTACACCTCCCTCCTCCCCCCTCCCCTGCTTCTCTGCCCTCCACGCGGTTGCTTTCATCCTAGCTGCCACTATTAATGCCTGGGAGAGATTGGACCTGGGAGGCACTGCCAGTCTCTCCGCTGCTGAAATGGCTGAGGTGGTGGGAGGGGTCACTGGGATGGATGGGGCTACCTACCTTCAGTACACAGAGCTGGTGTCCTGCCAAAGGAGAGGCTGCTTGTCATTGAGCTGCATTCTCGGCTAACTTCTCTCTGGAAACATATTCAGTTCTCTGTCCCGAAGCAGGTGTGGGTTGGGCCAAGGTGAAAGGAGAGTCATACTGTTGGGACCCAAATTACCTAAGTCCCTTTAAGTGTGTCCTGTAAATGAGGAGCAAACATGATTTTTCAGCAAAGTTTCTGGAACATCCTTGTGAACTTTGAAACATTGAAGCATGAGTTAGACACAATTTGTTCAATAATGAACCTTTGCCTGGGGTGTCGGACAGAGCCAGGGCTTAGGTAGAAATCAGAGCCAGACTCCAGTCCTGGCTCCCCCAAATCACTTAAGGTTCTGAGCCCTGTTTCTTTATCTGGAGAAAATATACCCATTTCTTACAGTCATTATGAGGATTAAATCACATTTTGTATGTGAAGATCTTTGTGCAAATCTGGCACCAGGTACATGCTAATGGGTGCACTAAAACCTTAGTCCTTCCTCTTATCTAATTGGAGGAAACCTACTCATATTTCAGCCAGATTCTGTGAATTGAATTTAAAATGGTGTAATAGCCAAAAGTTTAACTGGATCTGGTGAATAACAGAAGTCCCAAAAGTCAATTTTATTTGCCTTTAAATAAAATTCTCAGATTATTTTTCTCATACTCTCAACTCAAAGGGCCAGAAAACTTAAAGCTTACTGTGACACTTTAGAGGGAACTTATAAATATTTATAAAGCATGTTGTAATTGTAACATTTTCTGTGTTAACTGGCTTTACAACCATTTTTATAGCATAATCTGTTCAAATAACCCAATAATATGATAACTTTTGGAAACTGCCTCATAAATGAGAAACATGTAAGAACCAAGAACAAAAAAAAAAAAAGACTTACTTGGCCAATGTTATATAGCAAATTAGATACCACACCTGGTTACAATCTTCCACACTTGAAGCTTCATATTGTTAACTAAACCCTTGGTTGCATTATTTTTGAGGGAAAAAGGGGGTTTGCCATAGGACATGGAGTTATCGGAGAGAAACTTTCAAGGTTTGAGAAGGAAGAAATCAGCAGAACCCAATCAGAGCAGTCCAGCAGTTGGATTCTCTCTGGTTTCTCTCTCTACTGACATTGGTAACTTCCTTTCTTCTCTCCTTGCTAGTCTTTAATGGACTATAATATTACTGTAATGCTCTACCCGTTGTTATGGCCATGCTAAGACATGGTGAACTTGGTGATGAATGAAATACTATTCTCTGTTTCTCTACTTGGGGAAATCCATAAATAATTAGACTTTAATTTTTCAGTTTTACCATCTAGAAAAAGAAAATGCCCATAAATCTCCCAAAACAGAAATAAAATGTAGCCCATTTAATTACCAACAAGTAAACAAAGTGATTCTTCCTTTGTAAGATACCCAAACACATTCATAATTGGCTAATTAAACTACCATAGAAACGATTATTCAGTATAAAGAGGAGAAAAAGAAGAAGGAAGGAGGGGAGCATTCACAGACACCCGGTACTTTCAGCTGGGAAAGTAATGAGCTTTTCCAGGCCAGTGGAATAGAGGGAGAATAATGGGAGAATGGAAAATAACCCCATGTTGATGATGTTGCTTCTGCAGACACAGAACCAAAGGTAGGCCTTCATCCTGTTTTACCAAAGAGAATCTTTCCTTCCTCTTCTCCCCCACCATCCTGTAGGAATGTGCTCCCCAACAGGCCTTCCTTCAAGCCAGTTTCCTAGCAGTTTTACCCTAGAAGGAGTTAGGAGTATTTTGGATGCTTTGGGAGACTCACTGAGGTATAATTAAGATGATCCCAGTTTACTCCTGTGTCACCACGTAATTATTAATAGTGCCCCCTTTCTCTCTCAAAAGTGCCTTTGTTTGAATGATAAATTATATGATCACCCTGTATATCATTCAGAGAAAGTGGAGCTGTCTGTCAACTTTAAGTCAACACTGATGGATTGATGGTAGTTGCCTGGAGAACTGTGTTGAGAAGGATTCTGAGGCCATGTTGTGGCCCAGCAAGTAAAGCCATGGTGATAGCTGTCTCCCAAAGGAGCAAATAAGGGGAGGAGCAGAACTCCCAGGGGCAATGGAATGAGCATTGATCAAAGGTCAGGTCTGAGTTTATAGTCAACTCTGCTCACAGTTCCCTGTGCCATCTTGGGTGGATCACTTCTATTTAATGTTGAACCAGGTTACATGCAAAGTCTCCTTCAATTTCATGAATCTATCTAATCCTGTCTTGAGTGGGAAATTATACTAGATGGCATTTTCCTTCCACAAAATTATGTGATCCTATGATCATTTTAGGAGAAGCTTCTCTCTGCCCCCAAAGGAAAGCTACACTTTGAGACTGATGCCCTAGTATCTCCATAGTGCACTCTACAGTTTACAGAACACTTTCATGTATATCACCATAAACACATGATGCAGCCTTTATTTTTATCATCCTCATTGTATAAGTGAAAAAATTAAAGCTAAGAAAGGTTAAAGAACAGCACTCTGGGCTTAGCATAGCACTTACAGTCTATATGGTTTGGTGGAGTTGACTTCATCTTTCAGTGTCTTGATATCCTCATCTATAGGGGAGGGCTAATATACTCATATCATGATATCATGAGGATTAAAGGAAATCATTCGTGCAAGATACTTGGGACAGTGGTTGGGATTTAGAACACACATAATAAAATTAGTGGAAGGAAGCGGTAGGTGGTTGAGGT
This sequence comes from Leopardus geoffroyi, assembly GCF_018350155.1. Classification (NCBI taxonomy): domain Eukaryota; kingdom Metazoa; phylum Chordata; class Mammalia; order Carnivora; family Felidae; genus Leopardus; species Leopardus geoffroyi. The sequence goes on along the minus strand of NC_059341.1, from coordinate 35,239,752 downwards.
GGTGGTAGCATTAGTCGTAGTACTAGTATAAGTAGTGAAGTGGTAACCAGCTGATAAACAGCATAACCAGGATTCTTCTCAGGTACTGTGACCCAGGGGCTATTTATGACCCCAGAATTCATTGTCCACTCCCTACCTCAGGATTTACAACCACAAGTCAGAAACAGCAAGCCTAATAATAAGAAAAATGAAGATAGGTTTAAGAAGATATTTTACCCATGTAGCATAGAGAGAATTTTAGCTTGAAAGTCAAAGCTCAACCTTCCTCAGTCACAGATCATTCCAGCAAAGGATGTGAGCAGCAGACTGAGGACTGCTATTTAGGCCATTGCTTCACTTGTGGGCTCACAGTAGCCAGGCGAGTGGGCTATGCTTGCTCTGTCTCACTCCCCTCCCAGGCAAGGATGCCTAAACTGTCAGTGTTTCTTTAATAACTCATGCTCATTATGTGGTTCCACACTGGTCGGGACATTTTTTCTCAGTCCATACCTAGCAAGCTCTGGTGTTTTGTTAATGGCATTGTCAGTATCACAAGCTGATGCTCATGGCTCTGTGTTTTTCCATTTTCAGTGGGTCTGCACAAATTTTGAGCACTTTGCAAGAAATACCTCCATTAGCTGAACTCCTGTGTGACTCAGTGAATGCCGAATGTGCACATCTGCCTATCCCTCAGGTGGAGAAGGGAAAATCTGTGAGGGATAAAGAAGGGAACAGAGTGAATAGGAAGGAAAAAAGAAAAAAGCTAGAGAGGCAGAGGGGAGAGGAGAAATAAAGGAGGGTGAGGAGCCAGAGAAGAGGGAGAACAAAGGGGAGCTAGAAGCCTGCTCATGAGGACAGGGCAGCTTTCATCTAGCATGAGGCAGATTCACTTGTTCTTTCTTAGATGTTTGGCATCTTGGATAAAAATATGTCAACTGAATGGTGTCTTAATGATAGGGAGATAGAGAGGAATGGGACACTTTGTAGAAACATCAGGAATGGAGTGTGCTCACACGGAGGTGGGTGTGAGTTCCTGCATGTGCTGAGTGGAGACAAAGACCCCAGTCCACCTGGAAGCCAAAGCAGCATTCCCAGGGGAAATGTATGTTCTCATGATTGGAAAGGCTGGCTCCACTTTTCATAGCAGCCTCATCTCCTCACCCACAAAAGGAGAAAGGGACATCTCTAAATGGAAAGGATCTTCCTGCTGTTTCTGCAAGGAAAATGAGCAAGATGGAAAGAAGGACTTTGAATATTCCAAGGAAAGAGTATATCATAGCCAAGGGGCAGCCACAGGGTCAGGAAGTTCAGGAACTTTGTGATCCCTCTGCCTATCTCTGACTTCTGGTTGCATTGTCAAATGTCAGGTTCTGTTTGGGACATGCCTCCTGAGGGGAGGGTGGAAAAGATGGTGAGGGATGTCTCTCCAGGGAGTCTGAGCTGGCAGAGGCAATGGGTATGGAGGCTGCCTGAGGGCCACAAATGTGAGGAGAGTCCTCCATCAAGAAAAAGCCAGGTCCCTTGCCAGCAGTATGATCCATGATGGGGAGTTTTTAGGCATAGATTAGCTGAGATGAGAGCATAATATGGTAGAAAGAGCACTGAATGTGGAGTCCTTGGCTAAGACTTTTCGTCCCAGATATGCTGCTTCTAACTAGTCATGAGACTCTGAACAAGTCATTCCTTATATCTTACCCTCATTTTCCTAATCTATAAAATCGGGGACTTAACTAGATTCTCCCTAATGGCTGCACTTTTTAGTGGCGCATGAGCTCTAGCTTCTCAGGCAGCTCTATGGAGTTACCTGCTGGGAGCTATCTGTACCTCCCCCATTGACCAACAGTACCTCCTGTGGCCCAGAGGAAGCAGGGCCTGCTAGACTCAGTTTGGTAGTCTGCTCTATGGGAGGGAAAGAGGAGCATCCAGGGGAGAGTCACAGAGGAAGAAGGGCATACAGCAATGGGCTGAAGCAAGCCTCTGGCCCTCAACTTCCCCAAAGAGGGACAGGCCTCAAATCATTGCAGATAGAGTAGAAGCCTACAACACCAAATTAAACCATTCTACATAGAATGGCTAATTAAATTATAGTATACCTATCCCTGCTACTAGAATGCTATAAGGTTATTGAAAGTGATATTGAAGACAAAATTGAATGATGTATAAGGTGTTTAAAACTTTTGGTTAAGCAAAAATGAAAGATTATTAAACAATATGAAGAGTATGATGACAATTTTGGAAATCAGAAATGCATATACACTAAGGAAATTGCACAAATGTTGACAACAGTTACCTTAAGAAGTGGGATACTGCTCATTTTTGTTTTCCTTTTTCACCTCATAGTTTTCTTAAATTTGTAACATGAAATATTTTATCTAAGCCATTAGAAAATAAAATGATCAAAATTATAATAATGAAAGGGGCCCAGCTGAGGGAACTGCATGGGAACACAAGGCAGGAACTCAGAACAAGGCAGGGTGTGAAGGCAGGGGGTTGGACAGCATGTTGCTGACTTCATTGTGGGCCATTTGAGAAAACCAAACCAGAAGACTAAACTAGGAATGCAAGAAGGCTTGACCTTTACCTTCACAGTTTCACCTTTTACAGCCAGTCTTCCTAGCTCTTGCTTTTTTGAATGCACTTACCTCATTTCCAGCCTGGGCTTAATGCTCTCCTCATTTGCAATGCTAAGCTTTTTATCTGTTTTTCTCCACGCAAAGCTTTGTAGTTCACTTTAAAGACCTTAGTGAAGGCTGAAAGACACAGGAAGCTCAGATTATCCAATGCCCAATGCCTGGGACAAATGAAAGGTCACAGGAATCAGAAGGGAAGTTTCCAGAGGGCTCTAGGAAGTCCCAGGAGACTCATGAGGCCAAGTAATAATTTGGCAAGAGGGGTTTACTTGCTTTGGTTTGGGTGTGCCTCTCTGACTTCCATGGTATTAGTATAGGGGCACAGGAAAGCATTTGTGATGGGACTGAAAAATGAGCTCAGACCCCTGGTAAAGCATGAGGATCCAGGAACAGCTCAGAACTGGGTAGAAGGTACCTTGGTGAGAATTGACCCAGCACAGTTATTTGCAGATACTCATTGAATTTCTAAGTCTCATCAATCAATGAGCAATAACTATAGCTGTCCTATACAAAATATTGAGTTAAAAGCTGAGTCTAGGGGTGCCTGGGTGGCTCAGTCGGTTAAGTGTCTGACTTTGGCTCAGGTCATAATCCCATGGCTCATGAGTTTAAGCCCCATGTCAGGCTCTGTGCTGACAGCTCAGAGCCTGGAGCCTGTTTCAGATTTTGTGTCTCCCTCTCTCTCTGTCCCTCCCCTACTTGTGCTCTGTCTCTGTCTCTGTCTCTCTCTCTCTCTCTCAAAAATAAATAAACATTTTTTTTAAAAAGCAGAGTCTAAATGTAAGACAACACTTTTTCCACGAAGGACGGTAATCTAATGGAGAAGGCAAGATGTAACAAACCCATGTGAAGATAACATTATTAGAAATAATTTATAACAGTGTGCAAGACATGCCACAGGGTGTTGAGTATGTGATTAAGGGCCAAGGGAGTGGCACAGACAGTGAGTGCCACTGTTCTGAGAGCCATTTAAAGAAGAGATAATTGACCTGAGTCTTTAATAATGGATAAAATCTGAGGAGAAAGGGAGCAGATATTTCAAGCCTCGGGGGGAAGCATGTAGGCAAATTCTTAGAAACAGGAAAGCTCAAATTATATTTAGAAGCAGCAGAGAGTGCCATGCAAATTGTTGTGAAACGGTAATGTGTCAGCAAGCTTGTGCTGCATAACAAACTACTCCAATGCTTAATGACCTTAAACAGCCACCATTTATTTAGCTCACAATTCTGCAGGTTAGTGGTTTATATTAGATCAGGTTGGCCAGTTCTTCCAGATCCTGCAGGTGTCCACTAGGGTTGTTCAAGTGTCTGTGGTCAGCTGGTATGTCACTAGAGCTAGCCTATTCATAATGGCCTTAGATGGCTGGGATGCCTGGGTGCTCTTTCTGCATAATCTCTCATTCTCCAGCAGGCCATCTTGGGCTTGTTCATGTGAGAGAAGCTGCAAGACCTCAGAAGCCAAGGCTTAAATGTCACTTCTGCAGCTTCCTATTGGTCAACGCAAGTGACAAAGTCAGCACAGATTCAAGAGGTGGACAGATAGACTGATTCTTGATAGGAAGAGCTACAAAATATCATGGCCATTTTTGCCAGCTTCCACAGATTGGTCATCTGGTACCAAATCCAAGAGGGCCTTGAGTGCCAGAGTAAAGGATGCCTTAGTAGGAAGAGCATGGAAATTATGCAATGAGCTAAAGGATGGGAAGGACATGTTTCCCAGATGCCAGTGTGCTGGCCTGTGCCAGTCTGCAGTGAAGATTTATTGGACCACAGTTAGATGAGAAAAATAGACAGAGTGCAATGTGTGAATATGAGCCATGGTGGGGGACAGGGGGCTGCTAACTGCTCTTTATTCTGGGGTTGTTTCTCCTTCCTTTTATAAAACAAAAGAGATAATAAATGGTCGTTTTTATTTTTAATATTTCTACTTGGCAGAATGAAAAGTTGGCAACTCAAGTCTGTCCCTAACATCTTTTTGGTTTTGCTATATTACTGATCCATGAAATCTTGACAAGAGCCTGGGAAGCACTGCACAGTTGATTAGGGGCAAGAATTCGTAGAAGAGAGGGGCACCTGTGTGGCTCAGTTAGTTAAGCATCTGACTCTTCATTTTGGCTCAGATTATAATCTCAGAGTTCATGAGATCAAGCCCTGAGTCAGGCTCTGCTCTGACAGTACAGAGCCTGCCTGAGATTCTCTCTCTGCCCCTCCCCCCTCTCTCTTTCTCTCTCAAAATAAATAAATAAACATTTAGGGACACCTGGGTGGCTCAGTCAGTTAAGCATCCGATTCTTGACTTCAGCTCAGGTCATGATCTATCTTACAGTTTGCAAGTTCAAGCCCTGTATCTGTAAGCACAGGCCCTGCTGTAAGCACAGAGCCTACTTGGGATTCTGTCTCTCTCTCTCTCTCTCTCTCTCTCTCTCTCTCTCTGCCCCTCCCCCACTTCCTCTCTATATATCTGTCTCAAAATAAATAAAAATAAAATAAACATTTAAAGAAAAGAATTCATAGAAGACAGAGGTGGCTTGCCGTTGACCTGAACAATCAAGGAAGGCCCCTGGTGGAGGTGGAGTCATGGCTAGACCTAGAATGAATGGCTAGCATTCTGTGAGGCAGATTTTTTAAAGCAAAATATTGTCAGCTTTGGAATGTTTATACTGTATTAGTGAGCCCTTATCAGATCAAACATTCAGTCTCATGACATCAGAGCTTTCAAGCTGAGAAACGCTTTCAAAGGAAAGGCTATCTTGTAATACTTGCTTGGAAATTGAAAATCTGTTTCAATTCTACTTGAAAAGTGCTTTCACAAGGTTCACTTGTGCATTATTAGTTCAACAGTACACAGCCCAGTTTCCTTTCACTGACAGGTGAGGCCCTCCCTGATCAGGCCCCACACTGCTTTTCCAGCCTCTGCACTACCCCTCCCCTGTGGACCCCTGCTTTAGCCAGGTGGTCAAATGCCTTTGGCTGGAACAGCTTATCTCCTGGCCTTGGATCCCTACCTACCCTCCAGCTCTCTATTCTACCCCTTCCCCAGTAATCAGTTCACTGGCTGCCTTCTCCAGATGTAGCCAACTGTGGCATTGGCCATCTGTGTTGCTCTCTTGGTGTTTAATCTTTTTTTTGGGGGGGGGGTATTATTCCTACCAGCCTAGACTGCTACCTCCCTGAGAGGGGAGTTCTTATCTCCAAGGTCTCTGTATGCCCCGCATGTGCAGCACCTGGAAGACAAGGCTAATGTTTGAGGGCTCGTAGCTGGTTGGTGGGTTGGTTGGTAGAAGAATGGAGCTGGCTCAGAGTGGAGCTTTGCTCTCCCTGAAAGGGGTGTCCAGCCTGTGGGGCCCACTTCTCTGTGCTCTGACCCTCATCATTCCAGTGAACTTTCAACCCAATGGGATGCCCCCTGAGTGGCTGGGCATTTCATTACAGGCACCAGTGAAGCAACAGAGCCCACTAAATTACTCTGCACTGAGTAGTGACTTTGCAGTGGGTGGTCAGGAGGCTGACAGGGCTGAAGTTAACCCTGTGTCCATGCCCCATCACATCAGTTTTGTGTGAAGAGAGGAAACCAGGAGCATCACATGCAGTGGTTGTCTAACAAAGCATCACAACCTGGGTGGCTTAAAACAATATAAATGTATTCTCTCATGGTTCTGGAGGCCAGGCGTCCAAAACCAAGGTGTTGTAGGAGAGAATCTGCTCCATATCTTTCTTTTAGCTTCTGGTGTTGCCAGCAACTCTTGGCATTCCTTGGCTTCTAGATGCATCACTTGAACCTCAGCCTCTGTTGTCAGAGGAGCCTCTGGGTCCCTGTTTGTTTCTGTTTCTCATCTTGTAATAACACCAACATATTGGAATAGGGGCCCAGGAGATGGCTTTGTGTGTCAGGTTCAGAAATTTGTAAGGGATGCTGGGAGATGTTTGATAGGTACCAGTTCCCCAGCTCACTCCCAGAAAAGTCACAGTATTCTGTGCACCAGGATCCCAGCAGCACCTGACTGGGCCCATCTTAGATAATGGAGGAGGAGAGTTTCCACGAGTCTGGGTTTTCAGGCCAACTCCAGCAAGGGAGGAGGGTACAGAGTGTGAGAAGCTGTGCATGCCAAGGCCTGAGACATGAGCAGTGATCCTAACTTTCTATAGACCTGCTGTGTTGTATTTCACCCCATGAGTTAGCAGGACAAGTCTTCTTAACTCTAACTAAAATCCAGAGACCCTTGGTGGCTTGCCTGAGGACCTACATACAGATGGTTAATTCTGTAGACACATGGATTTATGGTCTCCTAGAGCCTTCCAGCTAGTTCCCAGGACAGTTTTCTAGAGTCTGTAGATCTATTCTCCATCACACTATCCTTGGGTTTGCTTCTTCCACCGGCTCTTTCCCTACCAGCCCAGGGAGGATCACCTGTGACTCTTTGATCCTTGGCCCAGACATGTATGAGACCCAGTGCTAGCACACAGCAGGTGCTCAGGATACACCACTTCCTTTCCTTCCCTCTGACCCTTTAGACTTCCACAGCCCTGGTCTCTGTTCTTCAGCTACCACTCACCATATGCTCCTTCTTGGGTGACGAGGGGATCTTCTTGGATAGGTTGCATTCTTGCATGAATATAGAAAGTCCTTCCTGTGTGCTCCCCACAGATATCCCACAAAGCTGGGCACAGGGAGCCTGGTCCCCACAGGCTGATAGCAGAGAACAGGCCTGACTTCCCTGCCCTCCCTTGGCCTCCCTTTGCTGCTGTGCCTCCTACCCTGGAAACATACCAACTGCTGACTCAGGGTCACCCAGTGCCCCAGCACTGTCCCTGGCCTCAGATGTCTCTACAAAAGCCACACATCACTCCTCTGTGGGTGGGTCTTGGTTGTTCCCCACAGAGCCCCTTCACTCCCAGGAGGCAGAGATATGTTTGAGCATCTTGTACTGAAAGCAGCCATGGAAACCTTATAGACCAGTAGTTCCCAACCTGGGCACTGTCCAGAAGCTGGGGAGCCTGCTAGAAATCCAGACTCCCAGGCTCTTCCGAGAATATTCTGATTCAGCAGATCTGGGATGGAGGCTCAGGAGGCTATCTTTTTAACAGGCGCCCACAATGTTTCTAGGTAGCGATCAGAGAACCAAAGTTTGGGATCCACTGGTGGAACCCAACCCCTTCATTGTGTGGATGAGGAAAATCAGATTCACAGAGGCTGTGTGGCCTACCAAGGTCACCCAGCTTGATAATGGTGAAACTAAAATTAGAACTCAAGAATTCTGACTTCCAAGATGGGGCTCACTGCCACAGCTTGCTCATTGCCCTTGCTATGTATGTTTCCAGAGAGAGAAAACAGTAAGAGGCAAGGTGGAATCCAGGAATCCAAATGTGTTGCTGTATGCTAAGAGATCATGTAAACATAGTGATTGAGACACCAGCTTGGTTCCCAGCATACCGCAGTTCCAAACCTGTAAAATGAGAATAATATTCCCCACCTTCCAGGGTTGTTAGGAGACAATCTCTGTAATGCCCAGGACCTGGCATGCCACAAGAACTGGGAGCCAAGAGTTTGGCCCCCTTGTGAGGTGTTCAGATCCAGCACCCTCATTTGCCTGCCACTAAAGGACTAGAGGAATCCCACCAACAGGCAGGGTGTGGAAGTGCCATTGCACTACTGTGTGGTGAGCAGTTTTCCTCAGGACCCGGTGAAAGTCAGGGTGAACACAGGGACCCCAGGCATCCCAAAATGTCCATCCCCTTTCTCACCTATCACAAAATCTGTCTTCATATTGGAGACAGCTCAAACTCATCTTACCCCTGCCGAGGTCCCCAAAGGAAAATACTATGAATTACTGTTACCACAACTCCCCTTTCAGGGCATGTCCCCAGCTTTTATTGTTCTCTGTTTTATATCATTATAATTGAACTGATCAGCAAGGAGAACAGGCCCGTTTTTACAAGGGAAAGGAGACACCCACAAAAAGCCAAAATTACAACTGTTTGCAGTTTGCAGGAAACACTTTTTAAACTAGATCTGCTTTTGGTATAGGCGTCAGCCAGTTTTCCGAGAAGCATTCACGCATGAGAAGCCCAGCCTGATTTAGAAGAGAAGCAAGTTAGCCCCCTTTGGGAGGCATGTGGTCAGCAGAGAGGCTAGGCACGGACGTCAGGCCTAAACTCACAGACTTCCCAGAGCAGGAGGTGGACTGAGAGCTCCTGCAGGGCAGAGACCATCCCTTTGCATTGTTGCTGCCCTGAGATTCTCCATGGCCCCACGTGCCATCAGTGTCTGTAGAATGAAAGTAGTTTAATCACCATCCTGATGGCCAACCTAGAAGACCTGCTCTAGCAGCTTGGGGAAGTAGCTCCAATGTTGTGGGGTTCAGTTTCTGCTCTAGAAGTCTGTGAGTCTCCACCCCCATGACCCCAGTGCTGTGGAGGATGGGTGGCTGAGGCTAATGGAGATCAGAGGGAGGCCAGAGGTGAGTGTCAGTGTGAGCGGGGCAATGGGCCCTGCTCCCGGGGTCTTCATGGTGCTCTTGTTTGACCTCTTGAGCATGCATCTGTCTTGACTGAGAACTCAGTCCTTCCTACTGCTCAGTTCACATGTTAGGGAATTTTTTTTTTTTTTTGCTCATTTTTATAGTAATGATAACTCATACTTGTATAGCACTTTGACAATTACAAAAGGCCTTAATGCATATTATTTACATTTTTTATTTCCAATTCACCACATCTCTGTGAGGTAGGTTTTATCATTTCCATATTACAACTGAGGACACTGAGGCCCAGAAAGGTAAAGTGCTATGCCTAGGACTCATGGTAAAAAGCAGCAAATCCAGTCCTTATGGTTCTGTGGCCAATATTCTGCCATTGTTTCAGGTGTGCTGATGCAATGATGAAGCCTAAGCACTGATGTCCAGTGGCATAATCTGATGGAGGAAGTAAGATGTGCTCACAATTCGCTATAGCACAGGGCAGGATATTACCCCCAGCATGGTTCTCCAGCCATGGTCCTGGTCCTATCTGAAGTGCTGTGGAAGTTTAGATAGTGGAGCAAGCATGCAGTAGATCAGAAAAGGCATAGATGTAATGTGCTTTAAAAAAAAAAAAACATGTAAATGAGGGTTATTACCATGTCATTTGTATTATGCAACTTTGTGGCTTTGGGCAAGTCACTACCCCTCTTTGTGCCTTACTGTCCTCATCTGGAAAACTAAGGCAGTGGACCCAAAAAGCTTCCAGGTTCCCTCCAGCCTAAGGCTTCATGCCCAGATGCGTTCTGCACACCACAAAGCTGGTGTCCTCCCAAGCCTTCCGGGCAAGCCACCAGTATAGAACTAGAGCATTAAGGGGGCAAACAAAGCAGAAACAGAGGCTGGGTGAAGGAAGTGTTCCCTTTGGGGCAGGAGCCAGAAGCCACATAGGCAGGGAGGATCCCTGTTGCCCAGCAGCCAGCACCAGAGGAGCTGGCTGCGCAAACAAGGCTCTTGTTCACAGAAATTGATGTGCATGCTAATGTCTCTGAACCATATGGGAAGCATGGCCAGGCTGCTGATGGTGGGCATTTCATTTCCTTGCCTGTCGGTTTTAAAGGAGCCTGGATCGATGGTGCCGCTCGCCTGTCTCAGCACAGGAGATCGGCTGAGCAGCTGAGGCAGAAAAGGCATCCACTCTGGTGGATCCAGTGCACACGGAGCCAGAGCTGGCCTCCTTCAGGTGATGCTCTTGTGAGGCCACAAGATGTGGAGCAGCCTCAGGCCTGGGCAAGCCCATGTGGATGGGGAGGAGAGAGGGCCAGCTAAAACGGCAGAAACACTGTGCGGTCCTGGACCCATGCCTGCGTGGTAATTAGCCCTTCTCTGCCTCTATGCATCCATCATCCACCCATTCATCCATTAATTCACTTATTCATTCATTCATTCATTCACTCACTTCATTTGCTTCCTTCTTGCTCACAGATGTGAGGGCACCTCGTGGTATTAAATACCATTCATCATGGACCTTGGAAGAGATGTGACTAGCTCTACCTAAGGCTTAGCCCCTGAATGCACACCCACAGGTGACCTACCTCTGTGCCTGGGTGCATGACCCCGAGATAGCCCTTCCCACTGTTGGAAAACACCAACTCTAAAGAGTTCTCCTAGGAGACAAAATCGGCCTCCCTGTCAGGTCTGTTGATGAGTCCTGCTTCCTTCCTCCTGCCTTCTAAAGCCACAAGGAGTCAGTCTGATCCTTTCAAGGGACAGTTCTAGAGCACAGTGTTTCCCCAAGTGTGGCATGTGACCCTGGGTGACATGTGAAATTATTTTAGGTAGTACATGGACAAGCACTTTTAATAGTTCTTTTTACTGTCACCTTTCATGGTGGCTGGTGAGCAATAGCAGGGATACTTCTAGTTTAAGAAATTCCTTCCTAAATGTCTGTATAAGAAAAGCAAGTTGAGGGGCAGCTGGGTGGCTCAGTTGGTTAAACATCCAACTCTTGATTTCAGCTCAGGTCATGATCTGAGCCCCACACTGGGATCCATGGTGATAGCACATGGCCTGCTTGGGATTCTCTCTCTCTCTCTCTCTCTCTCTCTCTCTCTCTCTCTCTCTCTGCCCCACCCCCACGTGTGAGCTCTCTTTCTCTCTCAAAATGAATTAAAAAAAGAAAAGCAAGTTGATTTAAAGCATAAATATTAAGTAAATAAATAATACTAAACATACATGGATGTGACAAAAATTATGATGGTCTTGATAATATCTCTCTGGGCCACCCTCTTACCACCATCCCCTCCCTGAACTTTAAGCCTCTATTCCCATCGACTTGGCCCTATTCTTTAATCACAGATTGCATATAACTATCACAGCTTCATCTACAAAGATGGCTTCTCAAACCCACACCTTCAGCTCTGACCCACCATCCTCTCAGTCACCTGTGCACATTTCCACTTGGATGTTGTGGCTTCCCCTCATCGTGTCTGTGTGACATCTCTAGAACCACTGGTGGGGGGTGGGAGAGGTTAGGGAGAGAGACATTTCTTGAGTATTTCCTGTTTAACATGTTAGCATACTTTTCTCCTTGGTCCTTAAAGAGTCTCGATAAGAAGATACTATCTCTTTGTTATATCTAGGAAATGGAGGCATATGACATGTGCACAATTTGGCTAAGGTGCAATAGTTGTGAGAGTTCTAAAATTCTCAGGGTTTGCCAGTGCCGTGGAATTTGCATTATGCCTGAGGCAGGAAAGGGAGTGTAGATGATCTGGCCAAACTTGGCACTTAGTGCATAAAGACACCACAGCCCAGTGACATGCCCAGGCCACTCTGCTAGCTCTGGCCAGCTCCTGCTTTGGACTCTATTGTTGCCCATGACACTCACTTTTCCATGTCATTCTTCCAGACATGCATTGATGTCATGCTTGATGATTGCTTCACGGCCCACCTTCCATCGTAGTGTTTTCTGAACCTGTCACTGCCTTTCTTGTCCCACGACTCCATCCTTCTATGGTTCAAACTGTTATCACCTCATTCCTGAACTACTGCAGAGTCTCCTGAATTTAATCTGTCTAGGGACTGCTTTCCATATCTGTCTTCCTAAAACATATCTTCCATAAAACAAGGGGCACATATCACCTCTTGATCACAAACCGTCATCAGTTCAAGTCACTGCAGACCTTAATCCCAGGGACAATACCCTCATATCAAGTACAGACTATCCTGTCACTTGAGACCTGCCTTAATTTAAACCCTAGCTGTCTTTCCAGCTTTGTCTCCCACAATGCAAATTCTTTAGCAAAAATGGTCTCCTCCTTGTGTCTCTGAGGGAACTTACACTTCCCATATGGAAATCACCTCAGTGCACCCAAGGTTCACCCCTCAGACCCAGCTCATACTACATATGCTAGCCTCCAGCCCCTAGAAATCCACCTTTTCTCTAAATTCTTAATCTGCTTATTATCTGGAGGAGTCATTTGGCAAGTAGCAGATGTGACCCTGTGCTAGAATTCCTCTCCATCAGACACACCCTCCCTGCCTCCTCACCTGACTATGAGCCCCTGGAGGGCAGAGCAGAGTCTGATACCCTTTGCAATCCTGGTTCTTAGTCTCAGTGCCCTTCAGGGCAGGCCTCTCAGTACATGTTCTTCATAGTGATGATGCTATGTGTCTTCATGGGGGCAGAGGGTAAGGTTGTTGAGAAAGAGTTCCTCCTTTCTCCTCCCTGGAGTTGCATACCAAGTGCTGGGTGACAGATAGCCTGCTGACTCATGGGACTGTCTGGGGAGCAGATGAGCAGGAGATGTGAAAGCACATTGTAAAGCAAGAAGTGCAGCATGTGAGAGAGGCCACAGCTGCAAAATTGACCTCAGTGTCCTCTAGGTGTCCTTTGGACTGTCCTCTGGAGGGATCTGTGAGCCATCAGTCCCTGGCCCTGTATAAGGCTCTGTGGAGGACACAGGGAAATTGTAACATAGTGCCTGCCCTCAGAGCACTCACATTCCTGATGGGGGAAGAGATATCTAAGACACTTGCCACATTCTGAAAATGTATAAAAAATACCATAAAGCCAGATGCAAAAATTCCAAATGACTGCCCATAAGGCTGTAGGGCTCACAGAAAAAGGAGATTGAGAGCCGTAGAGAAGTTAAATCAACCCTCTAATGGGAAGAGGCATCCAGTGGAACTAGGTATGTGGGAAAGTAGCATCTTAACTTGAGTGGTGAGTGTTGGGAGAAGACAAGGTATATATGTGGGAAGGGAAAGATTCGAGCAAAAAAGCTGGGACCTAATGAACTAGGAATAAGGATGTGGCATGATAAAAGTGAAGTTCTGAAAAGTTACTTGCTCAGAAATTTCTTCATCCTTTGAGGGGAAAAAAACCCAGGCTAGAGAGAGAAATTCAAGGTGTGCATCCATATCCTCCATCTCCAGGCTTCTGGTGCTGGGTGTTGAAGGAGCTCCTCTGTGCCTCCACCCAACTTCTTTCAGGACGGCAATGCTACTGCCTCACAGTAATGCTTATGCCTCATGTCCTTTGCCTCGACAGCCCTGTGCTGAAACAAGGCTAAACACAGAACTACACAAGCTACTCTCTGATGGGGACTTGGGCTGAGCTCTCTAGCTGTAGTCTGAGACCATAATCTGAAATAAGCATCTCCCACACAGGCTGAGAGCTAACCAGGAGACAGAGGAGCATTTGTCTTGCAGTGTTTATGAGCTCTTGCCTTTCCTGGTTGGGTGAGACTAAGCTAGTTCTACTGTGCCCAAATGGCTGATAAGGGTTGGAAGCACTGAAGCAGCAGAGGGATAAAGAGGTTGAATGAGGAGTGATGTGTAGAGATAGCAAACAGAGCCTAACTGGAAGGGTGCTTTCAGATGCAAGTGTTTAAAAACTCACCTTGAAATGGTTTCTACAATAAAGAAATTTTATCTCATATAAAATAAGCCACAAATTAGGATGGTACCAAAGTTGGTTAAGTTAATTCACTGGTTCAATGACTTTATCCAGGACTCCATTTCTTTCCCCCTTTTCCATCTGCCACCATCAGCATGTTGCTCTTGTCCTCAACTAGTAGTCCTCATGATCCCTAGGTGGTTGCCATGGTTCCAGACTTCATATACATATACATGAGCATGTCCAGCTAAAAAAGAGATTATAGTGCTCTTATGAATGTATGTCTCTCTCTCCCTTTTAGTCAATGAGGAATCTTTTCTAGGGGCATCCCAGAAAATTTCCCTTCATGTCATATTGGCCAGGGATGGGTCACATGCCCCTTCTATAGCCAATGGATGGAGGAGAGGAATAGACTGATCTCTGTTGGGTTAGACTAGTGGTTGGTTTATGGCCACAGTGCTCCTCACAAGTAGTGACCAGGTTTGATTAGGAGTGGGAAGAGAACGCAGGGTCCATACTACACCCAGCATCTTTGGCCACATGTCTTCACACCACCAGCCAAACAGACTCTGCATCCTAAGCACTTGCTTCACACTGCTGGGTTTCAACAAAAACCATTAAGCATAGCCCCAACAAAGCCCCACACATTTCCTGTTCTCATAGTGGTGTCACATAAATGGGTCCTGAGGTATTTGAGAGCTGAGCTGGGGGAGTCCATCTATCTCTGTAACCACAAACAATAGGAAAAACATTAAACTTACAGTCCTAGCTCTACTGCCTACTAACTGAAGGGCTTTATGGAAAATTATCAAATCTCTTTGATGAGTCTCCTCATGTATATAATGGAGAAAATATTTTTAATCTATCATGCAGAGTTACTATTATAACTAAAGCATCCAGGCTCAGACTCAAGTTAATGGCAGCTGTGGTGCTGTGGTGGAGGAGGGAGGAGTGGTGGTGGTAGTGGAGGTAGTGATGGTGAACACACTAGAGGTGTGATGGCAGTGGTGGTGATAATAGTGGTGGTGGTGCTGATGGTGGTAATGATGATGGAGGTCGTAATGGTGATCATGGTTTAGGTGGTGATAATACTGGTGGTGGAGGTCCTGGTGATGATAGTCCTGGTGATGATGATTATGAAGGTGATGGTAGGTCCTGGTGATGATAGTCCTGGTGATGATGATTATGAAGGTGATGGTAGGGATGGTGATGACAGTGGTGGTGGTGGAGATGGTGGTAATGATGGTACAGATGGTAATGGCAGTGGTGATGATATTGGTAGTGGTGTAGGTGATGATGATGATAGTGATGGTGGTGGAGGTGATGATGGTGGTTATGATGATGATGGAGGTGGTGATGAAGGTGATTGTGATGATGATAATTGCAGTGGTGGAGGTGGTGGTGATCATGGTGGGGGTAGTGATGGCAGTGGTAATGATGATGAGTGGAGATGGTGGTATTGATGGTGGTGCTGATGATGGTATAGGTGGTGATGGTGGTGATGATGATAATTATGGTGGAGGTAGTCATGGTGATCATGGTGCAGGTGGTGATAGTGATAATGGTGATGGAGGTGGTGAGATGACAGACGTGGTGGTAGTGATGGTGATGGTGGTGATTTGAGAAGGAAAGGAAAGTGGGAGTAAGAGGAATAAAGGGAAAGAAAGGACCTGCCCTTCCCATTTTACAAAGTGGTCATGTGACTCTGGGGCACCTGGATGGCTCAGTCAACTAAGAATCCAACTTGAGCTTAGGTCATGATCTCACAGTTTGTGAGTTCAAGCCCCATGTCAGTCTCTGTGCTGAGAGCCTGGAGCTTGTTTCAGATTCTGTGTCCCCCCCCCCCACTTCTCTCTCTGCCCCTCTCCCACTCATGCTCTGTCTCTCTCTCTCTCTCTCTCTCTCTCTCTCTCATAATAAATAAATAAATAAATAAATAAATAAATAAATAAATAAATAAAGGTCATGTGACTCAACGATAAAAATGTATGGAAAAGTGCCTTCTAAACTGTAAAGTACTACCTGATGAGTTATCACTGTGATGCTTACAACATGGTTCACAAACCTCCCAGATCCGTGGGAGCACTGACTATCATCCTTCACCCTTGTCTGCCATAAGTGAAATAATTCACTTCAAGAGGCAAAGTGTTGTCAGGTTCCCAGAGACATGAGGGAAATGCTCACAGATAGGGCGCTGGGAGTTTCTTTAGCCAGAATGGAACCTATTACTGTAGATCTAAGGACTAAGGAGGGAGCTAGGGGAAGAACATTTGGAAGACTTGGAACCCAGCAAGCAGAGACATTTTTGGTTTGGTTTTGTTTTTAATTTGTTTTGATAATAGAAAGCAGATGTGAGGACTAAGTCTCTAGTTTCTGTTGAAAAAGATCCAAAGAGGCACAGAAGTGAGTTGTGCTACCTTCTTAGAAGCCAGGAAAGGTGATGAGGCCAGGGCAGGGGAGGAAACAAAGAGAAGTAGCAGGGCCAGTGCTGCTGGCCACTCCAGCTGCCCAGCAGGGCATCATGGAAACAAGCAGAGCCAGGACCTCAGTGGAGGATGCTCAAAGTCTTCAAGAGCAGGGACGTCCACTTCACAATGTGTGCAGAACACCTACTGTGTGCAGGTGCCAGGATGACAGTTATGACAGCAGCTACCATTTGAGTGATGACTCTGGTTTCTGCTTCTCATAATTACCACTATTCCCACTCTACTGTTAAGAAGCCAAAGTTTGGAAAGATTATGTAGCTGATCATGGAGAAACAATTTGATCCCAAGTGTATCTGACTCCAAAGCCCTCTTTCCTCTGTCACTTTTCCTTTCATTTAAAGACACTTCTTAACCAAAGGTGACAAAGACACTTGCTTCTGCCCTGCAGGCCCTCTGCCCCTGGAGAGGAGAAACACATAGAAAACACACACATTGTGGTGAGTGCTATCATCTGAAGAAAAGGTGCTGCAGCTGTGGGAGGGACTGATATTCCAGCCCACTAGGGGCAGAAGAGGCAAGGGAGGGTTGACAGGTCCAGACAAGGTGATGACATTCGAGCTGGCTTAGATCTGAGAAGGAGTCTGTCAGGTAGAGAAAGGGGTGGGGCTTGTCAGGACAAGAAGAGGGTTGCATGTAAACAGCCTTTCTGGTATGAATGTGGTGAGCCTTCTGGTGTGGCTAGAGCTCAGGGTGGTGGCTGAGGATGAGGCCAGAGGGACAAGTGGGGTTGGACTGTGATAGACCTGGGGGCCAGGCAAAGGGGGCTACATTCCATTTTAAGGCAGAGGGGGGCTGTTGAAAGTTTTTACACAGTAAACCAGTGTAGGTATCTATGGGAAGGGTTAGGAAGCTCCTTTAATATCCAACCAATGATGGAGGCCTAGATGGAGATGGGCAGTGGAGACAGGCAGAAAAGACAGGGTCCATTTCCCTGGGACAGGTATTGGTCTGACTCCTCAAAAGAAGTGGACATTTATGAAGGTTTTGAGGCCATTCCTGCCCAACCCTCCATTTGGTAAATTACATTCTAGCCCACAGGTCACTAAGCAAATCCCCCATTGTCCCCAGGAGTAATTCAACCCTGATTGGTAATGTCTGTCACCCTCTCCACTCCATTACCCCCAAAGAAAGGGTAATATCCCTGAGCCAGAGTGAACTTTTGGGAGAGGAAGGGACTGGCCATACTCTGACAGCCAGGGCTGCCCTGTTAAGGATGGGCCGCCGTATAAGAAAACGACAGCGTGAGATGGAGGAGGTTGAAGGGAGGGACTCCTGCTGTGGGTAGGAGGCTGGCCCACATGCCATTTGGGCACTCCAAGAAGGTGACACAGGCAGCACCTGACAAAGGTTGACTGTTCCCTCTATACTGATCACATGCTGAACACCAGATAAAGAACTTAAGCCAGCCAGTCTCTGCTCTATGGGGCATTACATTGAGAAGCCCGGCCTCGGAAGGGACTCAGGGATGGACAGACATGCTGTCTTGGAGATAGAGGCAGTGAAGGGCCCAGGAGGAACAGACAGGCCAGCTCCCCAACATCTGAGATAGCCTGCTTGGTGCTCTGGAACTGTGCTGGGGCAGCTGAGGTAAGGCTGGCCTCCAGGTAGGAAGATGTGAACTTGAGAAATTAGTAAGTGGGTAAGTCTCTTCAACTTAGCATCATGGATAAGTGTGGAAAAATAGTCCAGTTGGAAGAGAGTTTTTATTTTTGTTTTTTTAAACTGAACTACTATAAAACCAATGGCACTGGCACACTTTTCAGCTCACTCAGCCTCAATTGCTACTTGCCCTCAATAAACAGATGAAATTTTTTTCAAAGCTGCTTTACTCTTAGACTATTAAGTGGTTTGTCCTGTCCCTCCTTCCTTTACTAGAAGTCCTGAGTCTTAAGGCCAGACTATTTGAACCACCAGGCACCTTCTAAATAAGGCTTCTATATAATGCCCTTGGGAAGGGCCTGCCCTCAAAGAACTGTGAAATTGAAGCAGTTGTCTTTAGGGGCCTCCCACCTCCCTTCCCAGCCCCCTTCTTCCCAATCCAGGTGCCCCAGGCATCTGTCTAGGGTTTCACAAAAGACCACACTGTCAGCTTTCTGATAAACTAGTCCCTGTTAAGGTGAAGGTTGACACAGATTTAAACATGACCTCATATACTTTAGGTGGAGACCTTTAAAAGTTGGAAAATTAAGATCCGAAGGAATGCTTCTCTTTTTTTCACTACGGTAAACTATATATAAAATAAAATCTGCCATTCTAACTATTTTTAAGTGTACACTTCAGTGGCACTAATTATACTCCCAGTGTTGTACACCCATTACCACTATCTATGTCCAAAGTTTTCCATGCCCTGAAACAGTTCCTCCCTCCCTCCACCTTCTGGTAACCTCATATCTACTTTCTGTCTCTCTGAATTTACCCATTTTAGACTTTTCACGTAAGTGGAATCATACAATGTTTGCTCTTTTGTGACTGCCTTTGTTCACTTAGTTTAATGCTTTCAAGGTTCATCCATACTGTAGCCTGTGTCAGAACTTTATTTCTTTTTATGACTGACTAATATTCCATTGTATGAATATCCTTCATCCACTGATGGAAGAAAGGCTTCCTAATGGCTGAATTCTAGGCACCAGTAGAGACCCAAGGAGAGGGGAATATTTGGAGATCCCTGCTACCAACCCTTGAGCCATGCCATCTGGGTGTCCACTAGCCCCTGATAGGTACAATAATCCAGGATTTCAGTCATCTCGCAGACAGAGACAGCTGTCCTATAGTAGAAGGAGCACCAGACCAGCCATCAGGAAATGCAAGTCCTCATCACATGAGGTAGATGTGTGGCCTTGGACAAGTCCTCTTATTTCTATATAATGAGGAGCTTCGGGCATGCATGTCCTTTTATGAGGTCCTTCCAGCTTCTTATATTCTGTCAAGTCCCTCAGTGTCCTAAGAGACACTTGCAGTGCAGCAAGTGGTGTGGGGCAGAGCAGACACTCAGGAATGCTTGTGACCCTCGGAAGGAAGGAAGGAAGGAAGGAAGGAAGGAAGGAAGGAAGGAAGGAAAGGAGGGAGGGAAGGAGGGAGGAAGGAAGGAGAGGAGAGGAGGGAGGGAGGGAGGAAGGAAGGAAGGAAGGAAGGAAGGAAGGAAGGAAGGAAGGAAGGAAGGGAAGGATGGAGAGGAGGGAGGGAGGGAGGAGAGAAGAACTGGAGGAACTAAGGTATTCCAGTTTCTTTATCTCCCTTCATTAGAGATAGTCGGGAGGCTGTATTTAGAGGTCAGATTGAATGGTACTTAAGTTATGAAACAATCTGGAATATAAGGTGTGCTGCTTGGCTCATTATTATTGTGTTTCTTGTCTTTGCACCTTGTACTGAGATGGAATTATATGACTGGGCTTCTCATCAATTCTGTTTGGTGTAGAAATCTTGGCAGCTTCAATAAATACACTTGCATAAATTTAAGTGAATACACACAGGCTCTCTTTAGTATGAATTCTCACACCTTGGCTGTTATATAGCAGATATGAGCTGTACAGTGTTCAACACAGATGGTGGGCATCGCCCAGCTGTGCCATACATGTGTGTGTGCAGAAATGTGCACACGTGTATAGACATGGCAGGCTCTCCATGGTTGTCCTTGTCCAAGGAGCTCTACCCTGGCATGGCTTCTGTTCACAAGGAGTCTGTGTTCTCCTAAAGCATAAATATGAATAATCTCTTTACTGAAGGATCATTTTATTATTAAATCTATTTGTATTTATAGTGATCCTCAGAACAATGAGGAAAGGAACTCTTTGTTCCTTTCTATGTTTTGGAATTTGACTGTGCCTTAGGCAGAACTGCAAAGACACCAGGGATTGGCATCCTTACTTGCCATAGAATTGTGAAGAGACTTCGGAAGTCCTCTACTACTTTGGAATTCATGTTCAAAGTTCCAAGAAAAACAAACAAACAAAAAAGCACTGAGTCCTCCTCTCAAATAAAATCTCATGAAGAAACCAGCTTATAAAGACAATAAACATCTTCCAGGCTAGTCAGGAAGAGATGGCTACTTCTTTTTTGTGTGTAGTCTCTGTCCACACCCCATCATATTGGTTCTCTGGACTCTTTTGAACTGTCAGGATCTCTGGACAACTTTGCATGTGGGTTAAAATGGCACTGGTCTGGTTCAAGGTGGTGGTGGGGTCAGTGAGCAAAGCCCCATTTTCTCAGCCTTCCCTAGCCTGTAACTCCTCCCAAGCAGCACTGTGTAAGCCTAGGGCTCTCTGCGGCATTGCATTTTTTTGATGCTTAGCTAGTTCTTTTATAGATAAGACAGACCCAGCAAAGTAAAGTGACTTACCCAAAGACACACACAAAGCCAGTGGTACCAGAATCAAGATTATTACCATCAAAAGATAATTGAGTCTCTGTCCTATAGAAGCTTATAATGTAGTTAAAGATAGGATATGTGTACATGAAAAGATAAGTGGAAAACTAAGATAGCCTGTACTCACAAGTGTCTATTAATTCCACAAGTGTTTAGAAGACATCATGGTTCCTGGGATCTGAGACTCTCTCTCCACTGAATTTTTCTAAATATTTCATACATGGGTATTGCCATGGACCCCAGCTTCCAGTGGTAGCACTGATAAATGAACAGGGAAGAGAGGAAAGAAAGGGAAAAGAAGATGAAAATGGAAAGGAAATAATAAGGGGAAAGATAGGAAGATACGATAGGAAGAGAAGGTGACAGGAAGAGAGGAAGACCAGAGCATCTGAAAGGCCGAAGTCATCACACCTGCCCCAGGCAGGTAGGACTTCACCCATACTTTGGGGGAGGGGTCCTGAAGGAGCCCTGGGACTCCATTCTAGTGGACTTCCATTCCAGCCTTGACAGTCAGAGAGTTTCCACGCCATAGTTTCTGTGGTCAGTCCTCTCTTCTCTTTGACCCTTTTCAGCCTCAACACAGAACAGTAGGAATGGAATCTTAGTCTGTTCCAGGCTGGCTCCCAAAGTTCCCAAGTTCCCAAAATCACATAAAAAAAGGGCGAGTTCACAAGCTGAATATTGTGCATTCTCAAAGAGCTCTGTGGCCCCTCAGGATTCAGGAGAGCACACAGCTCTGGCTTCAGAATTCAGGCAGGAGGAGGGCTGTGAAGGAGTGTGTATTCACAGGACCAGAGATGCTGAGATATCAGTGCAGCAAGAGGATGGTTTCAGACAAACTTTTGCATTTCTCTACTCCATTCATTTTTTCCCTTAGATGTTTCTATGGCAACACAACATATGTTTTGAAAGGATCAACCAAGCTGTTTCACTTGTTTATATTTTTGTTTCTTTCTTTCTTGGGTTTGGGGTTGGGGTGGGAATAACTTTAAGGGCATTCATGCCCCTAAGGTCAGAAGGAATACAGTACAGCCACCAGAGCACACACACTCAGCAGCACAGATGACTGCGTTCCAGACACTGCAGCAGCAGGCACCTGCTTCTTCTCAGGATTCTTCATCCAGACCCCATCCTACTGGTCCCCTGTATCCTTTTCAGTTCTATCTCAGATCTTTAAACAACTTAGCATAAGGACTCTGACCCAGTTGTGTCTTTGAGAGATAAACAGGGACCAGTGAGATCCCTGGTACCCAAGAAGGCAAGATGAGATGAATGGACATTTGGACCTAGGGTCAGGAAATCTGGTTTCCCATCTTCAGCATTTACCTCCCTGGCTTGGATCTTATCAGCATCCCGGTTTTTCAAATGAGGAGGTTGATTAGATACCCTCTAAGATTCTTTGTATCTCTCCAACACCATGGCTTTATGCAGAATCCTGTAACTTGTGCCAAAGAGGTGCATTCCCATAATGTGAAAGCACTTTCCTGGGATGAGATTGCCCCTTATGGAGAGGGGTTCCAGCCTCATCTCCCCTCTCTATAGTCTGCACACTTTCCCAGGGCAACCTCATCCAGACCTCCCCTGACAGCCAAACTCCTCCTGAACCCCCATTCTGTATGTCTGATGACCAGTAGTCCCAACTAAATGTCCCACAAATGCTTTAATTCAGCAAGTCCAGAACTGCTGTTTCTCCCCTCATGTCCCCCTCTGCAGTGAGAGGCATCACCATCCACAGTCACCCAAGTTAGAAACCTTAGGGAGGGGGGCAGTGCATTTCTTTCACTGCCTCTTCCCCCAACCCCTATATGCAACCAGAAACCAAATTACATCCTTCTGTCTCTCAAACCTACCTACCTACTTCTCACCAATCCCAATGCCTACCTTGGCTCAAGCCTCCATGATCTCTACATGGGTCACCTGCCCCCAAATCCTCCCACCCCATCACCACCCTCCTTACATAGACCAGTGCCAGACTACAATACACATCTAACCCCATCATTCACTATCTCCTCAGTGTAGAATTCAAGCACGCAGGTGTAGCCACAAAACCCCTGGTCATCTTCCTCCTACCAACCTCTCCAACCCCACTTCCTCTTAGCCTTCACTCCAGCCAATCAGATGCCTGTATTACCTGAGGCTCTACACACACACACACACACACACACACACACACACACACACACATACCTTACACAAGTTTCCTCAGGTTGCACTGTGCCCTTTTGTAACATGCTTTCAACACTGTCCTAATAGATATTTTAACCCCCAAATCACCTAATTTTAAAAGACCAAAGGCTCCCACATACTACTATTGGTTTCTGGGTCATCTCCCCCACCCCATGCTGCCACATCCCCAGACCAACCTTATGATGCTGTAATGGGTAGTAAGTAAAACACAAGTCTGCCCCTGAGGTGCTCGTTAATTCTGGATTCTCCATCCCCTTCCCACAGCTACTGCCTGATCAGGACCTTCATCAGCACATGAGCCAGTGGTTCTTAAACTTTTGGGTGCCTCAGAAACACCTAGAATTGTCTGCAATGCACATTTCCAGGCTCCATAGCCAGGACATCTACTTTAGTAGGTCTGGATAGGGCCCAGAATTCTGCATTTTTAAACTTTGCAACTTCAAACTGCTTCACCCAAAGCTGGACACAGTGAGGCTGGCACTCACTCCAAGTCTAGTGCATCAGGAAAAAAAAAAATGGATGGGAGCACAGGCACATGTGTGGTCAGGCCTCTCCCCACAGAGCTATCCATTAGGCTACTAATGTCCCTGGTCTTGGAGCCCCCTCCCAGCAGGCAAGGCAGGAGGGGGTGTGCCTTCCCAGGTGATGCCCCCTCTCCACAGTGTGGGTGAGACCTGGAGGTCTTTGGTGAGCTCTGTCTGATCCAACAGAGGATGGGAAGATAGGTCCGAGGGTTCTGAGCCTAGCGCCCATTGGAGCCTGTAATCAGGCTTTCAACCTGTGGCTGAATGCCATGTGGACTGGTGTTTTGTGGCTCCAGTGTGAGATGAGCTGAGGCTCCTGCAGAGGCGAGCAGTGGAGCATGAAGGCATCCAGGCAGCCTTTGCCTGGTGGGGGCCATTAAGGCTATGCACTGGGAACAAGGTTGTGGGAGAAAGCAATTAGTGGTGAGGGAAGCCAGTGAATCAGCACAGAGTCGGCTCGCTCTAATTGAGCCAAAGAGTTTGTCCTGTTACGTGTGGGCTCCCAGGGACAGGAGCTTCATCCTTAAATGCAAAGCCTTTCTTCAAGATGGCAGAGGGAGGAAAAAGACTACCTCCCACCCTTGAAAAAACAGCTGAGCCTTTTCCCTTCACTGCCCCACCCCAGTGCCTGCCTCCATCCTAGAAATGCTGATTTTCTTGACTGACCTGGTCTATGTCTTTGGACAAAGATTTTTTTATTTTCTCAAGAAAGACAGAGACTTCAAATTCAGGGTCAGTGTATATGAGCAGATTGGCTCTGTTTGAGCTGCTGTTAGATTTTCAGTGTCTCAACTTCTTTGTGGTTATGTTTCTGTCCTGTCATTTTGGAGACCTTGATTAGCATACTCTCCAAGGCAGCTTCTGTTATCCTCAGGATTTGTCACCTCAGTATTGTAATACACTGTTCTTGTGGCCCTGTTCCCTCCTTTCTCAGCCGTGTTCTCTGTCCTGACATCATTTCCCTCTAAATCAAGACATTATGAGGTCTCTTCTGAGAAATGAAACATTCACTGATGAACTAAATAAGATGTTTCTCCAAAATGTGTAATTTTTCCACCACCCTAATATTTGCATTTTAACAGGGGGCATTTGAAGACTAAAAAAAAAAAAAAAAAAAAAAAAAAAACCTTAATGCCCAGTGGATTGGAGCTCTAAGGTTGAAACAGACTGTGGAGTTGGTAATCTGGTTTGGGGGTCCCACCCAGTGTCCCCCTAGATCCTACCACAGAGGGAGCAGCATTCTTCTCCATCTGCTTGTGTGCTCTACTGGTTCAGAAGTTACAAACCCCCAATCTAATGACTATTTTTCTCTCTCTTCTATTTTTGTTTCCTAGGAACGAGTGGAATATCTCTTTCTCATAATTTTTACTGTGGAAGCATTTTTAAAAGTAATAGCCTATGGACTTCTCTTTCACCCCAACGCTTACCTCCGCAATGGCTGGAATTTACTAGATTTTATAATTGTGGTTGTAGGGTAAGTATAACTACCTTTCTCTATTCCCTCCCCTTACCCCTTACCATCAACCAATGCATATCTCCTTTTCCTTCTGTATTTGTATCTCTTTTTGGTTTGGTCACAGTAGCACTGGGCTCTAGGCAAGATGAGAGGATCTATTAAAAGTCACTTTGAATTCAGACTTTCTCCAAAGGGAAAAGAGCTCTTACCTAGGAACACCTCCTTCACACACGCACATGCTCACACATGTGCACTCATGTGCACAGACACACACAGGAGTGGAATCTGAGTGCTTTTAATGAAACTGAGGGTCCTCCATGCAGCTGAGTCCTCTGCTTAAGGTCTTTTATTCTGTCTCCAACAACATCTGGCCCAACACCTCTTCAGACTGGTTCCCCTGCCACATCCCTGAGCAGGGTTAGTCCAGCCTGCCTGTGAGCATGGCGGTGGGGCGAGGCTGGCACACACCGTCCTGTAGATGCCTGCTCTCACCTCTTCAGTGGGCCTTGTCCAGGGTCCCAGGAAACAGGCTGCTCAAGATAAAAGGGTGAGGAGAAAGCAGAGAACTATGAAGGGCCAAGGTCGTGGGTGACCCAACTAGAGCCAAAAACGTCTTTCCCTAGAGGGATGCTTTGCTGTGGCAAAAGGTGAAGCAAAGTCAATATATGCCTTTAAAAAAAATAAAGCAATGTAAGCAATTGTAAATAAAATTTAGAAGTGATGATCTCCTTATCAAGGAATTAGTAACTTTGCAAAAAGATTCTTTATGAAATATTTGGGTTTTTAAATATTTATTTATTTTTGAGAGAGTACAAGTTGGGGAGGGGCAGAGAGAGGGGGACAGAGGATCTGAAGGAGGCTCTGCATGGACAGGCTGACAGCAGTGAGCCCGATGTGGAGCTCGAACTCATGAACCGTGAGATCGTGACCTGAGCTGAAGTCGGATGCTCAACTGACTGAGCCACCCAGGTGCCTGTCTATGAAATGTTTGTCCCTAAACAGGCCTGCATGTGCTATGCAAAATGTCATTTACTAAGACACGTTCATGAAGTTCCAACCACTCATCTATTTTGTGAGGGGAGGGCACCTTTACAGCAGATCCTACTTGAGGAACAAGCTGGCTTCTTTGAACTGATCTGCTATTACTCTGAACCCAGAGAGTGATCACACAGTGGCCACCTTGCATTTTTACTCCCTTGGAGTTCTGACAGGCTTCAGTGTCAAGGTCAATATGTCATCAGGCTCATATCCCAGGAGCCTATTTTTGATTGATGCCATTTGTGCCATCCTAGTGAAGACATAGGTCCTTCTGGACTCCTCCATAGCACTCACTGCTCATTCTCTCATGGGACTGACTGGTCTTTCCTGCAAGAAATAACAAGAGAAAATCAAGATCATTTAGAAGTTATTTCCTTGTCTCTGGCCATCTGGATGGCTATTTGGGTTGTTTGGAACTGTTTTAGGGGTTTTCTTTGTTGTCTTTTTTTTTGTGCAGCCTATGAATGACGCACTTTGGCCACATTAACATCAGGGCTATTTGGGTGACATGAGAAGCACCAAAGTTCTTGGAGTATTTGCCAGGAATAGATCTGGCTCCAAAGGACTCAGAGTGAGGATGCAGCTCTAAGAGATCTTGCTGCTTTTGTTCATGCCAGGATAAACAAAGAAGAACTGAACAAACACCTTGCATTAACTCAGTAAGCCATAGCAAAGGCCTTTGAGGTGCCTTGTTCCAAATGCCCCTAAATCCCTTCAAATTCAGTGTCATTCTCTAGGCCTCAGGCCCCAGGGGACCTTTCACACATAGAAAAGAGCCCCAGGAATGAGATTTATCAGGAGTTGAGGGTGCCTGCAAGGACCAACTTTGTTTAGGCAGAGAAGCTACATGTTCTTCTCATGTTTATGGAAATGAGTTAGAGTTGAGTGCATACAGCGCTCTGCCCCCTTCATGGCCCTACCTACAGCATGGGAGGTGGAAACAAGAGGCACAGGGCAGACTTCAAAAGGGAGCCCTGGGGGGGCCTTGTCATGCAGTTGCACACTTGGTGACACTTGCTTGTCTTTTGCTGGGTTGGACCCTCGCCTTGCTGTTCCTCCCCATAAGCACAGAGGGCAGACTTTTTGTGGAGTCAGCCCAGGTTTCAGTCACATCTTCCTGGGGTCTAGGCCATGAGGCTGATGAAGAGGCCCTCTTCAAAAAGATCAGAGGATGGGGCGCCTGGGTGGCGCAGTCGGTTAGGCGTCCGACTTCA
Source organism: Leopardus geoffroyi (assembly GCF_018350155.1). NCBI lineage: Eukaryota > Metazoa > Chordata > Mammalia > Carnivora > Felidae > Leopardus > Leopardus geoffroyi. Next base: position 35,212,521 of record NC_059341.1, on the reverse strand, counting down.
GCCAGGTCACGATCTCGCGGTCTGTGAGTTCGAGCCCCGCGTCGGGCTCTGGGCTGATGGCTCAGAGCCTGGAGCCTGTTTCCGATTCTGTGTCTCCCTCTCTCTCTGCCCCTCCCCCGTTCATGCTCTGTCTCTCTCTGTCCCAAAAATAAATAAACGTTGAAAATAAAAATTAAAAAAAAAAAAAAAGATCAGAGGAGGGCACTTGTTGGGATGCGCACTGGGTGTTGTATGGAAACCAACTTGACAATAAATCATATTTTAAAACAAAACAAAAAGATGCCTCTGGTAGATTGTTTAGGCCACAGAAGTTATGATGCTGGTGGTTGCAGAGCCTGTGGTTCACCATGACCCTCTGGGCTTTTTCCCCATTGATCTCACACATGGACATATTTGACACCTAGTTTCTCTTCTCCAAGGGCAGTGGTCCCATGGGGCTCTCTGTCTAATCTAAATCTCAGCCTCGGGCACCTGGCTGGCTCAATTGGTAAGTGTTCAACACTTGATTTCAGCTCAGGTCATGATCTCGTGGTCGTGGGATTGAGCCCTGTGCTGGCCTCCATGCTGGGCTTGGAGCCTGCTTGGGATTCTCTCTCTCTCTCTCTCTCTCTCTCTCTCTCTCTCTCATTCTCTCTCTCTCTCTCTGCACTTCCCCCACTCATGCTCTCTCTCTCAAAAATTAATAAACCTTAAATCAATCAACCAATCAATCAATCTATCTCTGCCCATTCTTCTAACTGGAAAAATCACACACACACACACACACACACACACACACACACACACACACACAGCATAGCTCAGCCACCTCTTTCATCTGTACCTTCTTTTCCTCCCCTTTTTATAACATTAAATGGATATCCCTCTGCTTCCCTTATGCCCTTATGTCTCCTGGGAAGTATCTACTCCCTGGGCTCCTCATCTGCAGCTACTTAGGGGAAGGTTTCTTCTGCCCTTCTACGATCAGAAGGGGGTCTGCCTGGCCCTGAAGACAGGTGGGTGTGCCTGCCTGCTGCCTGAGTGCCAGGCTAAGAGCTGCTCTCTCATTTCTGCATTGCCATGCTGGGGTCCTGGGACAAGAGGCATTTCCTTCCCCCCCCCCCCACAAGCCAGTCACATTTCCTTCCCAAAGTGGAAGAGTTTCCTTGGTACAGTGGGGAGATGGGCCTACTAAATGAAAATGGGGAGGACTTCAGAGGCCTCTCCCTACCCAACCCAGGGACCTCGGGATCTTCACTAGATCCCCTGCTCAAGACACTCTACTCCAGCCACAGGGGCTTTTGCTCCTGTCTTCCTCCCAATATGGTGGCCCTGCTCTTCTGACTCACTGGGCCCTCTAGAGCCTCATTGTTCTCTTTTAAAAAGCTCCAATGTCCAGCTAGGAAACTGCCAGACACAACTCCTGGAGAATTCTGCCCCCACCCCTGACCAAGCATCCACATCTGAACCCAGCCCTTAGGGACAGGTAGGCACAAAGCAGTGGTTTGGGCTTTACAGTGCCTAATCAAGGAAAACACACCAGTCCCTACAAGCCAAGAACACCTCCTAGACCCATTCCTGAATTTTCTACCCCTTAAAAATTAAAATCAGGAACTTAATAAAGTGTCTGCATCAAGTTGGGGCAGGGAAAAGAGAAAAAAGTTGTCTAACCTCTGTTCCCTTCAATAAATAATATTTTGTGAACAACTTGTACTCTAATAAGCATATTGCTTTCTTCCAGGAAATACTAGGAACCAAACCTGGTTTGGATTTAGAATGCTGTTTGACAAACTTGCAAACTAGTCTCCATTTTCTAAGATTTCAGTAATCTAGACTTCAGTGGAAAGAACATTTCTCTGCAGAGAAAGAAGCCCGCTCCCCTCATCCTGGCAACTCTGCCTGGGGTTCAGGATGTCACCAGCTAACATATGACACCATCAAATTGTCAAATTGTCAAGCTGAGCTGAAAGAATCACAGGACCAAGAAAGACTTTAGATGTGGTCTGGTCAGTGTTGTCAAACTTTTTAGCTGCAGAACCCATTGTTAAAGCCTTACTCAAAGGCCCATGAAAGCCACTGTGTTCCAGCCACTTTTCTCTGGCCTTGTTGTCCAAGATATCCCCAGGGGATCCATGGAGCACAGTTTGGAAATCTTTAATCTAGACCAACTCCCTCAATTGCTGGGCCCTGCCTGGATTTGAGTTTCTTCAAAGCTAGGCCCCTAGCTGCAGCCTCCCCTGTTTTCAGATCTAGTTCCCTGGGGCATGAGTCATTTAAGGAGCTCAAGCCTATTCCTCAAGAACAAAGTTGCCCTGGTCTTCAGTTCAGGCCAGATGTGGGGACCCAGTCTGATACCTAGGCTTCCCCCTGACCCCAGGCCATGACCCAGCACACACTGTACTGACAGTGAATCGGTGGTCGTCTCTAGTACAAAGGACAGAAATTGCCCTGTGTGTCTTTTCTTTCCCCTAATTTTCTTGGTCACCACAAAAAGCCCAAGATTCCAGGTTCCCATTCCCACATGGTTCTCTGCATCTTCTGACCCCTTCTCCCTCTCCATCCCGCTGAAACCTTTCCACTGTGCTCTCTGCTCCCCACAAGCCATCGCCCATTCAGGTGTTAGCAAACATTTTCTATAAAGGGCAACATGCTCATTTTCAGCTTGCAAACCACGTACTCTTTGTCCCAACTCTTCAACTTTAGTGAGAAAACAGCAATAGACAACAGCAATATGTAAACAATGGGTGTAGTTGAACTCCAACGAAACTTCATTTACAGAGCAGATGACCCAAGTGCTGCCCTAAACCCTCAGCTTTGTCTCTGGCCTCTCATTTAACTCCCTGACTCCCCCCAAGAGTCCTGCCTCCCTTGCATTCTCTCAAGAGATTACCACTCTCTCCCAAATGCCTTGTTCCACAACCCGGAGGTCAGGAGAAGGGCCCTGTGTTTCTCTTATTTCTGCTTTCAGATGGCTACCCCTCCCCTTCCCTAGCAACTTCCAGTTTTAATGTGTGTGATCAGACCCTTCTACCCCTACTTCTCCTTATGGGATCCTCTGTAGGCCTCTATGGGACTCTATTCCTTGAAGACATGAGCTCTTGGTTCATTCCCATTCTCTCCAAACTTAGTATTGCTACTGTCCCTTCCAGTAGCTTCTTGGTTCCTTGATATCTTCCCCACCCAGCGACCCTGACTCCATCCTGACTCCAGCTGCACACTCCCATGGTTATAGCCACTATCCCTGCCATAAGTAATAACTGAGCCCTCCCCCATGTCAAACCAAACATCCCACTCTGTAAACAATACCACCCATATTTCCAGCTTATTCCCTCTTGCACTTTGACTCTGACAATCCATTCACCCTGTCCCATTCTCTCTGTTCCTCCACCCATTGTGTCCAGTCCTCCTTTTAACCAGCTTGAATGCCCAGCCCATCATAATCTCTCACTACCATGTACAGTCAACTTCCTCATTTTTCTATTCATCTACCTTGCTCATTTGGAAAAACACCAACCACAATCAAATACAACTAGATGGAGATCCATCTGGTACCTGAAGCTATGCCATTGAAAGGGGTAGAGAAACTTAAAGCTGAGCTGATGGGTTTCACTTTACATTCATGACCACCAATTTCAAATAGGTCCTTGATGATATCTGGCAATCCTACTACATGTGCCTTCCTCATTCACTCTTTGCTTTCTTTGGTGATTCTTTTATACCTTTGCCTCACCCTTCCAACTTCCAGTACCCACTCCTCATTTGCATTTTCAGCTGATGACCTTGCTCCCTGTTTCCCTGAGAAAACAGGTGCAATCAGGATAACATCTGTACCGCTATAATGTGCCCTCCTACTAGAACCATGATAAACCATCCCTTCTCCTATCTAGGGCCAATACCCCTCAGGGTACATGAGATACCTTCCTGCCTACTGAAGGGTATCAATCCTTCCAGTAATTATTCCCTCACTTCTGCATTGCCAGATCACCTGTCTCTGTTACATAACTCCCATCACATATAAAAATGTTGCTGTATCTCCCATTTAAAAGCAAACACTACTTGGGGCACCTGGGTGGCTCAGTCGGTTGAGCGTGCGACTTCGGCTCATGTCATGATCTCACAATCTGTGAGTTGCAGCCCCGCATCAGGCTCTGTGCTGACAGCTCGGAGCCTGGAGCCTGCTTCGGATTCTGTGTCTCCATCTCTGCTCCTCCTCTGCTCATGCCTCTGTCTCTCTCTCTGTTTCTCTCAAAAGTAAATAAACATTTAAAAAAAAATTAAAGCAAACACAACTCTCTTGATTCCACACCCTCTCCTGTAACCATCTTTTTTCTTCTACCACCTTTGACAGCAAAGCTCGTCAGAAGGGCCACCAGCCACATGGCCACTCAGCACTAATCTAGAAAGTTTCAATTACATATATGGCTCAAATTTGTGGCTTGCATTATAGTTGTGTTAGAGCTGTCTCAAACTTTTCTTGCTGTCTTCTCTTGAACCCATATCTATTAGGCATTGTCCCCATCACTCCACCAAACAGATGTTGCAAAGTCTAAGTGGTCTGCATGTTACTAAAGCCAGTGGTCAGTTTCCCATCCTTATATCGGCAGCACAAAGCCAGTTTCTATGCTATCATTTATTTGTGCCCAGTTTAAATCAAAAGGGAATTGTTAGGAGTAAGAAAGTGAGTGGGGAGGAAAGAGGATGCAGTTCCTGGCCACGTGAGGGCCGGCTTTAGGAATCCTGGAGTGGGGAGAGGACACCACAAAGGGACAGAGGCACTACTGCAAACTTTAGTGGCTTTACACTTCTATGCAGGCCACCTAGCTTATACAAAGCCATTTGTGTTCATGCACAACTTTATGACTACAAATGGCCTGCCTATCCCCTCTCAGACCTTTGTAGGCAGTGGATATGTCCCTTGGGTGATACCCACACTGAGGGAATGTCATCTTATGATGGTCACAGTCCCTTCCCCCCACACACCTTGGCACTGGTTCCCAGGCTGGAGGCACCTGCGAACTCTGCTGTCTCAGGCTTCCTTCAGAGAATTCAGAGTCTGACAGCTCCTTCTCCCCTTCTTCTCTTCTAGGCTTTTTAGTGCAATTTTAGAACAAGCCACCAAAGCTGACGGGGCAAATGCTCTAGGAGGGAAAGGAGCTGGATTTGATGTGAAGGCACTGAGGGCATTCCGCGTGCTGCGCCCCTTGCGGCTGGTGTCTGGAGTCCCAAGTAAGTAAAGCCATTATTCTTGTTTACAGTGTTATCTTGTCACCACCCTCTGCTTTCTTTTGCTGAATTGCCGGGAGCACTTTGCAAAGAAAACTGATTTCATATAAATGGAGGGGGCTTTTCTTAAATGAATTCCTTTGCTTTAAAGAACCTAACTCTGCAAAAATAAATAAGCGTTGAAAAAAAAAAAAAAAGGGGCGCCTGGGTGGCGCAGTCGGTTAAGCGTCCGACTTCAGCCAGGTCACGATCTCGCGGTCTGTGAGTTCGAGCCCCGCGTCGGGCTCTGGGCTGATGGCTCAGAGCCTGGAGCCTGTTTCCGATTCTGTGTCTCCCTCTCTCTCTGCCCCTCCCCCGTTCATGCTCTGTCTCTCTCTGTCCCAAAAATAAATAAGCGTTGAAAAAAAAAAAAAAAGAACCTAACTCTGATATGAGTCCATTAAGACACACTGTGGTCCCAGCTCCTCTAAACACCTGGAAAAAATCCACAGCAGTCATGCAGCCAAATGAAGACAGCCTACAACAGAGAAAGCAATCCCTTGGCCATCTGAGCAATCCCCTCAAGGCCCTGGGCTGGGAATTAAAATACATTTTCAGCAAAGGAGCCAGGTGAGCAGAGAAGGCTAATCCCCAAGGCTCGCAAGGTATTTTAGCCTATGAGATTATCTCTACTTTCTGTATTTTTCCAAAGAACAATCTGAAAAGCATCAGTGGATGTTCAAAAAAGTTCTGTTTGCCATTTCTCTCAACCCTTTCCTTCTTTCATGTCAAATGGGACATTTCCGGTTTCAGAAGCCCTATTTATGGACAGGCTACCTGTCTTTGTAGAACTGGTTTTGCCAGAGGGTGGAGGGTGTTTAGCTCTCTGAATCAAGCAAAAGGGCTTCAGAGAGATATTGTCTATTGTGTATCTGGATAGCAGTCACCTGGACAGCTCCTCTTCAAGCTCTTTCTCCAGAAGCCTATCCCACCATGGATGAGCCCCAGGCAACTAACACAGCAGCTTCAGGCACCCAGCTTTGCTCCAGCAAAGCCCAGCCCAAGTTGTTCCTTGGGGTTAAGTGAGCTTTCCAAGAGATCCTCTTTCCACGCCTCCTTGATGAGTTGGTGGGATCTGAGCACAATTGTGGACTTGTGTGCTGAGATTTTTCCCTCTCAAGTCAGCTCCATCATCTGGCCCATAACTCAAGGTAAAGGAGGTCCCTAGGACTGGGCTGAAATCAGACTAGCTTAGAGATGGGAGCAGGGGACAGGAAAACAAAGAGGTCTTCTGAACACAACCTTTACCATACAAGTGTGAAGGACCTTATAGTAATCTGTTCAATTCTTTCTGTACATGCACAGAAGAGTGAAAAGATCTTCCCAAAGTAACTTAAGTAGCCAGCAACAGAGCAAGACTAGAACCAGGTGTCCTGATTTCCAAACCAGCTCTCTTTCCCACCATACATACAACTTCTTGTAAAGGATTAACTAGTATATAACTCTTGATTGTCTTAGACTTTTACACATATACTTGATCCCTTGAATTACATTCTAAGCCCTGGAAGCCCAGAATTCTGCCTTATATTATCTCTGATTCCTGCACAATGCCTACAGTGGTCTCAGTACAAGGTAGAGGAATTTACTGGATAATTGAAGGTAAGAGTTAGACTATTTTCTTTGCAGTGGGACCTCCTAAATAAAGTCTGTGGCCTGTCTTAAATTCAAAAGTGAACATGGAGCTAAGCCACATAAGCACGTTTAGAGCAGAGTCTTTCTACTTAACCATTATAGGGTATCTAGGAATGGAAATAGTATCCAGTTGACTCTTGAACAATGTGCAGGTTAGGTGTGCTGACACTTACCTTGTGCAGTTGAAAATCCACATAAAACTTTTGACTCCCCCCAAAACTTCACTGCTAATAACCTGTTGACTGGAAGTCTTTTGATAACATACAAAGTTAACACATGTTTTGTATGTTATATATATTATAAACTGTATTCATACAATGAAATAAGCTAGGGAAAAAAACTGTTATTAAGAAAATCATATGGGGGCACCTGGGTGGCTCATCAGTTAAGTGTCTGACTCTTGATTTTGGCTCAGGTCATGATTTCATTGCTCATGGGTTCGAGCCCTGCATTGGGCTCTGCACTGACACTGTGGAGCCTACTTGAGATCGTCTCTCTCCCTCTCTCTCTGCCCCTCCCCCACTCATGCTGTATTTCTCTCTCAAAAAACAAATAAATAAACTTTAAAAAAAATCATATGGAGGGGCACCTGAGTGGCTCAGTTGGTTGAGCATCTGACTCTTGATTTTGGCTCAGGTCATGATCCCAGAGTCATGGGATCAAGCCCTGAGTTGCATTCCTCACTGAGCGTGGAGCCTACTTAAGATACTCTCTCTAGGGGTGCCTGGGTGGCTCAGTCGGTTGAGCATCCGACTTTGGCTCAGGTCATGATCTCGCAGTCTGTGAGTTCGAGCCCTGCATTGGGCTTTGTGCTGACAGCTCAGAGCCTGGAGCCTGCTTCAGATTCTGTGTCTCCCTCTCTCTCTTCCCCTCCCCCACTCATGCTCTGTCTCTCTCTCTCTCTCTGTCAAAAATAAATAAACATTAAAAAATTTTTTTAAAAAAAGGTACTCTCTCTAGAATCATGAAAGCAGGAAGGGAAAAAAAAGTCCCTCACATACAAGGGAAGACAGATCAGGTTTGCAGCAGACCTACCCACAGAAACTTGGCAGGCCAGAAAGGAGTGGCAGTATGCTGAATCAGAAAAATATGCAGCCAGCAAGGCTGTCATTCAAAATAGAAGGAGAGATAAAAAGTTTCCCAGACAAACAAAAATTAAAGGAGTTTGTGACCACTAAACCACCCCTGCAAGAAATGTTAAGGGAGACTCTCTGAGGGGAGAAAAGATGAAAAAAATATAAATAAATAAGTAAATAAATAAATAAATAAATACCCAAAGCAACAAAAGATTAGAAAGGACCAGAGAACACCACCAGAAACTCCAACTCTACAAGCATCATGATGGCAATAAATTCATATCTTTCAGTACTCACTCTAAACATCAATGGACTCAATGCTCCAATCAAAAGACATACAGTAACAGAATGGATAAGAAAACAAGATCCATCCATATGCTGGTTACAAGGGACCCACTTTAGACCTAAAGACACCTTCAGATTGAAAATAAGGGGATGGAGAACCATCTCTCATGCAAATGGTCAACAAAAGAAAGCTGGTGTAGCCATACTTACATCAGATAATCTAGACTTTAAAATAAAGACTGTATCAAGAGATGCAGAAGGGCATTATATCATAATCAAGGGGTCTATAGACCAAGAAGACCTAACAATTGTAAACATTTGTCTGCCAAATGTGATAGCATCCTAATATATAAGTCAATTAATCACAAACATAAAGAAACTCATCAATAGAAATACCATAATAGTAGGAGACTTCAACACCCCACTCACAGCAATGGACAGATCATCTAATCAAAAAATCAACAAGGAAACAATGGCCTTGAATGACACATTGGACCAGATGGACTTAACAGATATATTCAGAACATTTCATCCTAAAGCAGCAGAATATACATTCTTCTCCAGTACACATGGAACATTCTCCAGAATAGACCATATACTGGGACACAAACCAGCCCTCAGCAAGTACAAAAAGATCGAGATCATACTGTGCATATTTTCAGACAACAATGCTATGAAACTCGAAATCAACCACAAGAAAAATTTGGAAAGGTAACAAATACTTGGAGACTGAAGAACATCCTACTAAAGAATGAATGGGCTAACCAATCAGTTAAAAAGGAAATTAAAAAGTATCTGGAAGTCAATGAAAATGATAACACCACAACCTCTGGGATGCAGCAAAGGTGGTCATAAGAGGAAAGTATATAGCAATCCAGGCCTTCCTAAAGAAGGAAGAAAGATCTTAGATATACAACCTAACCTTACACCTTAAGGAGCTGGAAAAAGAACAGCAAATAAAACCCAAAACCAGCAGAATACAGGAAATAATAAAGATTAGAGCAGAAATTAATGCTATCGAAACCAAAAAAACAGTAGAACAGATCAATGAAACCAGAAGCTGGTTCTTTGAAAGAATTAACAAAGTTGATAAACCACTAGCCAGTTTGATCAAAAAGAAAAAGGAAAGGACCCAAATAAATAAAATCAAGAATGTAAGGGGAGAGATCACAACCAACACAACAGAAATAAAAACAATAATAAGAGAATATTATGAGCAATTACATGCCAATAAAATGGGCAATCTGGAAGAAATGGACAAATTCCTAGAAACATATACACTACCAAAACTGAAACAGGAAGAAATAGAAAATTTGAACAGACCCATAACCAGTAAGGAAATTGAATTAGTAATCAAAAATCTGCCAAAAAAAACAAGAGTCCAGGGCCAGATGGCTTTCCAGGGGAATTCTACCAAACATTTAAGGAAGAGTTAACACCTATTCTCTTGAAAGTGTTCCAAAAATTAGAAATGGAAGGAAAACTTCCAAACTCTTTCTATGAAGCCAGCATTACCTTGATTCCAAAACCAGACAGAGACCCCACTAAAAAGGAGAACCATAGACCAATTTCCCTGATGAACATGGATGCAAAAATCCTCAACAAGATATTAGCCAACTGGATCCAACAATACATTAAAAAAATTATTCATCATGACCAAGTGGAGATTGGGATGCAGGGCTGGTTCAATATCTGCAAAAACAATTAACATGATTTATCACATCAATAAAAGAAAGGACAAGAACCATATGATCCTCTCAATAGATGCAGAGAAAGCATTTGACAAAATACAGCATCCTTTCTTGATAAAAACCCTCAAGAAAGTAGGGATAGAAGGAGCATACCTCGAGATCATAAAAGCCATATATGAACGACCCAACACTAATATCATCCTCAATGGAGAAAAACGGAGAGCTTTCCCCCTAAGGTCAGGAACAACACAGGGATGTCCACTCTCGCCACTGTTATTCAACATAGTATCGGAAGTCTTAGCGTCTGCAATCAGACAATACAAAGCAATAAAAGGCATCCAAATCGGCCAGGAGGAGGTCAAACTTTCACTCTTCGCAGATGACATGATACTCTATATGGAAAACCCAAAAGATTCCACGAAAAAACTGCTAGAACTGATTCATGAATTCAGCAAAGTTCCAGGATATAAAATCAACGCACAGAAATTGGTTGCATTCCTATACACCAACAATGAAGTGACAGAGAAATCAAGGAATCGATCCCATTTACAGTTGCACAAAAAACCATAAAATACCTAGGAATAAATCTAACCAAAGAGGTGAAAAATCTATACACTGAAAACTATAGAAAGCTTATGAAAGAAATTGAAGAAGACACAAAAAAATGGAAAAAGATTCCATGCTCCTGGAGAGGAAGAACAAATATTGTTAAAATGTCGATACTACCCAAAGCAATCTACATGTTCAATGCAATCCCTGTCAAAGTAACACCAGCATTCTTCACAGAGCTAGAACAAATGATCCTAAAATTTGTATGGAACCAGAAAAGACCCTGAATATCCAAAGCGATCTTGAAAAAGAAAACCAAAGCAGGAGGCATCACAATCCCAGACTTCAAGCTATACTACAAAGGTGTAATCATCAAGACAATATGGTACTGGCACAAGAACAGACACTCAGATCAATGGAACAGAATAGAAAACCCAGAAATGGACCCACAAACGTATGGCCAACTAATCTTTGACAAAACAGGAAAGAATATCCAATGGAGTAAAGACAGTCTCTTCAGCAAGTTGTGCTGGGAAAACTGGATAGCGACATGCAGAAGAATGAACCTGGACCACTTTCTTACACCCTACACAAAAATAAACTCAAAATGGATAAAAGACCTCAATGTAAGTCAGGAAGCCATCAAAATCGTCGAGGAGAATGCAGGCAAAAACCTCTTTGATCTTGGCCACAGCAACTTCTTACTCAACACATCTCTGGAGGCAAGGGAAACAAAAGCAAAAGTGAACTACTGGGACCTCATCAAAATAAAAGCTTCTGCACAGTGAAGGAAACAATCAGCAAAACTAAAAGGCAACCGACAGAATGGGATAAGATATTTGCAAATGACATATCAGATAAAGGGTTAGTATCCAAAATCTATAAAGAACTTATCAAACTCAACACCCAAAAAACAAATAATCCAGTGAAGAAATGGGCAAAAGATATGAATAAACACTTCTCCAAGGAAGACATCCAGATGGCCAACCGACACATGAAAAAATGCTCAACATCACTCATCATCAGGGAAATACAAATAAAACCACAATGAGATACCACCTGCCACCTGTCCAAATGGCTAACACTAACAACTCAGGCAACAACAGATGTTGGTGAGAATGTACAGAAAGAGGATCTCTTTTGCACTGCTGGTGGGAATGCAAACTGATGCAGCCACTCTGGAAAACAGTATGGAGGTTCCTCAAAAAACTAAAAATAGAACTACCCTATGACCCAGCAATTGTACTACTAGGCATTTATCCACGGGTACAGGTGTGCTATTTCAAAGGGACACATGCACCCCCATGTTTATAGAAGCACTATAAGCAATAGCCAAAGTATGGAAAGAGCCCAAATGTCCATTGATGGATGAATGAATAAAGAAGATGTGGTATATATATACAATGGAGTATTACTCAGCAATCAAAAAGAATGAAATCTTGCCATTTGCAACTACATGGATGGAACTGAAGGGTATTATGCTAAGCAAAATTAGTCAGAGAAAGACAAAAATCATATGACTTCACTCATATGAGGACTTTAAGAGACAAAACAGATGAACATAAGGGAAGGGAAACGAAACTAATATAAAAACAGGGAGAGGGACAAAACAGAAGAGACTTGTAAATATGGAGAACAAACTGAGGGTTGCTGAAGGGGTTGTGGGAGGGGGAGTGGGCTAAATGGGTAAGGGGCATTAATGAATCTACTCCTGAAATCATTGTTTCACTATATGCTAACTAATTTGGATGTAAATTTTAAAAAATAAAAAAATTTAAAAAAAGATTCTCTCTCTCTCCTTCTGTCCCCTCCCTTACTCACATTCTCTCTCTCTCAAAAAAAAAAAAAAAAAAACAAAAAAAAACCTTTTTTTAAATACAAAATTAAAAAAAAATCCTATGAAAAAATACATTTATAGTACTGTTCTATATTTATTGGAACAGTCTGTGTGTAAGTGGACCCACACAGTTCAAACTTGTGTTATTCAAAGGTCAACTGTATATGATGTCCAAGATCCAATTTCCTTTCTGTGAAACCTAAATTCTTTGGGTTTTCTTGATCAATCAGGCATAACTCAATAGATCAAAATCAAGGAATGAGAAGGAGGATGAGAATAATTCTGAACATGATTTTAAGGAGATTAATATGATGGTGCAGTCAGTGTGTCAGTGACAGGAATTATGAACTGATTCCAAACTTTGGACATAAAAAATCTTACCCTCTTATGTATGTGCTTATTAGGAGCCCACAATTTCAGAGCATTGTTCTCAGTATGAGGACATATCATAAAGAATAAATACATTTATTTCACTTAGGAATTTGACAGTCTAATAAGAGTATATCAGTCAGCTTTTGCTGTAGGAACAAACAATCCCAAAGTCTCAGTGACTTAAAACCAGAAACATTTATACCTGGTCATGTTACATGAGGATGTTGATCAGTTGCAGCTTTTCTGGGCTCAGCTAGGCTCTGGGCTTGACCGGGTTCTGTATGCTACTTCATTCCAGAGCACAGGTTGAAGAAGCATCCAGCAGGTAGGCCATGTTTTTCTCATGGCAGAGGGGGCAGATGCTCACAAAGGGGGCAATTAGCTAAACCACACATGCATATTTTAGGTTTTTGCTCAAATATGACTTATAGCATGGCTGCTCACATTCCAGGGGCCAAAGCAAGTCACAGTGCTATCTTTGTCCCAAAGATAATGTGACACAGAAGTATACTGTACCTATAGAGAAGTTTGGGTGAATAATTGTGAATGAATAGTACAATCTAACACAAAGAAATTGAGGAGACTGTTATTAACAGAAGTAATTACAATAATAACTCCAGTACAGAAATTCTTAATTAGAGATGCATATGGTTGAGAGTCACTCATACTTCAGTGCATTAAAAAGCAAAATTAGATTAGATATAGTAGCTAGGATTCCATTATAGAAGAAGCTTCTTAAAGAAGGTGTCCCATCTCCATATGCATTTAATTCATGGTAGAACTGTATTGTGATGGTCAGAAAATTCCTTGGAATTCCTTGGAATTCTGTCATCAAGAAGAGGAGGACATGATATGATACCTCAAATATAAGGCCCTCATATTACCTGCTATGTAATCCAGTAAAATTATCTTTGTCATTAAAGATGATCACACTGAGATGGTTTTGCAGTTGTGGGCAGGCTTGCAGGTGGCTTCAGGCTTATGCATAGGGCTAACACCTGTGTCTTGTTTTCCATGGGTCACCAATAAAAACAGAGTAGCTCTTTTTGGAGCTTAAAGAAAGGGCTAATCCAGCCTGTTACCCTTTCTCACTGGAAAAGTATCTGTGTGATGTTTAAATAATAAAATATGTAGACCAAGGTGAATAAGTTCCCATGCTAGTTTGGTTGATATCATCCAGGAAAAGGTCAGCAATATCTCCTACCACTACAAACCTAGACAAATACCTCCTTCTTCCATTTCTTAGAACTTTTGGGTGTCTTCTTTTACACTTCAGCAGATCTCCAAAGAGTTGCCTCTGTCTGTTGATTCCAATTCTTGTCTTCTTGATCTCTCTTAAATCCACACCAGCCAGGCTGTCTCCTCCATTACTGCAATAAAACATCTCTTGTCAAGACCACTAGTAATTTCCACATTACTGAATAGTGTGGTCAGTTCTCTGGTGCCATTGTACTTGACCTAGCTGCAACATTGAATACAGCTGATCATCACTTGTCATCACTTGGCTACTGGGACACCATTCTTTCTCAGTTCATTTGCTTTTCCTTATCAGAATGACTTGCTGATTTCTCATCTTTTTAACATTGGAGAGCTACAGGCTTAATCCTCAGACCTGTTCTCTATCTCAGGGACAGTTGGTTCCAGGTTTTCATTTCCAGCCTCATGGCATTAACTATCACTTATATGTCTTCTAATAACTGTATATCACCATCTCAGACTTCTCCTCTAAACTCCAGACTTATATACCTACCTGCCCACTCCATTCCTTTAATTGGATGTCTAAGCATCTTGAACTTACCACATCCATAACAGAACTTCCAATCGTCCCAAAGTCTTTCCTGTCTTGGTAAATGTCAACCTCATCCTTCCAGTTACTCAGGCAAAAAATCTTGGACTTATTTCTTCCTCTCACCCTTTGTATCCAGTCCCTCAGGAAATCCTATCAGCCATCCCCTCAAGAAACTCACTGTTTCTTAACCATCTCCAATGCCAGCCACTGACACCTCTTGACTGGATTATTATAATAGCTTTCTAACTGGATTCTCTGTTTCCATCTCTCCCCTTTGCCACAGCTTAGTCTTAACACTGTAGCCAACAGCGTCTTCTTAAAATGCAAGTCCTTGTAAAAACAACAAAAACAACAACAACAAAACAAAAAAGCCCCAAAAAACAAAACATGTCACCACTTTGCTCAGAAACCTCCAAGTCTCCCCTAACTCACTGAGTGAGAGTCAGAGTCCCACAGAGGCCTACATGGTCTCACCCCTCTCCCCCTCTAACCTCATCTCCCTGCACCCTTCCCTTCTGTCCCTCCTTGCCAGCCTCAGTGACCTCCTGCCATGCCACCAACATTCCAAACCCACTACCATTATGGGGCCTTTGAGTTTGATGTTCGTTGTGTCCAGAATGCCCTTCACCCAGCCCTCTGCTGGTCTGGCCTGCTCACCACCTCCAGTCTCTGCAGAAATGTCATCTTACCTGAGAGGTCTGCTGTCCCCACCCATGTTAGCAACCTTACATTTCCTGTGCCCCTTCCCTGCCTTATTTTTCCCACATCGCTTGTCACCATCTGTCACACTATTTACTTACTGTCCCTTGCCTCATGAGAATATAACCTCCATGAGGACAAATTTTGTTTGTTTTATTCACTGCTGTATCCTCAGCATCTGCAGTGCCAGATAAGTCTTTGTAGAATGAATGGCTGGCATTGTGCAGGTGTCTCACGGCCAGTGCTACACACAGCAGTTACTAAGAACTAACAGGCTCCTTAAATGATGCTAATGCTAAAAGGCCTCCCATTTGTGAGCCTTATTTAGCATTTCCAAAGGGTGTTTGTTCTTCTATCTTATTTTATCCTCATGACAGCTGTGTGATATGTGGACATACACATAGGTGATATGTAGATAATGTGTTATTTCTTGTAACAGGTAAGTTGGATGATTTGTGGAATATGTAACTCTAAGTCCAAAAAGTTATTATTATTTTTTAAATGTCCATATGTGTATTAAATGTCACTGAAATCTTAAGATCACAGATTATGGAATGAGAGAGATGATTGTGAGGCTACAAGTCATATATTAATTTGTTCAACAAAACCTATTGAGTGCACACTTGATATAAGATCTTGCTAGCCATTACAGCATATGCAGAAATGATTCCAATGCCAAGTATGTTCTCAAAGAGACTGAAATGTAGAAGAAAAGATGTTCAAAGAAATGATGGTATGGAACAAAAATTGGAGAGTGCTCTCCCCCTGCCTCAGAAAAAAAAAAAAAAAAAACGCTTAAGATGTGATCAATTCTGTGACATGTATGCTTTGGGGGTTCTATACTTTTGGGAGTGGGGATAAAGAATCAGGAAGACTTCTTGGAGGAGGTAGCATTTGAGATAGATCCTGAAGGGTAAGTAAGGAGGAGCATTCTAGAAAATTATTAAAAGTAAGGAGAATGACTGTGGCCCTAGAGTTATACACAGTAAGGCTGTAAGTTTTCAGAGTTGACTTCACTATGGATGTAAAAATTAGTTGACTCTTTCAGTGAAATTCTGTGTAATCAAAAGATTTGTCCATTTTGCTTCATCAAGACTTCCACAATTAAGAAAATCACTTGCCACTACTTGTGAGGCCTCACCCACAGCAGGATTACTGTGAGGCATGCATATTGTACCAAAGGATAGGCCATATGGAACAATAAACGTTATACAATGAATGTGAACAATAACATGGAAGGTTATGATTAAATATTTGCAATGTATATAAAAGTGCATTTTTCTGTGGTCATTTCCTCCTTTCCATGTAATATCATATGCCCTGCTGGAGAAGAACTTTCAGGAGTAGATTGAATAAAGGGAGCAGACAGAGAGATGGAGGAGAGAAAGTGGTTTTTTGATTTTTGAGGTCTTTGACAAAAACTCTCAGCAGCCAACTGGACTTGACAATGGAGAGGATTGAACGGTGACCTCCATGCAAGACCAGCCTTGGAAAACAGTATCCATTCACCATGAACATTTATTGAGCACTTTCTGTAAGCCAAGCACTAAGTAAGGCCCTAAAGACACAAAGATAAAGAGGATACTATCCCCATCTGTTAAGATACTTGAATGTTTTAGAGACTTTTTATGGGGCATGCTTTCCCTATGGTATGAATTTTTGTAAGATTAGCTCTTTCTCAGTTAAAAGTGTCATTTCTGGAATCACATGGAATAGAAAACAATTGGGTATTAAACAAGGGTTTGCTTCCTAATTGAGAAGTGAGAAAGAATAGTAAGGACCATGTATGGAGAGGAGTCAAACCCTTTCTTCCTATTTTTTTCTTGCTCACATTAGAACTGTTTCCAGAAAACAAATCAACACCAATCAGCCAACAAGTATCTGTTGATTGGATACCATATCAAAGGTATCAGGAGAGACAAGACATAGTGGTTCTGAATATAAGTTAGACTGCCTGGCTTTTGCATTGACTTACTCTGTAACCTTAAGGAAGTTACTAAGCCTCTCTGTGCCTTAGCTTCCTCATCTGTAAAATGGAAATAATAGCAGAACCTATTTCATATGTTGTTAGAACAAGTAAATGAGTTAATGCATACAAAGCACTTAAACAGTGCTTGCTTATAGTAAGTGCTCAGTTAAATGGTAGTGGTTGCATTAAATTATATCACATCACATTATATTACATGAGGCACATAAAATAGAAGTACATGGCAAAATCACTATCAAGACAACATATATACTTTAAACATTAAAGAATATTTAAGGGTGCCTGGATGGCTTAGTTGGTTAAGCATCTGACTTCAGCTTAGGCCATGATCTTGCAGTTTGTGAGTTTAAGCCCCACATCGGACTCTCTGCTATCAGCACAGAGCCAGATTCAGATCCTCTGCACCCCCCTGCCCCTCCCCTGCTCCCCTGCTCGTACTGTTTCTCTCAAAAAATAAATATTTAAAAGTAAATATTTAAAAGTAAATATTTAAAAATAAATATATAAATAGGGGAGCCTGGGTGGCTCAGTCAGTTAAGTGTCCGACTTTGGCTCAGACCATGATCTCACTGTCCGTGAGTTCAAGCCCTGCATCAGCTCATCAGAGCCTGGAGCCTGCTTCAGATTCTGTCTCTCTCTCTCTCTCTGCCCCTCCCCTGCTCACACTCTGTTCTCTCTCTCTCCCTCTCTCTCTCTCTCTCTCAAAAATAAATAAACATTTTTTTTAATTTTAAATAAAAATAAATAAATAAATGGCCAGGAATATTTAAGAGTTAAATAGCAACATGAGACCAAAAAATACCAGAGAGGCATTATGTATGATAATGAAGTAGATTCAAGGGGTGAGTTTTCCAGGGACTGTGGCAGTCCCGAAAAGTTTTATGAAGGAAACAGTAATCGAAATGAGCCTTAAGGTTTTGGTAGAAGAGATAGGGATGGAGATGAAAGGACATTTGGGGTGAAAACTTCATTTGGGTTACCAACGCAGGCCAGCACATGGGTCCATGCATGTGGACCAGGCAGCCACAGAGGAGGAAGTAGTGAGAACCAGGTGAGGAAGTCAGCACCGAGCAAACTACATTGAGTCCTGGATGTCAGGCCAGTAAGGCAGTTTTCTAAACAGACTCTAATCGTTCCTCTCCACTGGAAACATTCAAAAGACTGCACCGCAGAGACACAGCAAAGTGCCTTGAAAATCTCCTCAAAGAGTATCAGAATGAATGGCAGATCTTGATTCCAGCGAGCTTCATTAACCCACCCTGGACACAGCTAGCCAGTAGCAAAGCTAGGGTCAGAATCAGACCAGAGCAGCCAACCCGCTTAACATGCTGCTTTTATTGCTATTGATAGAGTGGATTCTTGACTTAAAACTTCCTGCTGCAAAAGTTAAAAACTCACCTGAGTGCCCAAGAACCCAGGTGAACCACACTCATTCTATAATGCAGTTTTCCCCCAGAATGAGTTCTCCCCTCCTGGGGATTAGTAACTGTGAAATTGGCCACACTGATTAGCAAACACTGCCAGTTAATCAGACCCATTGGGGGCATATTAGAGCTGCTAAAAACAACTTTTCTGAGTGTTTTTACACTTTGATGGTTCAAAAGCAGTTATGCCATCCTGCCTGAAATTTGTTCTTCGGTAAGTTGAGCCACAGTGAATTGGTAGTCACCGTTACAGCACCCAGGACAGTGTTCCCAGGGGGATACCTGCACTGTGCTAGGGAGGAGGAGGGCTCAGGTACCAGAGATGGTCCCAGCAAAAGCTCCCTCACTGGATTTAAGAACACCTCACAATCCCAGATTTGATGAAGGAAAGTCTGTCTAGAGCTGATACTTGCAAATTAAGTCAGCCTCTTGAAATTTACAGATTTTGAAAACTGAGTCCCAGAGAAGATCCATGAGTCCGAGCAGAGGCTCAAATGTACCTTGTTCTCTCCCCAACCCACCCCCCCCCCCCCCGCTCTTTCCTTTGTCATCATCTTCCCTGACCTCCCTTTCTCCTGGTTCATGTGACAATCCCATGAAGTGCCAGCATGTTGCAGGTGATGTGGGAGAGCTCAAGCCTGAAGACTCAGATTCCAGCCCTGCCTTCACCCCACCTAGCTCGGGGACCTTGGGCAAGTCAGTTCTGTCTGGGTTTCTGTTCTACCTGTAACTTGAAGGGCCTGAACTGCCTGGCGTCTGTATCTTTTTCCCTCTTCCATTCTCTTCCTCTCTGCACCAGCTGGTAGCCCTTGCTGGTCGCAGGCCTTCTTGCCTCTCCACACCCTGCTTCTCTCTTCCCTTTCATTTCCTTGGACTTGGCCCTCTTCTTCCCCTCACTTTCTAATTTGTTCTGTGTCTTTATGTCTCTTTTTTCCTAAAGTGATCTTAAATGTCATGGAACCTGAAACCAAAATGGGGAACCTTAAACCACTTAAACCATTTGTACTTCATACAAGGACAGGAGCATGTGCAGAGGCTCACGCCTAAGTCCTTCCCTCTCTCTACTTCTCGTTGGACCAGAGCTGTCCGGTCCCACTCCTGTCCCTTTCAGAAATCCTTTCTGCCGCATCTTCTAGGTCCCTCCTCTGCCACTGTTTGTTTGGTTTTTTTCTTACACTAAAACAGGAAACCTTGTTCCCTGTGTTCCTCTCATGGTGCCATTCCTGAACCAGAATGTCTGAGTGGGAAAGGACGTTAGCTATCTGGTCCAGCCAAGTTTCCATTTTACAGATGAGAACACTGCGGCCAGCCATTTTAAATGGCTTTCTCAAGGCCACACAGCTACCTGGTGGCAGGCAGATAGGACTCAATTCCTATACCATGTGTAAGAAGACTAACAGGAGTCATGATGGACCCTCTGGTTTGTATCGTCTTTGGAGCTTACAGAGCTCCCTCGCACACCTGTGTTCACAGTCACCCCAAGAGGAAGCCTGAGGGGATGTCAGTGCCTCCTCCACTTTCCAGTCAAACTGCTGGCATGTCTTTGTTAAGGCGGAGCAGACCCTCTGGAAGACAGCTACAGACAGCATGGCCTCTTAACATTCCAAACAGGTTGGCCGGCCTGCTTTGCTGTGAGGGGTCTGAAGTCAGCTCCCTGGTGTTGGCAGGCCTTGCCTACCAGAAACAGAAGAGAATTTAGAATACGGTCCCACACATCCTGCCTCAGTCCCACAAAACCTTTCATGTTCAAGACCGCTAGGAGTTGATGCCCACCCTCTTCCACATCACCTAGCATGAATCTACTGCACCCCCCTCCTCTGATTTGGGAACTCTTGACCCCTCTGCTTTAGATGCCTCTGAAGGGGTCCCTAGACTAGAAGGTCGGAGTCACAATTACAGTCCCAGCTCTGCTGCCAACCTCTCTGTTCCTTCACACATTGCCTCAGTTTCTCTATCTACAAAGTGAGATTAGTGATGAGTATTCCATGGACAGGGATGAGGTTTTACCTCTAAAGCCCCTACCAGCTTCTAGCAACAATGAGTTTTTTAAATCCACCTCTTGAAGAGAGATGTTATGGATTATGATGAGCCATGGCATCAGGTAGTGAGAAAAAGAAGATGACCCAAATGCAGCAAAGCAAGTTAATTTAACAATGAGCATATTTCAAAAGTTCCAGTGCCTGTTGTTGTGGTGTTTTACTGAGAAGTTATTGAAAAATCAATAACAGTACCTGATTACACTGAGAAATCTCTATTATTTGGTGTTCTACATACAGCAGCTCAAAAAATAATAATGGCAAAGAATGATGCATCTCACCACACAATAACTTCTCATATTTACTAAAGTGCACAGACATTCCCCCAGTGATGAAAATGTCCCTTTTTGATTTAAGAACAAAATGTAAGTGGTGATAAATGTTAGGGTTACCAGCAACTAAAAGCAATATTCAGCATCAGTGCAAAGCTTTCAGACTCTACAAGCTGTATTGGCTGATTAATCGGCCCAGTGGTCCAGGAAGGCAGGGACATTATCCCTAATTTATAGATAAGCAAATACAGTCCCAAGTGCTTCTCCCAGAGTAATGAACAGAGATGGGTTCAGATGATTTTCCAAGTCAGGAATATTCCCTGTAGGGCTCACGTCTCTGTTGTTTGGAGGAGAGCACAGTTTTCCCATCAGCGTGCTCCATATGGCTTGTGAGATTGAGGACAATTGATAGTTCCGAGCGCTGGTTTATTTAGGTTTTGATGGTTCATGAACCCCTTTGGTTACAGAGGCTGATGAGGGATAGTATCATTGATGCCTAGAGACTTGTGAGAAAGTGGGAGGCGCTCTGGGTCTACAAGTGAAAAAACCAGGGATCTAAGTCTGGCCAGTGAGGTGACCATATTATTTAAATTTGATCTTCACTTTCCTCATCTGGGAAATGAAAGGGTTAAACTGTATTAACCCTAAAATTCTTCTAAGCAGTATCATCCTATGCTTCAATGGTATAGAACAGCAATAACCGAAGAATTTCTTTTTTTAATCACTAGTTCTAGACATAGTGATCGACAGGGCATGACCTTTGGCAAATCCCTTCACTCTTTTAGCCCCCAATATATTAGCAATCAGGCCAGAGGTGGGAGAATATGTCCTATAGTAAGTCAATAATATTTAGTAAGCACTGAGAATGTGCCTAGGACTGTGGCAGGTGGTGTAACTCACAGAAGAGAGCTTTGTAAATTCAGGAAGTTCCATGATTGATTCTCTTTTGTGCCTGGCCCTTTTCTGGAGATCCCCAAACATGAAATAACAGCCAGAAGCAAGGTGACTGTAACCTAATTTAAAATAATGATAATAATAAAGGCCACTTAGGCTTACAAGTGACCCATGCTTTATAAGTGCTAGAAAGAAAAATGAGGGGGGAGAAAATGAAGATACAGTGAAGTCAGTGTCCCATGAAATGATCAACACACAGGACATGAGCCCCATGTACCTGTTATTCTTGGTTTGTTCCCTCTTGCTGATTCATGACAATTAGTAGTTGAGGACATTAACACTGGAGATCTATTACCTGGGTTCAAATTCCCAGAGCCACCAATTATTAGCTATCTGCCTCAGTTTCCTGATCTATAAAATAGGGGTTCAAATTGCATTTATATCACGGAGTTATTGTGAGGATTAAATAAATAAATGCTTCTAAAGCATTTATACTTGTGCTCAACACTTAAGCATTCAACAAATATTAGCTGTTAGTATTCCTGGGTTCAACTCTCTACCTACCTTAGGCTCCACATTAGACTCATTAAAGGAAGGGGAATTTCTACAATTGATTTTTAAACGTTAGCTTTAATGGGGCACCTGGGTGACTCAGTCGGTTAAGTTTCCACTCTTGACTTAAGCTCAGGTCATGATCTCATGGTGTGTGGGTTCGAGCCCCATGTCAGGCTCCACACTGGCAGCATGGAGCCTGCTTGGAATTCTGTGTCTCCCTCTGTCTCTGCCCTTCTCCTAGTCTCTCTCTCTCTCTCTCTCTCTCTCTCTCTCTCAAAATAAATAAACATTATTTTTCAAAGTTTAATGAAGTATAATTTATATTCAGTAACCCCCTGTCCTGTGTGATTGTTACACATCTTTTACTCATACATATATTTAAACGACATCCTACAGTGTTAATATTTTTTGCTTTAAACAGTCAGTTGCCTTTTAAGTAAATTATGAAAAAATAAACATAGTCTTTTCTATTCACACACTCATTTACCATTTCTAGTCCTCTCCATTCCTTTCTATAGATCTAAGTTTTCCTTCTGGTATCATTTCCCCCACCTTGAAGGACATCCCCTAGGATTTATATAACACAGATCTTCTGATACAGAATTATCTCCGCTTTTGTTTATATTAACATGTTCTTATTTCATCCCCTTTTTGAAGAATATTTTTGCTGCATATAGAATTCCTGTTTGACAATTTTTTTCTCATAACCAAAAAGATATTGTTCCATTTTCTCTGGCCTCCATTGTCTCTGATGAGAAGTCATTGATATTCTTAGCATGGTTCTCCCTTGGCATGTTTCTTTTTTTCCTTGACTGCTTCTAAATTTTCTACTTTGGTTTTTAATAATTGACTACAATGTGCCTTGTTGTGGTTTTCATTATATTTTTCCTGCATGGAGTTTGCTGAGATTTTTAGATTTATTCATAACTTGAAGGCTTTATTAAAGTTTGAGGAATTTAAGGCCATTATTCCTTCAAATATATATATATATGTACATATGTATAGATGATAGATGTACATGTATACATACATATATATAAAGAGATATAAAGATATATATATATAAATAGAAAGAAATATAAAGATATATATAAAGAGAAGATATGTATATATAGATAGATAAAGAAAGAAAAGATATGTATATATAGATAGATACAGATATATGTATTTGAACTTTATATAGATAGATAGATAGATAGATAGATAGATAGATAGATATCTTCTTTCTGGGATTGCAATTATACTTATGTTAGGCCATTTTATATTATCTATTATCTCATTCATCCCTGAAGCTTTGTTCAGTTCTCTTCAGGTTTTTTTTCTCTGTTTCACAGATTGAATTTTCTATTGATTATTCTGCCAGTTCACTCACTTTTTATTCTACTGTCTTAATCTTCATTAAATGTATTCAATAATTTTTCGTTTCAGTTACTCTTCATGTATATGATCTCCATTTGATTTCTTTTTATGGTTTCAGTTTATCTGTGAAATTCCCTCTCTGTTCTCTTTTTAAGGCAATATATTTCTTAATTCTTTTAATATATTTTCCTTTAATTCTTTAAACATTTTTTAAGCTGTTTTAAAATCCCTGTCTGCTAAGTCAGACATCTGAGAGATCTCATTTTAAATTTCCTTTTGAGGGGTACCTGGGTGGCTGAGCCGGTTAAGCGTCAGACTCTTGGTTTCAGCTCAGGTCACAATCTCATGGTTCATGAGATTGAGCCCTGAAGCTGTCAGCACAGGGCCTGCTTGGGATTCTATCTCTCTCTGTCTCTGTCTCTCTCTCTCTTTCTCTCTCTCTCAAAATTAAAAAAAAAAAAACTTTAAAAAAAGGTTTCCTGTTGAATGGTTTTTCTTGATTACGTATCACAGTTTCTTATTTCTTTTTTTTTTTTTAAAGATTTTTTTTTTTAACGTTTATTTATTTTTGAGACAGAGATAGACAGAGCATGAACGGGGGAGGGGCAGAGAGAGAGGGAGACACAGAATCGGAAACAGGCTCCAGGCTCTGAGCCATCAGCCCAGAGCCCGACGCGGGGCTCGAACTCACGGACGGCGAGATCGTGACCTGGCTGAAGTCGGACGCTTAACCGACTGCGCCACCCAGGCGCCCCTCTTATTTCTTTATATAGCTAGTGATTTTTTTCTGAATACTGGAATTATGAATATGCTGAAAAGAACTGTATTGATGTCATCTTGCTACCAATGTTGATTGTTCAGCAGGCAGTTCATTTACTGACTGATCACTGTGAACTTTTGTAGGCTTGGCTTTTCACTTGTTGGTGCAAACTGAAAGCCAAAGCCTTTCAACCTCCAAGTTTCATTTGCCTTTCAGATCTTGTCAAAGCTTCCTTTTAGGCTTTATCAGGAGCTGGTCTTACTGTAGGGTAAGTTACTTACTCCAGGTGTGCCCCTTCTGTTGTCTCAATTAGTTTCCCAGGGTATTAATGAAATATTGACTAATCTTCTCTTTCTGAGATTCCAGTTACACTTATGTTAGGCCATTTTATAGTATCTATTATCTCATTGGTTCCTGAAGCTTTGTTCAGTTTTCTTCAGAGCCAGAATGGCGTCCTATACACTTTAAGGCTGTATGACCCAGCCTTAAGCCATGGATACACAGGGGACTCTTACACAAACTTCTAGGGCCTCTAATCTACCTATCTGTCTCCTCTCTGATGTCACCCCACAGCTACTACAGCTGCCCAAATTCTGATCTGATCTCTACCTTCTCACATCAGTTGGTTTGCAGTGGTCTGTCTGCTTAGACTGTAGCTCTTGCTGCTACAATGAGAAAATTGTTCCCAGTCATAGAATTATGGTGTTTACATCATGAGTTTCAATTCTCTCAGGGATTATAGCCCTGTGCTGCTTTATGTCCACTTTCTGAAAATAATTTCTTCTTATATTTTTGCCCAGTTTTTTAATGTTTATGATAGAAGGGTTCATCTGCTACTAGTTTCTCTAAAATGGCTAGGAATGGAAGTATACTTGATTTTTAAATCTCAAAATCAATGACTAATATTTTAGCAGATATAAACTATTCCCCAAATATTACATAAATTCCATATGATATTATTTATTATGTAATATATGATTATATATTATATAAGTTACATATTAATTTGTCACACATTTATTGAGGATTTATTGTATATAAGGCACTGTGGTAGTTGGAAGAAGAAAAGGTACTAAAATCTTTCTTAAGATATTTAGAAAATAACCCAGCAAATTTTACATTCAATTTCTTCTCATGCAATGCCTTCTTTTAATGATATTGAAATCTAGACCCAAAATGTGACATAACTGCCAAGGTCACACAGCTATTGGAGGCAGAAGAAAAAATAGCCTGGCATTTTTTTCCAGTAAATCTGAAATCTCTTAAACAAAGCAGAACAAAACACTAAGCATAATGCTTACAAATTTTTCCCTCTATAGAAAATTTGATAAGTGCCAAAGCCACTATTGATTCATTAGTTATTTGAGCCAGAAAGGGAAATAAGTAAGTCTAGAATCCTAAGAACATTTTGTTTGAGTTTCATAGAAAGATTGATTCTAGTGTACAGAGTCACCATAAGTTGGCATCAATAAACAAGCTTGTTTCTTTGTTAAACTTCACCTCAAGAACAGCTAGGGAAGAGAAAGCTGTGAGTTTCCTAGGTATAATAGTATTTCTTGGAGAAAGAGATACAATCATGACTAGTAATTAGTAACTGATCCAACTTGATAACTCTACAGTGAGTAGATCTCATTTGCCATCTAAATCCTGAAGATACTTTATTTCTGCACCTTTTACACATTTCTGAAAGAAGGAGTAAGAAACAGTAGTGACTGTAACCTAACCATCACTCCCTTCTGTTTAATCTCATTATCAGGTATTTCACTCTGTATACAGTCAGTCCACAGAAACCTCACTCCAGAAAGTTCTATCCAGGGTCTGGCACTAAGAATTTGATTAGCAGAGATTTTCCAAACCTTTTTAATATGCCCATGTATCCAAAGACCCAATTACCTGGATCTGGCATGGTGGTAGTAGAGAAAATTATAATGAGAGGACTTGTCTAGGTAGTTTCTTCCTTAAGAAGTACAGGTCACTTTTACTTTCTGAAATGGCACATGAGGTAATTTGGATCAACTGTCCTGCTGAGGACAACTAGAAATTCTGAACAAAATACTCTAAATCTCTTTTCTGAAACTTGACAAAAATGCCTGACAAAAACAAATATGAATCCTCTCTGGAAAAAGATAACATCATCAAGTTTCTCAAATTATTTTGAAAAACAATTTTGCAAAAATAAGGTCTAACCCACAATACAAAATAACTAGGCACACAAGGAGACAAGATAACAGGAATGAAAACTAGTAGAAACTGCAGACAATATAACCGGGCCCAGAAGGGATCCAGATATTGGAATTATCAGATATAGACATGAAAATAACTGCATTTACTATATTCAAAAAGATTGAAGACAAGATTGATAATTTTCCAGAGAACCAGAAGATATGAAAAAGAACCACATATAAGTTTTAGAAGTGGAGAATACAACAGCAAATATTAAACATGCAGTGAATGGATTTACAAAATATGTAACACAGCTGAAAACAGAATGAACTATTGATAGGTCAGGGGGAAATATTGAGAATGAAGCACAGAGAATCAAAATAATGGGAAATACAGAAAAAGAATGTAAAAGATTGGAGAATAAATGCTGAATTATATGAAATTGTTTTCTACATGTATTGATAGACTCATAATTTTTTTTTGTAAGAAAGAATACATTTTAACATGGCACTGAAGTATAATGTAGTGGTTATCTAGATGTAGGAGGGGGTACTACCAGGTGGGGGCATGACTGGGTCTTCTGTAGAGCTTATGATGTTCTATATCTTTTTTTTTTTTTTTTTTTTTTTTTTAAATGATGTCAGCATGGTGGGGTAGAGTTGAAGACATTATGAGTTTGGAGTATTTTAAGTTTGAGGAGATAGTTTTCAGGTTTTTTTTTTTTTTCCAACGTTTTTATTTATTTTTGGGACAGAGAGAGACAGAGCATGAACAGGGGAGGGGCAGAGAGAGAGAGGGAGACACAGAATCGGAAACAGGATCCAGACTCTGAGCCATCAACCCAGAGCCTGACGCGGGGCTCGAACTCACGGACCGCGAGATCATGACCTGGCTGAAGTCGGACGCTTAACCGACTGCACCACCCAGGCGCCCCGATGATGTTCTATATCTTGACCTGAGTGATAGTTATATGGTTTTATTTTGTGATAAATTATAATATAAGTGTGCCTGGCTTAGTCAGCTAAATGTCTGACTCTTGGTTTCGGCCCAGGTGATGATCTTATGGCCATGAGATCAAGCCTGTGGTGGGCTCCACACTGGGAACCTACTTAAGATTCTCTCTCTCCCTCTCTGTCTGCCCCTCCTCTGCTCACATGTTCTCTCTGTCTCTCTCTCAAAAAAAAATTTACACTCTGTGACCTCTTTCTTTTTTGCACTTTTCTGTATGTATGCTTTATTTCACTTTTTTTTCAAAAAGGTTTAAAACAAAAGAAAAAGTGCAGGCCTAGGCATCTACATCATTGGCAAGTGCCAAAAGAAATCTGCTTCCTATTCTGCCTGTAGCAGAAAGATATAGTTTGTCACCAGTAGGGAGGCAGCATATACAGCGGTAGCAAATCATGATCCCAATGATTTCCACTGGATGAGAGTTGTCATGAGAGAGATACTGTTGAGAAGGAATGCAATGCCTCATCTGGGACAGGAGGGAAAGAGGCCATGATGGATAGCAACATCTGCCATGGCACAGGGTTGGAAAGTAGTGCAGCATATCTGCCATTCTTACCTGTATAGTAGCTAACAGTTGAGGTTTTAAAGTAAAGTTGGCTTAGCTTTTAATTCCAGCTCCAGGTATGTCATTGGACAAGTTATCTGTCTTGCCTAAGCCTCAATTCATTTATCTTTATCAAGATCATTGGGGAATTCAATGAAATGATATATGTAAAGCACTTAGCACAGTGCCCAGCACAGGCTGAGTCCTCAAGAAATGGTAACTGATATTATCGTTATTGTTCACTTTGGATCATCTTGTCTCCATTTTGCCATGTTTATTTTTCTCTAATATCAGGATTTTTTTATTATTTTTTTCTCTGAGGTTCTCTTTCCAACCCATATTGCTAATACAAAAAATTAATTCAACATGAAGTTTGATATTTTAATTAATCTTCATAGTTTTTAATATACTAGGCAACAGAGTATTTGCCATCCTTTTCCTAGGACAACAGTCCTCCTTTGGTGACATGCACAAATTTATTAATATGGAAAGGTTAAATTAAAAAGAAATGGACATCTTTAATGAATAATGACATTTTAATAAGAACATGTAAAAAAAATAATAAAACTTGAGACTGTAGGAAAGCTATCCAGGCAAGAGTTCTTCCTCCCTTAGTAGGAAGACTCTCTTCCAATAAGAAAATGTATCGGGCATCCTTGAACTTCAGTATGACAAACTTACTCTTTAACCCAAGAGAGGACTACATGTCTTCCTAGTTCTAGACCTATTTTCTTTTGAAAGCCATGAAGCCTGTGAACCATTAAAAGTGCTCATTGTTCCATGGGTCAAATGAAGGCACAAAACATGACCTGTGAGATTTACAGGTCTAATTTCTAGCCAATCCAAACTGGTTCATGTGAATCAGAAGTTAAGCATTAGGTCAATAGTTGCAACTGTTTTGTTGATGATGATGGTGGTGGTGGTGGTGGTAGACACAACCGGGATTGCCAGTAAGAGCATTCACTTTTATTTTTTTTATTTTTATCTTTTTTACTATTTTTTCTTTTCTTTTCTTTTTTTTATATAATTTATTCTCAAACTGGTTTCCATACGACACCCAGTGCTCATCCCAACAGGTGCCCTCCTCAATGCCCATCACCCACTTTCCCCTCTCCTCTACCCCCCCATCAACCCTCAGTTTGTTCTCAGTATTTAAGAGTCTCTTATGGTTTGCCTCCCTCCCTCTCTGTAATTTTCCTCCCCCTTCCCCCCCACCATGATCTTCTGTTAAATTTCTCAGGATCTACATGTGAGTGAAAACATATGGTATCTGTCTTCACTTTTAAATGTCATTCAAATATGACTTTGAAAAATGAAGACCAACTCTGATTGACTAGTGAGTTAGAGTCAGAGGACACTTATCTGATCACCTTCCCTAGGAGGGGACATCTTGGCTCACAAAACTCAGAAGTTTTCCAAATAGGGTAATTGCTCCTAATAGAACGGTGATTGATGGTGGTGCACAGAAAGTCAACAATACTTTGCCAACTACCCTAAACTCATTGTTCTGTCTGCCCACATTATCCCATTTGCACCACCAAATCTACTCTCCACTCTCCTCTACTCTGCTCTTAGGCCTGGGGGAGCTGATCATATGGAATACAACAAAAGGCTGCATTGCCTCCCAGCTTTCAGGTAGATCCAATCAATAGGAAGCAGAGCAGGTGCTCAGCAGGAGGGAGAAGGGTGAGGTCAGAGTTTTCACATCCCTAAATCCTTTCTTAGCACATCTTCTCTTAAGATGGTCCATCTCCACCAACTGCTCCCCTTGCCACTCCTGGTAACCACCTGTTTGTTGCTGGAACCTACTTTTGTGATATTTGTAACCTGGTTTCATTTTTTCTGCCCATAAATTTTAGGCACCTACTATATTCAGATCACATAAAAGGGAGTTAGGAGTCTACCCTCTGTGATGGAACCACTGCAGGTTCCTGAGTAGGGCAATTTTAGGATGAATAATGGGCCAATGCTGCAGAATGGGTTGGGGTTGAAGGTAACTGGAGACAGGAATCCCAGTATATCAGTCCAGGCAGGAGATGGCAAGGACAGCAGTGGCTGCAGCGGGAAGAGCAGATATAAGAAAAACAATGGGATGAAAAATTGTCTGCAGTTGTTGAAGGAGTAACCCAGGGTGACTGCCAAGTGTTGAGCCTTGTGGGTACTGGCTTTAGGGAGAAGGCTGAGTTCAGATTTAGATTCCTTGCGTGTGAGGAGATGGAACCCAGTAGAAATATCTAGTAGATTTATAGAGTAATATGATTTGAACTCAAAATAGAGGGCAAAGAAAATGTAATTGCAGATTTGGGCCCATCTAATGGCAGTGACTACTAAAACCTTTAGGAGGGAGTGAAGTGAACAAATTTCCTGAGAAAAAGAGAGTTAGAGACAGCCACACAGGGGTTAGAAGACTAACTGAATAAAAAGGCAGAAGGAAGCTTCACCCACTGACACACCTCACATATACATTCCTCTCTCTTCTTTATGTTTCCACAGTTCTTTGGACATAATTCTTAGGAAACATTGTCACCTGATTCTGCAATTAGCAGTTTCCATGTCTGCCTCTCCATCTAACTCACAGCTCTTCATGGGCAGCAAGTGCATTTTTTTGTCTTTGTAATATTCTCCAGACTAAAAGAGGTCCAGAAGGGAGGGAGAGGAAGGAAGGCAAAGAACTAGCTGTAGAGGTAGAAGAACTATAGTTTTACACTGTCACAAAGACAGGGAGGGAGAGAGTTTTTGAAAAAAGGGGGTAATCAATGACATCAAACAGGCCAAGGAAGATAATGGCCATGGCAAAGGCATGGGTTGGCCAGTTGGTGGGCATAAGTAACTTTTATGGATGCAAGCTTGGTAAGAGTAGTAATGATACAGGCTGTCAAGAGCGAAAATTGATGCCAAGCTCTTCCTTCCTGTAACATTGCAGGACTGAGTCACAATCATTAGAATCCCTTCCATAACTCTGTTGGATAGCTTTAATTGTTACTGGAAGGAGACACTAGCATACATCACTTCTGCTCCCCAGCAGCACAGTGTAGGTGTAGTCTCCCTGTCTCACCCTCTGCCAGGATCATGTGTTTAGAAAAATAAAAATAAAGATTATAGCAAAGAATTCTGTAACACCCTGACATCAATTAGTGTGCGGTATTTTCTGCATCCAGCGTTGACTTCACACACTTTACTGATCATACAAATTACCTGAAAAGAGTGATGTGGCAAGGATTACTCTACTCCATTAAAAATTCAGTAACTGCTTAAGAGCAGCATCCAGCCTTCAGCAAGGCTAGATGAGATTACTATGATTTCCCAGGATAACCAGCATGCTCTAAGGCCTTGCTTCCCAAGTGTGGTTGGTGGAGCAACAGCTTTGGTCTCACCGAGGTGTGGTCCAAAATACAAAATTCAGGCTCCATTCCAGATGGCCTGAATCTGAATCTGCATTTTAACAAGATCCCAGGTAACCTGTGTGCATATTCACTGCTTTAGGGTTCTACTGATAGTCTGACCATACTTGCAATAATAATGGCATTTACTACCAGCCACACATTGTTCTCAGCACTTGATGTGAATTAACTTGTTTAATCCTCACAGCAACTTTATGCAATAGTTACTATCCTCATCCTTACTTTAAGATGAGATCAAATAGCTTGTCCAAGGTCACTTGGCTGAGAAGTGGTGGAGCCAGGATTCAACCTGGTCATTTGACTTCAGGGCTCCCTGTGCTTTAAACACTGCACTGCATTATACTGCCCTTCCTCCCCCACCTCCCATGGCAATCAGCTCAGTAGGTTCATAAGTAGGGGATGCACAGTTGCATGTGGTGGCCTAGAGAAAGGCAACTTGACCCTTAGAAGAACACTATCCTACTGTTTGGGTATACCAGTTTCTATTCATTAGGGAAGGGGAGCTCCTCTGATAACAGTTCTGCCAGGGCAAACAGAGAAATGAAGCAGCTGAAGAAAGAAAGCCTCATTCTAGATTCTCCTCCTGGGAACTGTTGGTATTTTATCTACACTTCCTCAAAGTCTGTGTCCCAGGTCCAAGGTGATTAAGGTCTAGGAGCAGTACGGGGCTCAATGGACATGGTAAGGACAATACTCTACTTGAGCACCTGTTTTAATGGAAATATATTCCTTTTAGATAGGAATTCTGAGGTGAGGCTGGTGAGGAAGCTTAGAATTGGCTCACTGTGTAGTGACTCTATCATTTTGTTTGAATTTGGTTAAAAGTTTGTTGGGAAATACAGGAGGCATATCACACTTTGGTGGGGCCAGCCTCTCAGTTAAGCATCATCTAGCTAACCAGACCTCTGGATTAAGCAGTATGTTTTTCTGCCCACCATTCCACAATGAGAGGATAGCCAGCTTAAATCAAGGAATTGTTTTCTAAATTCCTGGGTGTGGCCTACAGTGAGGGCCGTCCTGACTCCTCCCTCAGACTTGGACATGGGCATATGTCTTCCTAACAAATACCCTGACAGTGCAGGGTCCTAAATCAACAACAAAACCACCAGCAATGCCATTGGAAAGCACTGACTGCATCAAGAATGGGGTCTGTACCACCTTAGAACTTTTTTGGGTTTGAGGTTGGGGGGGGACATCTCTTTCCATCTAGGCTTCCTGTATTGGCTGCATGTTATGTGGTACCACAACTCTCTTTTAAGTTGGATCAAGTCAGCCAAAAGCTTGGTGGTGAAAGTGGCCCCCCAAAGAGCCAGCAGGGCATTATGGGCATGCCCTCAGAGTTATTGCAAGTTCAGTTCCAGAATACCACAATAAGGCAAATATTGCAATAAAATGAGAAAATTAATTTTTTGCATTTATATGCATTTCCAAGTGCATATAAAACTTATGTTTACACTATACTGTAGTCTATTAAGTATGTAGTAACATAATGTCTTTAAAAAAAAACAATGTACAGACCTTTATTAAAAAATAGTTTGATTGACTCTTCCTTTCATGAACAATTTCTCTGCAGCATGTGATACTCTTTGACACGATTTTCCCCACAGTAGAACCTCTTTCAAAATTGAAGTCCATCCTTTCAAACCCTGCTACAGCTTTTTCAACTAATTTTATGTAATATTCTAAATCCTTGGTTGTCATTTCAACAGTCTTCACGACATCTTTACCAAGAGTAGATTCCATCTCAAGAAGTCACTTTCTTTGCTCATCCATAAGAAGCAACTTCTCATCCATTCCTATTTTATCACGAGATTGCAGCAATTCAGTCACGTCTTCAGGCTCCACTTCTAATTCTGGTTCTCTTGCTATTTCCATCACATCTGCAGTTACTTCCTACACTGAAGTCTTGAACCCCTCAAAGTCATCCATGAGCGTTGGAATCAACTTCCTCCAAACTCCTGCTCATATTGATATTTTGACTTCTTCCCATGAATCACAAATGTTCTTAGTGGCATCTAGAATGGTGAATCCTTTCCAGAAGGTTTTCAGTTTACTCTGCCCAGATCCATCTAAGGAATCCCTATCAATGACAGCTATAGTTTTATAAAACATATTTCTTAAATTGTAAGACTTGAAAGTTGTAATTACTCCTTGATCCATGGGCTGCAGAATGGATGTTCAGTTAGCAGGCATGAAAGCAACATTAATCTCATTGGACATCTCCATTAGAGCTCATGGGTGACCAAGTGCGTTGTCAATGAACAGTCATATTTTGAAAAGAATCTTTTTTTCTGAGTAGTAGAAAAGAATCTTTTTTTCTGAGTCTCAATAGTAGGCTTAAAATATTTAGTAAACCATGTTGTAATGTCACCCAGGCTTTGTTCTTCCATTTATACAGCACAGACAGAGTATATTTAGCATAATTTTTGCAGGCTCTAGATTGGCATTGAGCATTGGATTTAATTTAAAATCCCAGCTGCATTAGCCCCCAACTGGAGAGCCAACCTGTCCTTTGAAACTTTGAAGCCAGGCATTGACTCTTTCTAGTTATGAAAGTCTAAATGGCATTTTCCAATATAAGACTGTTTTGTCTACAATGAAAACTTGTTGTTTAGTGTAGATCTTTTGATAATTTGCCAGTTTCTCCATCAGTACCTGCTGCTTCACCTTGCCTTTTTATATTATGGATATGGCTTCTCTCCTTAAGCCTCATGAACCAACCTCTGCTAGCTTCAAACTTTTATTCTGCAGCTTCCTGACTTCTCTCAGCCTGCATAGAACTGAGGAGACTTAGGGCCTTTCTCTGGTTTAGGCTTTGGCTTAAAGGAATGTTGTGGCTGGTTTCGTCTTCTCTCCAGGCCACTATTGGCCTGTGAACTTTCTTTATATCAGCAATAAGGCTGTTTCACTTTCTTA
Source organism: Leopardus geoffroyi (assembly GCF_018350155.1). Classification (NCBI taxonomy): domain Eukaryota; kingdom Metazoa; phylum Chordata; class Mammalia; order Carnivora; family Felidae; genus Leopardus; species Leopardus geoffroyi. Next base: position 35,178,031 of record NC_059341.1, on the reverse strand, counting down.
TCATTTGTGTGTTCACTAGAGTAGCACTTTTAATTCCCTTCAAGAACTTTTCCTCTGCATTCACAACTTGGCTATTTGGTACCAGAGGCCTGGCTTTCAGGCTGTGTCAGCTTTGGACATGCCTTCCTCACTAAGCTTAAGTCGTTTCTTTTTTTTTAAATCTGTTTAATGTTTATTTACTTTTGAGAGAGAGAGAGAGAGAGAGTAGGGAAGGGGCAGAGATAGACAGAGACACAGAATCCAAAGCAGGTTCCAGGCTCTGAGCAGTCAACACAAAGCCTGATCCGGGGCTTGAACTCACGAGCCATGAGATCATGACCTGAGCTGAAGTCAGATGCTTAACTGACTGAGCCACCCAGGTGCCCCTAAGCTTGGTCATTTCTATCTTATGATTTAAAGTGAGAGACATGTGACTCTTCGCACAAAAACACTTAGAGACCATTGTAAGGTTATTAATTGGCCTAATTTCAATATTGTTGTGTCTCAGGGAGTAGGGAGGCTCAAGGAGATAAAGAGAGATGGGGAAACGTCAAGTCGGTGGAGCAGTCATAACACACACAACATTTATTGATTAAGTTTGCCATCTTCTAAGGGCTGGGTTCATGGCACCACAAAACAATTACAATGATATATCATAATACATCAAAGATCACTGAGCACAGTTAACCATAATAAAATATAATAATAATGAAAACATTTGAAATGTTGTGAAATTTACCAAAGTGTGACACAGAGACACAAAGTGAACAAAATGCTGCTGGGAAAATGGTACTAATAGACTTGCTCAATGCAGGGTCACCACAAACCTTCAATTTGTAAAAGATGTAGTATCTGCAAAGTGCAATAAAGTCAAGTGCAATAAAACAAGGTATGCCTATAGAGTACTCTTGGCCCAATTCCCTGCCTTCCTCTGCTTTCTCTGTGGCTAGGAAGAGGATTATTTCCTCCATTTTACAAATGAGGAAGTTGTCAGAAGAGCCTTTCTCATGTGCTTCCTGAATTATTTTCTCTGAAAGCGTAAGTGATTTCTGCTTCAAACAGAAGCAGTAAACTGGTTTCCCAAGTCTCCTTCCAGTAATATCTTTTAAGAGGCAGAGAACAAAGCTAAAGGAAAAGCATGAACCTGGCAGATAGGAGAGCCACAGGTCTTTCCTCAGACGACCAGGCAACCTACCTCTCCTGGAACTTAGACCCTTCTGCCTGGACCTGCCTACCTGGCCACCTTCTCTTCTTGGTGAAGCCTTCTTCTACCCTCTATGCCAAAGAATGATCTTTGTAATACTTTGTTCTCTTCCCTTAAAGCTCTTAAAAAGTTTATAATTATTTATTGATTGTATGATTGTTTAATTAATGTTTGGCTTCCATTACAAACTCTGTGAGGGCAAGGCCTGCAGACCTCTTATCTACCACTCTATCCCCAGCCCTAACACAGCAGGTGGCCCATAGAACATAACTTAATAAATATCCTTTGAATGAGTGAAAATTAAAGTATTGAATTACATGACCCCAAAGTCCTCTTCCTATTCTGACAAGCTTTGGTTTGTTTATGAGAAACTTGGACTTATCACCACCACACTAAACCCAAACCTCCCTTCTCCTAGTTCAGTGATTCTCAGCATTGTTTTCTTATCAATTTTATGATCAGGATTTCTTGATAATTTTTATTGTTTTCTGAGTGCTTGGCTAGAACTTTGGAGTCTGAAAAGTTGGGACCTGAAGTGTACATTCCTAACCACCAACAAAAAAAAGCTGTAAGTCAATGTGGAACCTGACCAATGAAATCAAACTAACATTAGCAAAGATCTCCAATTTGGGGGTCTTCAATTATTTCTCCCTTTCCTCCCATTGTATACCAGAACGACTTAAAAGTTGAGTTCAAAAGGAGTATGGGAATAGAGTTTACATGAAAAGAACAGAGCCTGTAGGTCTAGCACTTGATCAGACAACCCTTATGCACAATACCTTTCAGCCCCAGTAAGTTTTCATTTTCCTTCTTCAGGCTTTTGCTCACAAAGTCATTCTAAAACTCCTTCCTGGTGTGACCCCTGGGGCCCTGAGAAGAACAATTCATCACCAAAGCAGGGCTTAGTGAGACTTTTTTTTATAAAACAAGAGTGTGATATATCCTCAGCTCTGTATCCATCCTGGTGGACCATCTGTAAGGGGTATGGAAGCACCAACTTCAGTCGGCCTGGGCAATTTCAAGCTAATCTCAACACTATCTTCAAGAAAGATGCCAGATTTTGCTTTCCATAATTGATGGCTCCTCTTAATCTTTTAAGGAAAAACAGGACAATTTATATGCCCCAGATCCTCTAAGTCTTTCCAACCCTAGAATTTTCAGGTAGGTATGCAGCCATTTGTCCAGGGATTAACAGCAACATAAGAGGGGGGAAAGGAAAAGCCATATATGCCAACTAAGATCCATCTCTGTCCTTTTCCTAAACTTAGCATTGAATGGTGCCACTTGCCAAAGCCCCATCTCCCTGGGAGATCTGGCAACCAGGCATCTTGGGAGACTTTCCTTCTACCGAGAGGAGGTCATCTAACATGAACTGCAAATTATCAGACACTGGATTTCTATATTATATGTTTAATCCCTGTGTAGAACTGTGTGTTCCAAATTTTCTGGTATAGTTTGCATATCAAACATCCCCTCCTATTGTTCCCATAGGTACATGTGTATTTGCCAGATCTCATATCCTGATTTGAAGTTAGGAAAATAGACTCATCATATTTTAAGCCTTTACTGATCTTGTGCTCAGAGGACATTTTCCAACAGTTGCTGTGATCACCAGGCTTACCTAGGGTCCATTTGCTTCTACCAGCATGAGCAGCCAGCCCTGAAGAAAGGCCTAGCAATTTTTTACCAGCCATAAGCATGGCTTATCTGAGTAGAACACTTGGGTGGAGAAATGTCAAATTAGAACTTGAACTGAAGGAGCTGTTTCTGGGACAGCTGTGAGCCAATTCCAAAAAGAAGATAGTAAGCACCCACACCTTGAGAGCCAAATTCTGTAGATGGACTGGAAAGAAGGAATTCTGGCCCCATGCTTTCATATACCAGTCTGTTCCAGGCTGTCCCAGGCTGGCTGCGAGGAAAGTAGGCAGAAACTAGAAGTTTTTCCTGGACTGGCCTTAGAAACATCTGGGCTCTCCTGGAAGTAGGGACTAGGCTTCCCGCCTTTCCCACAGATGTTGTAAGCATGTTGCTTTATAGACATAGATTTTGGAGGCTAAGAACCACAGTCTAAGTGCTATGGGGAGGCATTTAGCACAGTGGCAAAGCCCACAGGCTCAGGAGCCAGGCTACCTACCTAGCCCTGTACCCCATACTACCATTCACCACACATGTAACTACGGGCAGGCCATTTTGCCTCCCTTGGACTCACTTTTCTCATCTGTAAAATACAGTTAATAACAGTACCTGCTTCGTGGGTTGTTGCCAGGAAGAAATGGAATAATCCAAGTAGAGTGTTGAGAGCTGCACCTGACCCACAAAAATGTCTTCAGAACAGGTTAAGCAGGATATAGGGGGCTTTGGTGTGCCAGGGCAATTCTTCACCCAAGAATACCCACAAGGCACCTCCTCCAAGAACTTGTTCAGTCAATGCTTGCACATATCTGAGAATGAAGATCCCACTACCTCTTAAAACATCCCACTCTAGGGGAGCCTGGGTGGCTCAGTCAGTTAAGCATTCAACTCTTGATTTTGGCTTGGGTCATGATTCCAGGGTCATGGGATCGAGCCCCACATTGGTCTCTTAAGAGTCTGCTTAAGATTCTCTCTCTCTCTCCCTCTGCCCCTCTTCCCTGCCCTGTCTCTCAAAAAACAAAACAAACAAAAAACATCCCATTCCATCTTCAGATAGGTCTACTTTTTTAATAGTTTTCATTTGTGTTGAATCTAAATCTTTTCTGGAAACTTCCTAGTTAGTTGTGGTTCCATCCCTGTGGTTACATCAATTCATCTAACTCCTCTTTCTCAAAATAGCAATTTAAATCATGTGTAAATCATTGATATCACCCTCCCTGCCTGTGCTTTTCCCATTCTGAGTCTTATCTTTTTCTGACAATACATCTTTAGTTTCCTCTAATTTATTGCCTCTAATGATTATTTAAAGGCATGGTTTTCCATTCCTTCATCATTGTGGTTTCTGTTTTTTAAGGCAGCCTGTGCTTACAGATGCAATTTAGCTCTGTGTGCATTGAGTCTCTACTATGTGCTAAGATACAAAGATGAGAAGACGAGGCTTCATGGAATGGCATTCTAGGCAGGTGTAACAGCATGTGCTGAATAGAGAGGCATGAAGCCGGAGAACTTCAGACAGTGCAGTATATTCCCAGAATAAGGAGTAAGGTATAAACTGGAATCAGTTGTGATTAAACTATGAAAGTTGGCAGGTGAGTGTTACGTGATAGGGAATCATCAGAGGACTTTTCATCAGGGAAGCAACACGTTCTAGTCTGTGCCTGAACATGAGCATTCTAACTACAGCGTGAAGATTGGGCAAAACTGAACGTAAGGAGACCATTAACCGAATGAAGAACACCAAAAAGATGGAAAAGAGGAAAACAACTCATGAGTCAAAATGTCCAAAATATATACCAAAGGCTAACAGTGTCTATCTCTGGGTGGTGGAATAAGGATTCCACCTTATTTCCACCTGATTTCTTGCTTCTTTTTGCTTCCCATGTTTTCTAATTTCTCTGCGATAAGTATTTTCTGTTTTTCTCAATGATTTTCTGTTTTTTTCTGTGATCTTCTCTATAATACATGATTTTTCATATATCATTTATATAGTAAAAATAATTTATGCTTGTCTAAAAATACTTCAAAATCAAACTTGCATGACTTGATAACCAGTTAGAGGGAAGAGCCTCGGCAATCGGTTTCATGGCCTGGATCCTCAGGTGGGAGGTATGGCCTCCAACTGAGATAGGGACAGGGGAACAGGTGTCCCTGATGGCTGAAAGGAAGTCCACAGGCTACTGTGATTTCGTTTTGGCCTCTTTGTAGCCTACTCAGAAATCTCTGCCTGAGTTTTCAGGCCCCTGGAACTCAGCTGTCCATTCACATCCCTACCTGTACAGCACACTCCATTGCATCAAAGTCCATCAAAGCAAACTTTAGATTTAAAGTTTGTCCCTCCTTCAGTAAATACTTACTGAGTTCCAGGTGTGCCTGGCATGGTGACGTGTCCAACTTCGGCTCAGGTCATGATCTTGTGGTCTGTGAGTTCGAGCCCCATGTCAGGCTCTGTGCTGACAGCTCAGATCCTGGAGCCTGCTTCGGGTTCTGTCTCCCTCTCTCTCTCTGCCACTCCCCAGCATGCACTCTCTCTCTCTCAAAATATAATAAACATTAAAAAAAATTAAAAATACTTACTGAGTGCCTGCCATGTGCATCAGTGCTAAAACAGCAAAAAGAGCAGGCAGCCCCTGTCTTCAAAAATTCAGCCCAGTGTGAAAGACAAATAAAAATGCTTTAAAAAATCATTTGATGAGAGGCACCTGGGTGACTCAATTGGTTAAGTGTCCAACTTCGGCTCAGGTCATACCTTGCAGTTTGTGAGTTCGAGCCCCGTGTCAGGCTCTGTGCTGACAGTTCAGAGCCTGGAGCCTGCTTTGGATTCTGTGTCTCCCTCTCTCTCTTTTCCTCCTTCACTTGCACTCTCTCTATCTCTCTTTTTTTAATCTTTATTAAAAAAAAAAAAACACTTAATGAACATAGAATTCCAAACTGAGACTAATGCTCCAAAGGAAGGGAAATGGTTCCAAGGAGATATATAAGAGAGGAAACTTCTGTCTGGGAGCTTGGAGAAGGATCCCCAAGAAGAGAGATGCTTGGGCCCAAAGCAGAAGGATAAGTAGGAGGGGACTGTGGAGAAGAATTCCAGGCCGAGAGAGGAGCGTGCTTCACATCCCTGTGGTAGACGAAGTGCAGGCATACCTCATTTTATTGCACTTTACTGTATTGTGCTTTGAAGATGTTGCATTTTTTACAAATTGAGGGCTTGTGGCAACCCTGTGTCAAGCAAGCCTGTCAAGCCCTTATCCTAGCAGCACTTGCTCACTTTGTGTCTCTGGTCACATTTGGGTAATTCTCACAGTATTTCAAGCTTTTTTATTGTTACTATATTTGTTATAATGATGTGTGATCTGATTTCAGTGATTATGACTCACTGAAAGCTGCGATGATGGTGAGCATTTTTTAGCAATAAATTATTTTTTAATTAAGGTATGCACGTTGGTTTTTTAGGCATAATACTATTGTATACTAGATAGACTACAGTGTAGAGTAAACATAACTTTTACTTAAACTGGGAAACCAAAACTTCATTTGACTCACTTTATTGCAATATCCATTTCATTGCAGTGGTCTGGAACAAAACCCTCATATCTTTGAGGTCTACTGTATAGTATATTGGAGGCTAAAAGAAAAGCTGTTTGGCCAGGAGTGTGGAGAGTGAGGACAGGGGATGGGGCGGGTGGAGAAGTAGATAGGGCCAGACCCTACAATGCCTTAAAGGACACAAGAAGGACTCTGGTCTTAACCCAAGAGCAGCACCTTGGCTGAAGCACAGAGGACCAAATCCCATTCTGTGTCTCTCACCACTTTCTTGCCACCCAAGGCTGTGGCACTAAAGGCCAGACAGCAAAGCCCACTGATGGCCTGGATAGGTTGGATCTAGAGATCTCCGTCCTCTTCAGTGAGTAGCACTTTGAGAGCTCCCCGCCCCAGAAGACACCTCTGAAACTTGCTTTGCAATTCAGTTTTCAACTTCCTCCATGGCTTCACATACTTTAACACTAATGTGTGTACAACTTGCTAATTAATGAAATCATTTGGATCTGAAAACATCTTGTTCTAATGGGAGGCTGCAAAGCACTCTCATTAATTCACAGGTAAAATTATTCCAGCTTTTCTCTTTTATTTTTTTTCCTCTCCCCATCTTGGCTTAATAACTGGGAGAATTCCTCTAATTAGCCTTGTGAAAATCACTCCACCAAATCACAAAACATCAGTGGCTGCCTTGGGGTCTGGGGAGAGGGTGACCCAGACTTTGTTTACCCAGTGCAGAGGGAGGGCAGTGGCTGAATACAAAGATGAAACTTCCAACACAAGAGAGGATGTCTGCAGTTGGGGGGGGGGGGGCGGTAAGTCAGATGCGGACACTAAAAGTGCCCTGTGTGGTGTGATGCACAGGTGGGCATCCTATCATATGTGTGTCAGAGGTGGCCACAAGATTTTCTGCACAACTGGCCTAGATGTAAGGAAGGAGAACCTGCCCTTTCCCCCACTTCTGCCGTAGGACATGAAGATTTGGTGTACTCACTGTTGATAGTAATCTAGGGGCGACTGGCTGCAACTGTCTCTCCACCATTTGCAAATGAAAACTTGTAACATCTCTTTTGAACAAGGAGTATTCTTGGTGTCATTTATGGTTGAGTTCATAAGTTTGGGGGTCCTTCTTCCCATAAGATGATAGTACAAGCCTTCAGTACTTTTGGGATGCACTGACAAGACTGATATGCTACATAGGATTTTTCGTTTACTTTTTTTGTCCTGGCAGGATCTGAGTACTTTTAGTTTTTATTGTGGTAATATATACATATCAAACTTTGCCATTATAATCATTTTAAGTGTATGGTTCAGTGACACTAAGTATATTCACATTTTGCAAAGACCACCACCATCCATCTCTAGAACTTTCTTATCTTCCCAAATGGAAATTACATATTCAACTTGAACTCCCTTCATTGGGGCTTTTCAATGGAGGGCTCTAGTGTTCTCCAGATATAGGCCCTGAGGGAAAGTGGCCTGGCCAGAAATCTGTAGGAAGAGAGGTTCACTCACATGATCCAGAGAAGGTCTTAGGTATCACCACCTATGTGTAACCTGGGGGTATGAATCAGTTTCAACAAAGAAAGTCCCCCCTCCCAGATGCCTGACAACCAGGCTGATGTGCGTTTTCTGGCAGATAGGGTCAGCCACAGGATCTAGTAATCCCACCTTGAGGGATAAGCAAGTCCTTGCAGAGCTGTGTCTAGTCAAAGTTAATTCTCACTGTAGTGAGATGGTGGTCTAGGACAAAAAGATGCTAGGTTATCTCTAAGACAGGATATTAGAAAATTGGATAGTTCTGGATGAAACAACATGTTCTTCCCCTTAGAAGTACAGCATCTGCCAGTCCTTTCATTTGAATGTGCCTCCAAGAAAGATTTGGAGTCAGGCCAACCTAGATATCAATCCCTGTTCTGTCACTCACTGTGTGACCTTACACCTCAGTTTCCTCATCTAAAAAATCAGACTTGTGATACCTCACTAGTAGAATTGCTAAAAAGATTACGTGAGATTATGTCAGTATGGCATCTGAGATAGCACTTGGTTTAGTAAGTGGAAGCTGATGTTCTCACTGTTACTATCTAATTTTGTCATTGTAGGTCTCCAAGTCGTTCTGAATTCCATTATCAAGGCCATGGTCCCCCTGCTGCATATTGCCCTGTTAGTGCTATTTGTCATCATCATCTACGCTATCATTGGCCTGGAGCTCTTCATGGGAAAGATGCATAAGACCTGCTACAACCAGGAGGGCATAGCAGGTAAGGAAGATGCTGAGAGGCCAGCTCTCAAGAGGCTTCACTGTGTCATTGCTACTTTCCTTGTAGTTGGGTGAACTGCCACCATATAACCAGTGGTGCTAGGCAAGGCCTCCTCCATTCAAGGACTCATCTTTTCATTCCATGGTTAAGTGAGAGGCAGAGATTGGTATTGTTTTTCTCTTGGTAATTTTTCTTTTTACTAAAATAGATCTCTGTTAAGACAGCTCACATCCAGCACTGCTAAACAGTTTAAATGAGCTGTGTGATTCAAAAAACATAACCAAGCCAACCTTGAGTATTTTAATTTAAGAATCAGAACTGACCCAGGGCACCTGGGCGGCTCAGTCAGTTGAGCATCCGACTTGGGCTCAGGCCGTGATCTCGAGGTTCATGGATTTGAGCCCTGTGTCAGGCTCTGTGCTGACAGCCCAGAGTCTGGAGCCTACTTCAGATTCTGCGTCTCCCTCTCTCTCTGCCCCTTCCCCGCTTGCACTCTGTCTCTCTCTCTGTCCTAAAAATAAATAAACTTTAAAAAAAAGAATAAGAACTGACCTAGTGATGGTGTGTATCTCTATTCCATTGGTCCTTCAGTGTCACTTGTCATTCAAAGCCCTGGCAGCTTTGCCTGCAGCCAGTAGTTGCCTCCATCACAACCCTGGGTTCTTTCCACTATCTAGGGCTCATCTTGCCTCCTCTGTGTCAGTGTTTTGTGCTTCTACATTCATAGACAGAACCTCCAACCTTTTTAAGACTTCTCTATGTTCCTTCCATAAAACAATATAGTTAACAAGAAATGCTGGCCCATTTAGCACTTCTCTGAATACAACTAATTTTGGTTTGTGGGATATGCTACAAACTGCTGTCTTAGGTTACTAAAATCTCAGCTGCACCTTTAAAAAAACATTTAAACAGAGATTGACAAAATAAACAGACATATAAAGGAGTTTAACATAAAAACTTTTTGAAAAAGTACTTTCCCCCAAAGGGGTTAGCAGTATTAAATTTATGTGATTTTTTATTCCAATAACAAGATCTTTCATTCTAGTTTTTGGCATCTTGATGGAGAAAGGGGAACATCTGTCTGAAGCTTTAAAAGATACCTCATTTCTTTCCATCAGTACTGCTTCTCATTTCTATTCAGCCCAGGCATTAAATTAAATGTGACCCCTCTTGCCTTGGGATGGTGAAGAGAGACAGATCTGTATGACAAAGAATGAAATGGTTATTCATATTCAGAAACCAAAATAGAGTACCAGATCTGGATGATCTCGTTTGACTGGGTGGATTGACTGGGTATTTGTTGTTTTTAGGTCACTGCTGCATAACCATAGTCCTAAAACAAACAAACAAGAAAACTATAAATCTATAATCACAGGCTTACACAATGGTTTTTACTGTTTTGATGAAGAGTCTGTTTAAGAGACCATTTTTTTTTTTTTTTACTCTAGAGAGAACTTCCTAATTATTTGGGTCATAATTGTATAAAATAAGCTATCATATTAAAAAAACAGAAGCTCTTTAATATTAGAACAGATCTTGTCTTTAGCTAAAACTCATCTTTGCTTAAAGGAATACCAAATAATGCAATGAGTAGTATTTTCCCCTTGAATTCAAACCCTTCTTTTTGTTCACTTCAGTCTGTAGCCAGCCCTGAGCCAATACATTTATGTTAATTGTGTAGCTTTATTAGATTTCATTCTAAGTCCTGCTTAAGAGCTACTGTATTATGTCTAAAGTTTATGCAGTTGTGTTGAAATGATTGATGACTCTTTAGACCCAAAGTCCTCAGGCAGTCACAGGGATATTGAGTGTCAAAGACCCCAAGAGTGGGTTATATGCTATGGTGTAGCTCTCACCAACAGCATACCAAGTGGAGGACGGTGAAATGATGAAACTCTGCCACAGAGCTAAAGATAGCAACCCTACCCTGCAACCAAAGGTCTGTATACAACTTACCTAAGGAACATTGCTCCCAGAACTGCCCATGGTTTCTATCATTCTGCTGGGAAAACAGCAAAAGTTTGTTTTTCACTGGTGGCAAGATCCTCTAAAGGCCTATGCTAATAAGCAACCTGGAACATTGGAAATCACTAGGCATCACTGTCAGACCTTCATTGGCCTCAACAGGCATGATAAACAAAAGAGATACAGGGTGGCTCTCCTCTGTGCCACAGTTGCACAGTCTGGTGAAATAGCCACCACTGGCCTGCTAAAACTTATAGTGGCCTCCCCACTTTTAGGATAAAGACTAGAACTGGCCTCACCAATTGGGGTGGCCAATTTAGAACCATACTGTTGTCTATCCTTGATTTACAAAAAAAAAAAAAAAAAAAAAAAACAAGACCAGGAAAAATACTTGAGATGTCACCTGCTTCCTACCAGAAGATGCATCAGATCATTTAGTGGTGGGTTTTCCCTTTACTCCACAAGTCAGAAGGGAAGTTAGCTCCCATCAGTGAAAATGAACATCAGCCTGGAGAGCCAGGATGTCAGAGGACAGACACCAAGAGAAGTGTCCCAAAGAGAGGAGCCATGCCAGCTCCATCAGAAAGGTGACCTCACTCTGTGTAGAGCCAGGCTCCCTGCTGGGAAGAGGGGCTGAGGACACGTGGCTGCAGAAGACTTTTTAATCAACACACTGCAATCCGGAGCTCATGTAGCTCCTCCTTCCTAAATCTGCCATCTGATGACAACCTAGGGACCCACTCCATTGCTCCCAAAAGAACACAGTCATCAGGGCCTCTTCCACCTACATAGTGACTAAAACAAATAAGAAGGAAAAAGTGTATGGAATCTGGACATATTTCATGCAGCCAAAGAGATCAAAAGTTTGTAGTCTTTGAAGCCAGTCTTCATGTGTTTTGGAGAGTTTTGTACCACCTTTAGAATGGGTGATTTTTTTTTTTTTAATTTCAGACTTTAGATTGAATTACCATATTATTCTGCAAATTTAGATTATTCAAAAATGCTTGTGAGCCCTTGTCATAATTTTTAATGGAATTTAAATCAAATTCTTCTTCTTTGCACTCTAAGATTATTCTCAGATTACGAATTTTATGTGCTTGTAGATTTTAGGACACATTGGATTTTAAGCCATGTTTTCTATGAAGAAAGGTCTTGAGCTGGCCAGGTGAGCCATTATTCAGCCTCTAGGCTGCCCTTCTAGTTCCCTGTAGAGGTGGTCTCTGAAGAGGCAATTTTTCTCCAATCCCGGAGGCATCTGCAAGGCGCCTTCCTAGTTCCTCAACAGATACATCACCATATGCCGCACCTTTTGTTTCTGGTTGTCCCATCTGTTTGATGGTACTCTGAGCCAGGCTACTCTGAATAGCTCTCCCAAGCACACTAATTACCCCTGAGACTGGCAGAGAATTGGTTGGCTCAAACCTAGAAATGAAATCACTTCCATTGTATTCACTTCTTAAAGTTGGTCCTAAAAAAGTAATTGATTTTGTCTTTGGTGATTTCTCCTTGGAACCCCTTACTGGCACTCTCCCAGGATTTCATATTCTTGTTGGTATTAACTGCATTTCTAAAATCGCTCCTAATCTTTGCCTCCATTCTTTTACCACAAACTTAATTTGGACTTTCCAGAATGACTCTACTTCTCTTCACTTCTGTTTTAAAACATAGGGCCCACATCTTTGTTTCTGTTTCTTACATCACGTTCCTCCTTTCTTCCCTGGGACTTCATGACTCTGCAGAAGAACACCAACACATTTTCACATTCAAGCCATTTTTCCCCCACCCTCAAGTGCATGTCGCAAGGACCTGCTGATTTGTGTGTGTTCACATTTTTCAAGTGTTCCCTTTAGTGCTTTTTATAGAGACCTATTTTTACCAGATCATCATTGCTTCTTAATTGTTCTCAAATCTTTTTTATTGTTGTTCAAGATAGATTTAAAATAGCAGAATGGCGCTTGAGCCTTAAATAATCTCTGAATCTCAACCCTTTCTTTTTTATTAATGAGATCACTTCTCCTGATTCCATTTTCCTTTCAACATATATATTTTTTAATACCCCAAAATATGTTTTTCTTCCTTGAGGACACTCAGAACTCACTTTGGCAACCTTCACTTTTTCCTTATTTTTGTCTGTTTCAGGAAGAGAGAACACAGGGAAGGCTGTAAGATGAGCAGTCATAATACAAAGATTAATGGCATCTTTATTCACTAGAAAGTAAAACAAGAGAAGAAGAAATGCAAGTTATCCCTCTGTTCTTCCGCCTTCTCTTTTCCTCCCATCTTCTATATCATTCCAACACTTATCATAGTGACTGAACACATCATGGTAGAAAGCCATCACCAGAATGGGTGAGAGCCCAACAACACGTATGATCTGTTTTTTTCTTGGTTTTCCAGACTCTCAATTTTTTAGGTGTTTCTTGCCCACTTTTTCATGTATTCTTTAGGTTTTGGATTCACTTTTTAGTGTCCCTCTTTTTATAGCCTCTCATTAGTTAAACTCACATCCAAATCTCCAAAGACTTCAAAAATTCAAAAGTCACAGAAAAGTTCTGTGACTAGAGTTCAGTTACATAAATGGAGCCCTCCTGGGAGCCAGGCCCTAGAGTCAGAAAATGGTGTAGACAGTCATTCCCTCAAACAGTTCAGTGACCAGTGATGAAGACCTTTACAACTTGGTCATCACAGAAAGAATCACATGCAACCTGAAGCACCAGGCCAATAATAAGCCAGGAAGCAGCACTATTCACAATAGCCCACACCTGGAAACAATCCAAATGTCCATCAGCTGGTGAATGGATAGGTGTATAATGAAATGCATTCCTTGGCAATAAAAAAGAATATACTATACTGATATATGCAACAACACAGAACACAAAAACATTATGCTAAGAAAGAAGATAGACACAAAAAGCCACATATTATATGATTCTGTTTATATGAAATTTCTAGGGAGGCAAAGTTATAGAGACAGAAAGTAGATCAGTTTGCTAGGGGCTGAGGATAGGAGCAGGGATTGACTGCAAACAGGCACACAGGAATTTGGGAGTTTGATGGACATGTTTTAAAATGGATTGTGGTGATGGCTGTATAACTATATAAATTTACTAAAAATAATTGAGCTGTACATTTACATTGATGAATTGTAAGACATGTAAATTATATTTCAATAAAGCTGTTAAGGGAGAAAAAAGAAAAAAAGCCAAGATACACTCCGGCATATATTTTCAACCATACTGCTCAACTCATTTTCATAAGAACTGTCTCTTAGTTAGGATTAATATTCCTCTTCCTGTCCTCCTCTTGAGGGTGAACAGTTTCAAATTTGAAGCCACAAATTGAGAAAGACCAACCAATATTCTTCAATACAGAGGTACTAGACTTGTAATTGTTTTGATGCATATGAAACAAGATAAGACCCAGGGTGACCTGTTATCTCTAAATGAAGAACTACAAGTAAATTCTCTATCCTGAGGCATATATTTATTCACTGTCATTAACGGCAATCATTTGTTTGTTAGGACTGGAGTCTATTCTGTTTATTATTGTTACCTTCTATAAGCATGAGACAATGTCTTTAATTTTACAAACTTCTGTGAATTCCAAACTATTACCTTCCACAGCTGGGGCCAACTCTCAATATTTTGCCATAATGGGAATTCTTAGATCAGTCAAGTCTTATTTCAATTCACCAATGATCTCCACACCAAAAATGTAAGACACATCTTAACTATTAATTTCCTAGTAGCTCTCCCTGGCATGTGGAATTGGTCCAAGCCCTGTCTATAGCCACAGCAGATATGTTATATGGTTTTCTGAAAAAACTCTGTCCATACTGAGTATTCTCCCTATTACCCACTGCCACTTTGTCCTGATTAGAGGTCAGAAAATGATTCATCTCTTCTGAAATGTATAAATTCTGGAGACCAAAGAGCAGTGCTGCAAGTCTGTAAAAGTCAGTAGTATTTGAAATCAAGGGTTATAGTAAAGATTGCTATGGTTGATACTTTCCCCCTATGGTCAAAATTTATTTTTTATCCTTTATAAAGGCTTCCACTGTAAAATGATTTGCATGCCTGGTAATGCATCATGTAACATGTAGTGGAGAAAATGTTACTGAATGGGATTTGTTGACTAATTATGTGAAAGAGTCTTCCAGTCAATATAGCCCTCACCCTAAACTCTGATATTCCAATGGAAGTGTCCATAGAGACTTTATCACCAAAAAAAAAAAAAGAAAAGAAAGAAAGAAAAGGAAAGGAAAGGAAAGGAAAGGAAAGGAAAGAAAAGAAAAGAAAAGAAAAGAAAAGAAAAGAAAGAAAAAAAAGAAAAGCAAAGAAAGAAAAAGAAAAAGATCATTTTCCAGGATATTTTCCACCTGGAGTAATTGCATCATCATTATTTTTTAATTGGCCATTTGACCATGATGTCAACATGTTTCAACAGAAAGTGTGATAATAGCCTTACTGTCTTTGAAATCAATTATTGAAGTTAAAATTCAGTCTAACAATTAGTTGAAAATACTGACCTGCTAAATCAATGACACCCTAAATGAATACCTAGTTCTATATGTTGTTTAATTTGTCTATGGGGGAACTAACGAAAACTTGTTCTGCATTATTGTTGTGGTTGTTTTGCCTATCCCATCAACCTTATCCTATCACTTTTCTCTCTGACTTCTCTCTCCTTCTTTCTCTGCCCATCTCTCTCCATCCCTTCTGCTTCCTTCTCTTTTCCCCTGGTCATTCAAGATGTTCCAGCAGAAGATGATCCTTCCCCTTGTGCTCTGGAGACTGGCCATGGGCGGCAGTGCCAGAATGGCACTGTGTGCAAGCCTGGCTGGGACGGGCCCAAGCACGGCATCACCAACTTTGACAATTTTGCCTTCGCCATGTTGACAGTGTTCCAGTGCATCACCATGGAGGGCTGGACAGATGTGCTATACTGGGTACGTAGCTTGAGATGGGTGGAGGCAAGGAGTCCAGAAGGCTGCAAGCCTTTCTTTGACATCTCCTTTTTCCATTCCCCCCATGACTTTGTGGTCACGTACACACCTTGGTGGAATAGTTGATGAATGTCTTTGATTTCTTCCAGATCTTTCCTGAGAAACAAAGCATGAAATTTGCACCCTAATGAGTCTCTCTGTTTGCCCACCAGCCTAAGAGAAATGTCATCTCTCAGTTTGTCCTACTGTAGTGAGAAACACTGGTGTGCATCTGATGCTCTGTGAATGAGGTGGCCAAACCTAACACGAGGATTCTATTCAAGTCCCCTTCTCATTGTGGAGTTCCTTCTGTTCTTATCCTTGTCTTGCATCTGTCCCCAAAAGAGAGCTAAAGAGCACAATTATTAATTTTTAGGGCTAAAGAGAAAAGTCATACTTGGTCTTCTAACAAGAAACAATTTTTATTGAATTGTGTAGCATTATGGCATGCTATTATATTTCTATTTCTCATGTTAATCATACCTTATCATATTAGAATCGTCCATCAGACAAATACATTGCCATTATTTTCACTGCTAACAAAATACTCTGCTGGTTATGTGATGCACATTTATAAATACCACTTCCTAAGTGTCAACCAGTTGACAGTAAATCTTCTTCTACTTTCAAGATGCCCTTTTTATTATCCAGCAGCCAACACTACTTTGCCAACATTAAAGCTGTTAAAGTGCCAGATTTTTGCCTATGGGACAGGCAAATATACACACCATATTTGAGCTGTCTCCATTCTGGCAAAGTCAAGTCCATTATTTGTAAAAGCTCCAGAAAATATAATTCTTTATAGTATCTCCTACTTGAGCATGAGGAATGACTTGCCAGAATCCAGTGTTGTTCTCCAGCATTTGGGTGAAAAATGCTTGTTGCCAGTCTTGAAAATACCATCTCACACAGAGTTTTGCAAATAGTCAAATTTATTTGGCCATGCTGAAAACAGCCTAAGATCCTCCTTAGGGAATAGTGTCTACACACTAAAGCAGGGAAGAGGGAGAGGAAAGTGAATGCCTTCCCATTGAACAGAGCTGCCAGATAGAAAGGAACTGATGCCAAGAGAGGTGTTGACTTCTTCCTAAAATCATAAGAGTTTTGTAACAACACAGAGATGTGGTACAGGGTATTGTATCTTCTAATTTTTTCATAAGCACCATGTCCTCTCGATTCAAAACTCTTCTTCCCAGTTTCTATGTTCTAGTCAACATGCTGAAACCTTGTGTTGCTATGAAATGCGTACTTCTGCAAATGACTACTAGAAACTTGCCCAAGAGCCTTGTACCCAGCAAACATTTATTGAGCATTCCTTGCATGCCAGGGATGCTTCTAGGTATAGAATTCAGACATAAATAACATCCAGTTAAGACTGAAAAGTTCAGTCTAGAGAAACAGTAAATCTAAACTAAATAATGGTTGTACAACTGGAGCCTGTGCTCCAATGGTATTGTTGCTATGTTGTGATACTTTGAAAAGAAGACAAAGGCCAAATCATCTCACCCTCAAATTAAAATGAAACACTGGAAAACATTTTTCCAGCCTATGCTCAATACAAAACTGGTTTGAACAATTTCTAAGAGGAAAAGAAGGAATTGAACTAATTTGAACTAAATTGAACTAATTTGCCTAAATATGCTTAGGCAAATTTATTTTGTTTAGCAAAGCTGATCAAATTTCCCAAGTGGCCCTTCTACCTTGGGTAGATCCCTCTGTCTAGCCAAGGACAGAAACATTCTTCTGCACATTGAGGTTTCTGCTATGGGCCATAGAACATATGATCATATGGAACTGTGCTTTGGAGCCTCATCACCTGAGCTTCAACCCTACGCCTTAAGTTGCTATAGGAATGACTTCTGTGGCAGCAAATTGAGGGCAGACTGGCAGTGGGTGGGTGGGTATGGGGCTGGGGGAATAGGTATAATTTACTTTGCTGATGGCCCTGATATATTTTTGTGATCTTCCTTCATCACTCCCTCCCTCTCCCCCACCATAAGTCATTGATACCCCACCAGCCAGATGTGACCCAAAGAAATAGTGTCATAATGACAGCCAGAGTGGGGAATGAGAAGAAGCACACAACTGCAACTACCAATTTTCAGCAGCTGTGTTGTGCTTTCTCCCCTGGGGTGTATGTGATAGAGCTCAAGCTGGGAACAGAGAAAGTGTCAGAGGTGAAGGAACAATCCCAGGCTCATGGGACATGCCTCTCTGATTTTCCCAGCACCTTCCCAAAAATGGCCATGTTGTGTGTGTGTGCATGTGCATGTGTGTATGTGTCTGCACACATACACACATGCACATGCATGTATGCTCCTTAAGCTGAAACAACTTCATACTTGGGTATTCGTGATGGAAGCACTTCCCAGCCCAATGCTCCTGCTTTCAGATAATTTCTCTAATTGCTTTGACCTTTCCATGGCCATTTCTTCCTTTCTTCCTTCTTCCTCTCTCTCCCTCTTACTTCTTCCCCTTCAGCCTTCCTCCTCCTTGCCTCTGGCCTGTATCTCTAAACCCACAGACTCCTAAGTCTTGATATATCTTGGTATAAAACATGGAGCTTTCTAATTCCCTCCAAGCCACTGAATGAGAAGTTCCAAAGTTAGGACCCAGTATCTACACTTTGGAAAGGCTTTCCAGGGAATTCTGATTCCCAAGCTGAAGTCTGAAAACCCCTAGAAATCTAACCTATTCAGTCTGCATGGTCCTGCTTTGATGCCACTGGATTTGAACCAGTCTAAGGAGCTATGGTTTCCATGGAAATTTGGGGAGTAGGGTCTTCCACTCGGAAAAAATGCATTTCCCTTCAAATGCAAGGGGCAAGTCTAGAGGATGTTGGAAGGAGCAACCAAGATTTTCAAGTACAGCAACGAATGGAAACCCCAGAGCCGGGTTCATTTTGAACTATAAAACACCTAGTTAGATATACCTAGGGAGAGAATTGGCCATTAAAGCACTAAAGAAGCAATTGATTCAATCACTGGATAAAGCTTGGGATGGAAGGCACCAGGAAGGTCACCAGTAGCAAATGGCAGACACCTGCTTCCTACCATGGATAATATCAAGTTTATTTCTCTTTTTCTGTGACATCCGTTATTCATCCCATTGTTATGATTTTGAAGAGTTAGTCGACTAAAAATATAAGATCAAACTGTAATATTTGAACAGTTCCTCAGCTGTTAAAGCTATTAGCCATACATTGGGCCAAGGCCCCAACTAGGTGAATGATTTGTTGAAACATTTATTTTACCAAGTCCGCAGATGACAGGGTAAGGGGTAGGAAACACTGGGGATTTGAAAATTAAGCCGAAACTCAGTCTGAGGTGTGGTTTCTTTGGGCAATGGCTTGTTAAGCCAAAGCCTCTTCATTTACTTTCAGGACATCCACCCTCTTTAAAAATGATGGGGAAAGGTGATCAAATAAAAAGTATCAGCCTTCTTTAGAAGCACTGAAGCACCAAAACCGAGGGAGGAATCCAATATTGTATGGCATTTACCATTGGTTTCCATTTCTATGTTCAGATTTTGTTTGCTTTTTTTTTCTAACAAAATACCCCTCGCCTTCTGCATATAATTCAAAACAACTTGTCTTATATGGTTTGAGTATGTGCCTTCCTGAAGATAGAAGAGACTGTTGAATCAAGATGATCTGCAGAATTCTTAGACATGATCAAGAACTAGGGTCAGTTTGAAATCCTGAATATTATCCCTTCCACGTTGTGGCCGAATCGCAATTAAGTAGCATAAACATCAACCAAGTGTCTGTTCAGTGCTGACTTTGTACTTGAGATAGCCACATGCTCTTGTGAAACAGAATAACATGGCCACTTACTCAGGGTTTAGAACATCTGGAGAGGACCACATGTAAGACTCGTGGGAAAAGGAAGCAGGAGTTAGAGTAGGCATCACCCAAGAATACACATTTCTAGCTCTTTCATAATCTAGATAACTGAATAATCCTTCATCAAGAGGATTCTGTTGATCTCTGCTCACTCAGTGCCCTCCTGATCCAAGGTCCCCAAGAGTATTACATACTGTGGAGCACAATAAAAACACTCTGGTCTAGGTTTTCCTGGACTCACACCCCAGCCCACCCTACCACCAACATACTGGGATCGCTTCTTTCTGACACCACCCATTGACCCCCCACACTTGGTTTCTCCAGGATCAGTTGTTTCATTGATCCTTAAAAAATAGAAATTGGACTTAAAATAGGATTAGAAAGAATACTTAGTGAGAAATCATATAAAGAAAAGATTTGTTAGAATCACAAATAGTGTCTTCTGTAATATCTGGGTTAGTTTGGACTCAGCAGGAGAACTTGGGAACAAAATTCTAATGTTTTAACCTTTCATAAGTCAGTTGTCAGCTCCACACTTTGTCTTGTCGTCCCACTTACATGTCTGGACATGCTGGCAAGATAATTCCTACTAAACTCTCTCTCTCTCTCTCTCTCTCTCTCTCTCTCTCTCACACACACACACACACACACACACACAGGCAGGTTGATTCAGGCTTTACCCTATTTTTCCCCACTCAATCTTTTCTTCAAAAAGCCACCTTTTTTCACTGCAGAATATAGAAAATGAGTCTCTGAAGGCATCAAGAAAGCAGAAATGAAGCTGAGCTCTATTGATGACCTAATAGTCATTCTAAATGAAGAGCTGAGAAAAAATCCTCAAGTAACCTAGAAACAGTATTCTGGGCTCTTTAACAGGTATCAGAGTAGAGAAAGTGGTAGGTCCTACTTAAGACCCTGCAGTTCTTAACTTTTAATCTGCTTCAGTGAAAGTGCTCCCCACTTAGTGCACATGCTGCTTTAAATAAAGAATGTCATTTAGTAAACTGGTGGTTTATAAGCATATCAAAAAGAAAATTAGCATCTCTCAAAGATATTATTTATTTAATTATTTGGTTTTATTTTCTTCATTTCACTGGCATTAGAGGAGTCCTTATTATTCAATAATTCCATTTAACAAACATTTATTGAGCATGTACTGTGTTCCCAGGACTGAGTAAGGACTTGGGTAGAGAGATGGGGAGATGTTCTGCCCTCAAGGAATTTAGGATCTGATTGAAGAGCTAAGGGACACACAAAGAAACATAACTTAGCAGCACAGGACAGTACACTCAGGGAGAGCAGAGAGAGTTCCACACTGGCACAGAGCACTTCAGGAAGAAAGTGGAATTTCACTGGCCTTGAGGCTCTTCCTCCTGGGAAAAGCAAGCTTTATAACATTTTGGGAGATTGGAGAGAACTGTGTTTTAGGTTCTCTCAACAGCTCACCTCAGCTGCCCCAATGTGTCTGAAAAGCCACCTACCTAGAGGTGCAGTCACAGGCATCGAACTCAACCCCACACCTAGTGGCTGCCCAGGACAAACATTTCTTCCTTTGGCTGTGAGCCAGCCTTCTCCTACACAGGTGTTCATACCTGGGGCCACCAGTCCACTCCTTACGCCCCCTCAACTTCCCCAGGATGTCAATGCATGATTCCAACTGAGTTCAGGGATTTTTTTTTTAATAGATCAAGGATTTAATTTTGTTGGCTTGCCTTTATTTCAGGAGGCTGTTGGTGTCTTTCTCCACATAATCCAGGCTTTTACTTGTGCCCTGAGGCATTCACGGGTTTTCCATGTACAATGATAAATAGGTGCAGGGGGTGGAAAGGAGTCAGGTAGTACCTGTTGTCTAACTTGCTACTCATTGACCTGTGGATGGGAACCCCATGTCCTCTAATGATTCTAGCAGCCATATCATCCTCTAATGATACTCTGTGCAAAGCACTGTGACTTTTATGGGTTTACACCTCCTGCCTTTGATGACAAGTGACAGACTTCTTGGCATTTGCTGAAACTACTTAGTCTTTTTAGATCCCCAGTGCCTATGCTACGAATCTGATAGGAGAAAATACCACAACTTGAAAACTCATGGAAATCAGCTAGGCTTCAAGCTGTAGCCTTGCACAGACTAGGGTCCAGGGGTTTTGTTCCTCCAATTTTTTCTTTCTGGGAAAAAATAAATGTTGGATTTGAAGGTCTAAGGTTGAAGTTGCCCTCAAGGAATTAAATGTTCTTTTCAAAAGGTTTTTCTGTATTTTTCATTCAATATCACCGTTGGTGTGTCTATGGATTCTGGGAATTATTTTAATAAGGTGTGTGTTTCAGCAAAGCCTGGTGTCATCCTGTTAGTCCTTGGGCCTGAAGGCCGCAATGGCTGCTTATGGTGGACATCAAGATGTCTAAATACATGCCTTCCTTACAAAAGTCACAAAGCTTCCTTTGTTATAGGCCTAAGAAACATATAGCTTTAATGGTTTGAGAAAACCCATCCTTTTTCACCTCTAAATAAGGGTGTCAGCAATCTGGGTCATTTTTAAAAAATATGTCTTTATTTATTCTCTCTCTTCTTAATAGCTCCATTCCAGCTGATTTAAGACATCAATCTCATCACTCCAGGCATTGCCCTACTTCAGAGACACCCAGCATTGTATGCTCTCTGCTCAGTCTGCCCCCAAAAGTAGGTGGCCTAGAATAAAGAAGAGAAAGCAAAAGAGAAGACAAGAAAGGGGTGCTTTCCTCTCAGGCCTGAGCCACACAGACCAGAGAATCACCCACTGGTGGCTGCTGAGCATTGCTGCCTGAGGAAGTGATGGGGTCTTAGGAACTTGTTAATCTCCCCACCTGTCCTCCTACCTCCTGCTCCTCACCTGCTATTCTGCATCCTAAACCTTTGAAAGAGAGAGAGACCAAACCAAAAGCATAGGACAAAAGAGAGGTAGGGATCCTGAGTCTCCTGAATATAGCCCTGGCTCTCTACGGGATATCTATAGGTCATGAAAATATCTATGAGTCATGAGGTTACCATAGGGATATCAATGGGATATCTATGGGTCATGAGGTTATTATGAGGATATCAATGAGGTATCTATGGCTCTTGAGGTTATAGGATATCAGTGAGAAATCTATGGGTCATGAGGATATCAATGAGATATCTATGGGTCATGATGTTATCTACAGATCATAATGTTATGAGGCTCTCTATGAGCTATCTGTGGACAACATGGTCTATAGCTCCATCTATCTGAAGTCCTTAATGATGCTGGAAGTCACTCCCCTTGTGACACAAAGGAAAGGACACCCAATCTGAATAAGGGCCCAAGGAAATTTCTAGGGTTCATGAGTTTGTTGATTTGTGAGAGATATGTGGCCTGGGGAACTGTGTTTTCTGTGAGGTTAAGTGTGCATAAATTTAGGGGTATGAGAAACCAGTCAGGAGAGATTTAATTCCAAGGAGGTTGGTTCAGTGCCAATCAGCCCTCACTCCCACTCACCATATGCCTGGGCTCCAGAGGCAGAATGAGAGTGTGAACTGCAGCAAACATGCCATTGCCTTCTGGAACTACTTGTTCCCCTCTGTCCTGAGGAAGGTGAGGAGATCTGAGATCCTGGGTGAAGCAGAAGAACTCTCTCAGAACAGGCCCCCTTGGGGAAAACTCTTCTAGGATTAGCACAGAGCAGTTGGTTGGTCAGAAACATGAATCCATGGGGTTGTATGCAAAGCACCATTGGTGCTTTTCTCAGGTGGGTCCACAGCTTCCATCAGCTTCCTGACCTGCCCACCCTTGCTAACTTAGGGAAGAGGAAGGGGCTCTGACTTTCATTGGCAGGACTTAATCTGAGAAAGGAAAAGCTAGGACACCTGAAGGGTTCATGGCCTTGAATCCACTTTCTATAAACACCTCCTGGCAGATGCCTTCTCCTATCTCAGGGCTGTTTTCAACCCCGTCGCTTTCACTGGCACAGAACATGGTGTCTTACACATAGTAGGCACTCATGAAATACTGTTAAACCAACGTGAACTCTAATGAGACCACTGCTAAGACTAGGGAATGGCTTATTTCACGGTCCCCCATAATAAAATGTGACATACAGACCCTGGGATCATACGGCCATCCTTACAATCATTATGTGGCCTGTGGTTGCCTAGCTCACTGTGGTGCCTGTGCCTTTCTCCTCCCTAACTTTATTTCACCAGTTCTGCCCCTTCCTGTATGACTGCCATATTCTTTTTCTCCTCCTGGGAGTGAGGGTAGTTATAGGTCTTTCCTCTGCTGGTTACTTTCTGGTTAAAGGAGGCTCCCAGGCTCCTTGTGAAAGGGGCACAGTCTGACACACACAGACTTTACTAACCTGTCTCTTATAGCAACTGCTGTTTTGCTAGATATTTTAGTATTCAGCCACTGGAAAAAGCCTCCATCCCAGAGCCTGGATGGCTTTTCAGCTGTGGGTTCTATTTTTGATAATTGCCAAGTTCCTAGGAAACCCACCATTCTGTCATAGGATCGCATGGCCTCTGGGCTTCGTTCCTGCTCCAGCACTCCTTCTGCCTTCAGTGACCCCATAGTGCAAGGTTTACCCACTCCTGCCTGGTTAGGCCCTTGCTAGCTTCTCTGAGCCTCATACAGCCACTCTTCCCTTTGAGCTTCTATAACCCTGCCTGTTTATTCCTACAACTGCATTTACCACCTCCAGTTGTAGTTGCCTTTTATTTATCTGTCCCCCATGCTAGCAAGGGCTTCCTATTTATAGCACAGTACCTGGCACATATCAAGTTCATTGATTCACTCAACATTTACTGAGTACCTGTCATGTGCAAGGCACTGTTTTCAGCACCAGTGAACAAACCAAATCATAACTGCCTGTCCTCATGGAGCTTACATTCCACATGGAAGACACACACATAATAAATATGTGTATATAAATGTATGATAAGTTATACAGTTAGAAAGTGATAAGTACTATGTGAAAAACAGCAGAGTATTTGGGAATGGGAATGCTCAAAAAATTCATGTTAAACCCAATTATGCAATGGTTGAGTGGACAAATATTGGGAACTCTTCTTTTGCTGAGTGAGTGACTCCGTTCAAACCAGTGATCCCCAAGCCCTTAACACGATTTTTGTACTCTGCACTATGGCTACATTTGGTAGATTCTTCTAACAAAAATATAGTAACCCCAGATACATAGTATTTGATTTGAAAAGAACATATAGGAATACAACACTTCAAACCAATCCAACTAGGTAGGTCTCCCAGAACTTCTCATTCTTTTCCACTCACAGCACACAGAGAACACAGTATTTGTCCAGCGTGATTAGGCACATGGATAAGGTTTCTTGGAGCCTGAGAAGCCCTGAGGGCTGAGGGCGGTACTATCCCAGCACACATGTGACTCATCTGAGGCACCTGGCTTTCGAATCACCTGGGTGACTAACATTCAGAGTTATGAGGTGTACCGATTTGGGGGGAATGGCCCAGGGATCTGCAATGGTAACAATTCTTCCAGATGATTCTGATGCTGGTGGTCTTCAGACCACACGTTCAAGAACATTGCCACGCAACAAAGCAGAGACAAATAGTGAATCACTATTTGTCGTGTCGCGTCCCTGTTTTTGAAGTTGGGAGTTATGGAGAATGGTGTAAATCAGTGGTTCTCAAACTTTAGTATACATCAGACTCACTGCAGGGCTTGTTGAAACATGGCTTTTTGGGTCCACCTGCAGAGTTTCAGGAAGGGGCCCAGGTATGTGCATTTCTAAGCAGGTGAGGGCCACACTCTGAGATCCACTAATTCATTCAGGAAGTTTTTGTATTAGGAATTTGGATTCCTGTAAGGGAATTTCACAAGGGCAAAGTTGTGGTTCATTTTAGGAAGATAAGACTAAATCCTGATTGGTCTAGCCAGAAAGCATCAAAAGAAGTAAATTTGAGAAACTAAATCAGAATAAATTTCCTGTTTGACAAAAATGCTGCTCTATCACCTTGCATCATGTTCACATGTACCCTCCAGCCAGTGATGTGCTGGTAAATGTTAACCACCAATTCTTAGGAGCAAAGGGGAGAAGGGGTCTGATCGGTGTCATTTGTGCATTTCTGCCCACCATGGTCAGCTTCAGGCTACCGTAGTGACATCACTGAACATGGAACTGGGAAGAGACACAGTGGCTTTCCAAAGCCTAGGGGAACAAGTTCCAGCACACCACTGCCTCCAGCTACTCCAGGGGTTTGCAGGCTTTCAGACTGTTTCCATGACCCTTGTTAGGTGTGGTCACAGTCTCCAGGCTACAGGCTCTTTCCATCTAGGAAATATGGTTGCAGGACTGGAACTGTTCTCTGAATACATAACTAAAACGACCATCTTTCCTGGGCTGTGGCCCATAGTGCTCGTGAAGCACTGGACTTTTGCCTCTAAATCCTGGGCCCAGATCAGGAAAGCCCCTTAGGAAGTTCTCTCCTTCCTCCCATCCTTGAAGATTCTGGATCTCTGGCTCCATCAGTAAGAGCTGAGGCACTCCTGACACCAAGGTTAGGGTACCCCCAGAGTGCAGTGAAGGATTTAATGCCATGTAAACCCAACTGAGGTAAAACCATCCTACACTGAAGAAATAGTTTTTTCAGGTGGCCCACCTTCTTAGACAAGTGAAAACATTGAAGGAAGCTTTGTGTTCCAGAAAATAAAACAACAGAGAGAGCCAGAAAAGCCTCCTCTTGAGGCAAAGCCTGCAAAGGGCCTTTGCAGGTCAGGTCAGGGTCATGAGGAAGTATTTTGAAGTATTTGTCATTGAGAGTGACAGTGGTAACCATGGACCCTGGTTTAGCCTCACAAGTCTCCAGTTCTGTTCACACCCTTCATGCCTGCCTCCTCACTTTAACTCATTCTGCTCTCTCTTTCCTGCTCTTTTCCTGCTCTCATTCTGCTCTTCATCTTTCCAGATGCAGGACGCTATGGGCTATGAGTTACCCTGGGTGTATTTTGTCAGTCTGGTCATCTTTGGATCCTTTTTCGTTCTAAATCTGGTTCTCGGTGTGTTGAGCGGGTAAGCTTACTGTTTCTATGTACTCTTTACAATGCAGCCGAGCAAGGTCCCAGGTCCCACTATATACATCACCAGGGTCCTCGGGGATGGGATCCTAACAGGCCAGGAAAACCAGAAAAAAAAGTCCCTGTTCAACCACAGATTCTGACCCATTGGCTGGGCAGGCTATTTGGCCTCTGATTTGGACCTAGAGGATCCCCAGGTCCCGGCACTGCTTGGGTCAGTGTCCAGGAGCTGGTGATGGGCACTTGGCCGTGCTCGGCTGCTGAGTGTGCCTCACTAACTATCATTCCATTCTTCCAGGTCAATGATGCCGTAGGAAGGGACTGGCCCTGGATCTATTTTGTTACACTTATCATCATAGGGTCATTTTTTGTACTTAACTTGGTTCTCGGTGTTCTTAGCGGGTAAGCAGGACCAAGGAAAAAGGTCTTGATTTTATTTATTTTATTTACTCTTTATGCTATTCCTGGCTTTATTCTTTTTTCTGGCTCTGATGAACCTGGGATAAGAGGCCACCTCAGGAGCCTTGAAGTGAATGTCCTTGGTCTGGCTGGACAGAGGATCAAATGTACAAGGATTAATCTGTTGGTTTGGGCTTCATGAGGAGATACCTAGACTCATCTGTCTCCTGCCAGCTCATGCAACCCCCTCCTACCCTCAAGTGGCTGTTCAGGTAGGCAGGATGCTTCTCCTTCTACCTGAGGAGTTGCATGGTGAGACCCTTGAGTCGAAAGGGTTTGGAAGCAGGGATTGCAGGGAAGATTCACAGACTGTGCTGCTAACACATGCAACAGACTTGCAAATAGGTACTTGCCTAATTACAGTTTGAGACAGGCTAACAGTAAAAATTTCAGATAGCTCTTATTCAGTACTAAATGGACTGGAGTAATAAGAGTTGAAAAATAAATAAACAAACAATTTTAAATAGAATATAAATAAACAAATACAAAATAAAAATAAAATTCCCTTTGATTCTAATTCATAGACTCAGCGGTCCATGTCTTGTATGTCCCTTTCTGGGTGGAAAAGGCAGTTAGCTGTTCAAAGCCATAGTTTATTTGAGAATAGAGGAGATGGAATATACTTTCCTTTAAGTTTATCTACGTGGCTACAAGTATAAAGTTTGCCTAATTTGGGCTTTCCTCTGATAAAGTTAAAAAGTGGTAGAAATAGCCTATGGTTGAGGCATCAAGCCACCTTGGGGATGGCCCCCTTGATACCACAGAGACTCACTGGGCATTTCTTCCATGTACCTTCTTCTTCACAAGTCCATGCCAGCCATGCCAAGGCCTAACACCAAAATGCTCCTGGTGACCTGCTCGTGGGTGACCCACTCTGCTGCCTTCGCTACATGGGGGTGGGGGACAATCTATTTCTGCCCTGCTCAAGACAGGTCAGCTGCTTCAAGTAGCCTTTCCTATGTCTCCAGGGACAATTAATGCTGGGACAAAGTCAGGCCTGATGGGAACAATTGCATTTCAT
This sequence comes from Leopardus geoffroyi, assembly GCF_018350155.1. Classification (NCBI taxonomy): domain Eukaryota; kingdom Metazoa; phylum Chordata; class Mammalia; order Carnivora; family Felidae; genus Leopardus; species Leopardus geoffroyi. Next base: position 35,150,110 of record NC_059341.1, on the reverse strand, counting down.
TTTTACTAAGTACATAAACTGGGAACAGCTACTTCTGTCTCCTGCCATTGCCTAATGCATTGCAAGAGCATCAGGTGTAGTCTTTGGGATTTGGTGAAGGAAAGAATCTGCTTCCACCCTCACTTCTTGCCATGGTGGGTGGCCTGTTAGAGACTTTGATGACACCATGCCTTTTGCCAAGGTAAGGCCACACAGGAAACTAGTGTCTTCCATCAGGGGAAAAAATGATGAACAGGACAGCATAAGCCCCTGATTAGCTGCCTGGAAGGTGGAAAGGTTTTGATTTCTGTGTTCCAACACAAGAAAATGCCACTGTGTTTATATGTGAATCACCAAGGAAAGCATTAAAAAAATCCAACTTCATCATTCTCACCCAAGACAAATTTGAACACCCCAGCTCTGCACTTGTTAGATGCATAATGTTTGGTGACTTCACCCTTTTAAACCATCTGAAAAATGAAGATAATAATACCAACTCATAGGTTGATGTGATAATAGAGTGAGATCATTTGTGTAAAATACTTAGCATATAGTAAGTGCTCAATAATGGTGCTGTCATGACAATGATTATTGTTTACTTGGTGCCTATCATAACTGGAATTATTGAATAGAATCATCAACCTTTTCCTTTTAAAGATGAGGAAAGTGCACCCAGACGTAAGTGACTTGTGTGACATCATTATGCTTGTAAGTATCAGAACGAGGACCAGCACTCAGGCACAGCCTGGACCCCATCTTCTCATCGGTGTCTGTGGGATATACACTGAATGAACTTAAGCTGTAACACAAGCCAGAGCTCTGAACCTTTTAAAAAAATGATTCTACTTTCTTCCCCCAAAGATTAGGATTGATTCTAAGCAAGTGAAATTCTCCCCAGGAATCCAAAGTAGAGAATCAGCACTAGCCCATGAAGGCCCCTCATCAAGCAAAGTATCCACTCACAGTCATTCTTGGCTCCCCCAGGAAAGCTGTCTTCTTGGTGATATCAAAGCAGAGAAATCAAATGGCAACAGTTGCTGATGTGAGAGAAAAGTCGTTTTGAAGACCATGTCTTGGCCCAACTCATTCCCATTGAGATAGTGTGTGTACAAATACCTAGACCAAACCCTGGCACATAGTAATACTTCAAACATGAGTTGATTCTGAATAGGAACACTAAGGCTTTCAGACTTCAGAATCGGCTCTTGTGTAAATTGGTCTCTGTGGAATACCTTCCCCAGCATCTGCTCCCTGACCCAGAGTGGGAGTCTGCTCCTCACAGCTCCAAAACTGCTGAGGGAGAATCTCCCAAGTCTTCCTGGGCACATCCTCTGCCTAGTCAAAGAAGTGTCTGTGGAAAGGCATCTCCCCTTCTTGGTTTAAGGAGGCCTCCTAATCAGTCAAAAGGGCTGGCCACTCTGAATGGGTGGCCCTGAGTCCACTCAATGACAAAACCTGGAATCAGGCTCTTATTGGCTGACCACATGGTGGCAGTGGTTTCAGTTTTGAGTCACCATCTTGATCAAACAGGACAGTAATATAAAAGTCACCACAATAATACAACCAAAATCCCACTTATTCATCATTCAGACTTCTGATTAAGCCAACCTCCCAAAAGTATCCAAAAAACTCTCAGAGCTCCACAAAATTCACTGTCCCAATGATAACATGAACAGTAACCATCATTCTCCATGGCAGGCTCTATGCATGGAGCTGCATGTATATAGCTCATTCAGTGTTCACAAAAACCCTATGAGTTAGGTGTTACTTATAGCTCCATTTTATAGAGAATAAAATTGAGGCTCAGATGAGGAAATTTCACTTCAATTCTTACAGATGAAAATGGAGGATCCAGGGTTAAACCCAGCCAATGGGAATCCACAGCCTCTGCCCCTATCCTCCATGTTATACTGTCCCCAAACCCAGTTAACCAGTTAATCCTACATTCCTAAATCATAGTCAAGAAGCAGAGAGGTGAATAGCAGTAAGTGTAGTGAGGAGGGATGAGAGGAGCAGAGAGGAAGCAGAACCAACCCATAGGCTGGCTGCTGGAAACAGCCACTGGGAACAGAAAGAACCCCAACAAGAAGAACCCCTACACCCATCAGTTAGTGATTATATTATTTACAGTCCAACACAGTAGCTCATCCTCATAAATTATGTCCTTCAGTCACCAAAAAAAGTTAAATTGTGCTTGGACTATTCTGTTAAAGCAAGAAGGAAAGATGACACTCTATAAAGTAAAAAATAGAAATTTTGAGATTTTGGTCACCAGAGAGTTAGGCATCCTTTACCTAGAACCTTCACATATCTAGAGCATCTTCTTCCTCATGAAGCCAGATGGAGTCAGCGTAAAGAATATACATCTCATGGATTTTTTTTTCAAAATGGTTTAGTGTTCATTATCTATTGATCCTCACAAGCTTACAGGACTGGTATTACCACCAACAAGAATTGGATTATATTTGCTTTTCTCTCCAGAAATCTCTGTCTCCAGCCTACTAAAATTAAAGCAGTGACAGTGAGATTCCCAACATTGTACTTAAATTGTGGTCAGGTAGAAGTTCCTGGCCTCTGGAATCTGGTCACTCTTTGTTTTTAAGTGATTGCAGAGAACTTCAGACATGTGCTTTCAGTAGACAAAGAACTCAGGATCTCTTAGATGGAGAGCCATCCTGTCCCCTTTCCCACTGGGAAATGGGTGTGTCTCCCCGAAACAGCAGGGGTCTTGGTGGAGAGGCATTTTGCAACCTGATAGCATGCCTGGCCCATGGCACATAGTTAAGACACAATGTCTAGGCCCAGAAAGAAGCAAGAGAAATGCCAGGACATGCATTCTTTGTGGGTGAAAGCAGAAGAGATAGCAACATCTATAGTCATTTTCATTTTCTGTATAGTTATGCTTTATGAGGTCACCATGAACATTGAGTTAATGAATACTAAACCATTACTCTTAGGAGAAATACAGGGCTAGGATCATGTGAGTCTATAGTCACAAGATTTTTGTCAAATAACCAATACATAACCTTATTTTATGTGTGTTTCTGTTTAAAGGCATCTTATTTAATATATATTGTTGATTCATTAACATTGTGCTCATGGCACTATCACTGATGCCTTAATGGAGCTTATCTAACACATGTACTTTTTCTGTAAAGCACATCACAGCCTTCTTGCACTAAGGAACACTAGACAGCACTTCAGCATTGTGTTTGGGGGCTATTTTTAACAGAAAAACCACCAATAAAAAGTGCAGAAATGTGAAAAACATGGCACTAAAGAGACCATAAAAAGTACACTTGTTTACAGTATAAGAGCTGAAACAAAGGCAGAGTGTTGCCTTGTTTAACCTCAGCTAGGAGTGTGATTCCAGTTTTACCCCATGCTGCACATATCTACATATGACCACAATGGCACACAAATATCAATTTGGGAGTTACAAATAAGTTTTAGCAAGTAGGCAAATTCGCAAATACAGAATCTATGAATAATGAGAATCGACTATATTGATCATGAGAGGGCCTAGAGCCCCACCAAGCCCTCTGTATTGATTGGATTTTCCACATGCACCTCCCTCTGTGTGCTTTACATTACTGAATACTGGCCCCAGCTCTCTATTCCACCTCTCACTTTTCACATCGGCCATTGCTGTGAAGAGCTGTGCTCCTGCCTTATAACAAATGCCATGGCTATGGCTGATTGTCTGGCCAGCTCTGGTCCCTGGGCCCAGCACAGCCCATCAGGCTGGGGCTTCATGTTTTCATTAGTTCAGTCCCCAGAGCAGGCACATGGCTAGCATCCAGGCAAGGAGATAAAGCGGACCAGAAAATCCCTTACTGCGTGGGATCTGGAGAGAGAAACTGTGACTCACCTTCCATCCAGCCACAAGCCTAGTTATACCCCTCACACTATAGGAGCCAAAGGGAGCCAGAAGGACTTCAGATCCAGTCCTGCCTCTTCTCCATTCCCTTCACACCCCCAATACAACCTCATGGATATTTATGTAAGTTCCCCAGAGTCTTGGAGTATGGATGATGAACTTTCATTCCATGGGGCAAATGCTGTAACATAAGACTGGATCGATTGTCCCTACTCCAGTTTGATTCCAACCCCGTTCTCCTGACTCCAGAAGGATGGGTAGTTGTCTTGTAACTACAACTTGAGACCTCTGCAAAATAATCCAAAAGAGCTAAAGTGAACCCATAACTATTAAGTCACCTTACAACTCCAAACCCATTCCACAGAAAAGGAATGGAGAATGCAAATGTATGAGGGCATAATGATAGTCCAGAGAAGGGTCCTGGAAGCACAGCTATTGGAGTGGATTTGCATGGGGAAGGAACTACCATATGAGGTGACCATCTCTAAAGAACACGCCTACAGCCCAGGTGGTATGCCCAGATATAGGGGGCATATCCATGCTCATCCGCAACAGCAAAAGGAGGGAGGGAACAAAGCAAGGCAAAGCTTCCATCTTCATTTTGAGCTGTCAATCTGGTTGCTTTTCCCTGGCATTAAACTTCCTTGGAAGAAAATAAGGTACTGCCAGTTGGCAGGAAGCCGGAGAAAGAGCAAGTTCAATCCAATTAGAACTGGATTCAATCAAATTTAAGAAGAAAATTCCATCCAAAGCAGAGCATCATTAAGACAGCAGTTCAAGAAAACTCGTTAGCTTGAGAGCCCCCGCATCTCCCAATTAAAAAATTCCCTAGACCACTCCTTGTCCTAACCCCATTTCACCATAAAAATAGTGAATGCTAAAAATCTGTATGCTCTGAGGCCACATAAGCAAAATGCAAATACTAAATAGATAGTGGATGTGGTGACAGAGGCACCTCTACAGGACTGAATGGATTCAGGCCCTGAGCTTTTGTCCCTCTATGATTTGTTGCTGTGCCCCTCCTTCCAAGGTGCCTTTCCTTAGCGTGGCTTGTGCCTTCAAGGTGATTGCTACAGCCTCCTGCCCTGAACTAGGCCTTTACTTGTAAGAGAAGGAAGAATCAGGTCTCTGTGAACTAACCAAGATGCCCAGTACATGTCATACATACACACACCACCACCACCACCACCACCACCACCACCAAGGGCCCCATTTCCCATTGACTAAATATCAAAGACGAAAATGCTCCTATAGTCCTATTTTGAAAGAAAAGGCATTAAGAGTTCGGAACTAGCCCTCTTGAATATCTCCTTCTGCTGCCAGCCCCTTTCTTGCTAGAAAGTGCATTTGAAGTCAGAGAGAAAATAAGAACAGAATCAGAAAATAGGAAAGAAATACCAATTTTGTCAGAAATTTTTCAGTACGCCCTTCTTTCAGCAAATCCCAATCCAATTCCAATTTCTACTCATGATTACTTTAAACTGAATGCATCATTTAACTTTTATATCATCTTTCTTTTATATATTTTTCCATTCTGATTACATTTCTTTTTTAACATAAAGGGCAGCCCCCAGGACATTTTCTTGTGTTTGGAGTCCTCATTTGTCTCCTCGTGGGGAAGAACTTTCTCTAGATTAGAAATCCTTCCAGGCATGTTAAAAGTGGCAAAACGAGCTCTAGTAGTAAGAATAGAGATTAAGGAGGTTAAATCTCCTGGGCCTTAAATCAGTGGTGTACTGGTAAATATTTACCAATCGGCTCTGCGGGGAGAAAAAGCCCTAGTTTGTAGCATTTTGCCAATTTCCATGGTGTAAATATTCCCACCGTGGCCAATTTCAAGCCACAAGGAGATATTAGTGAAGCTAGAGCAGCAAAGAGCTGTGTGTGGTGGGCTCCCAGGAGCCAGTGCAGGTGAGTGGGCTTTGGCACACCACCAGTCCTAACACCTTTGTCATCCAGAGATGTTTGTAAGGCTTTCCAGTGGCCACCCAATTCCAGGGGAGAATGAAAGTGCATGGTCCAAAACTGTCATGGAGGTTTTAAGTGACTGTTTGAAAAGGGTTTCCAGGTCACTGGAGTACAGTCACTATTAAAAGACAAAGTCTGTGACCATGATCCAAGAATAATGAAATGGACTTTATCCGTTACTTTGTACTCTGGTGGCCTGTGTCAAGAATGTCCGCTTCAGTGACTTTCTGTTTATGTGAGAGTGAAGACAAAGCCTGGGATGAGAGAATGCTGTCTGTAGAAAGCAGGGGCAGGTGGGCAGGTCTCCTGGTGCAAAGAGAAGAAATTAATCCCTTTATTTCCTCTTATCTCCATCTCTCCTTCCCACCCACCTGGCCCTCTTCCTCTGTGTGCTCCCCTACCCTGCCACTCCACTCTCTCTTGCCAGAGAGTTTTCCAAAGAGAGAGAGAAGGCCAAGGCTCGGGGAGACTTCCAGAAGCTGCGAGAGAAGCAGCAGCTGGAAGAGGACCTGAAGGGCTACCTGGACTGGATCACCCAGGCAGAGGACATCGACCCTGAGAACGAGGACGAAGGCATGGATGAGGAGAAGCCCCGAAACAGTGAGCAGCTGTCCTGTCTTGGGCTGGGTTCTGGGAGAGGGAGGAGACAGAGTCCCGAACAGTGAAACCTTCTACCACCAACTTGTCCTTACAGTTTGTCTACCTGGAGCAACATTTGTAGCATTGATTGTGATCATTTCTGCTCATAGAAATCAGTCACAGATGGGAAATAATAGCTGTTGATCTGTAAAGCCTCATATTCCTTTTAGAATCCAAAGAGTCTAAAAGACAGTTGAGATTTTGCTAAGTTGGACTCTTTTTTTTTTTTTTTTTTTTTTTTTTTTTTTTTGATCAGACATCTTCCTCCAGGCTCCATCTCTTTGGGCAGGGGTTAGATTATGGTCTTCCCATTAGAGTTTTAAAATCCCTACTGTGTAGGAATGTGTGTACATATATATCCTAACACACATATGTGTCTCTAACATGTGAGTCCAGTTTCTTGTCCTTGTGAGTAGGCATTAATTATGTCCATTGTGTTCAAACCCCTCCCCAGTTGATTTCTTTGTGTTTCTACTCATTAGTAACTGAATTCTAATTGGGAATCTGGGAGAAGGAGCAGGTGCAGGGAAAAGAGAAGAAGACAGTCAAAGATGAGAACAAAGAACAGAATGTCTGCTCCCTCATTTCAGAGACTGATTTAACTATCATCTATCAACTATTCCCTTTCTAATAACTCTGCTCAAGATGAAAATACAAAATTAAAACACACAAACAACAAGGGACTGGTAACAACATAAATTAACAACCTGAAGAGACCCTTATGCTCTACTAAGTAGTTTGGCAAGTTGGAAGGCAACACCTTTGATGGATTGTAACAGTGAGCAATAATGCCATTGAGGGTCGTTCTGGAAAAATGCCTGGCACCTAATTTTATACTGTTAATGGTACTGTGGAGTAGTTGAACAGTTGGTGGACTGAATGGTTTGGTGAATAGATAAGTTGACCTGTGAGTGACAGAGAAGCTTACCTCAAAGACACAGGAAATGGCGTCTTGGCTCCTCTCTTCACCTTGAGTCAGGGTGGAACCCCTAACTCGTGAGTAATGGTGATGAACATGTTTCTTCCCATGTTATTAAAAATGTTCAGTATCCACTACTTGCTAAGCAATTAATTGCCATCTACATAGACATATAGTTCTCCTGTTCTCTGGCTAACGCAAGAGCTTCCATGGAGAAGTATGCTGCTTCCTGCCTTGCCCATTAAGTGAAAAAATTCTAAGGAATTTCCAGTAGGAAGTATTCTTTGCTGCTGGAGCAGATCACATTGACAAGACCCATCCACCCACCATCTGGCTAAACTTTGGGAAGAGCATACTGAACTGCCTACTCAATGGGCAAAGTTTCTGCCAAATTTTCATAAGCTCAAACATGGATGAAATCAAACTCTGGAGACTGTTGTGCCTCTCACCTCATACTCTTTCCTCATGGCTGGAGAAGACTTTTGGGTCTACTTCTCATCCTCAGCCAACCTGTCCTCGGAGGACAGAATGAGAACCTGGCTCCTTCAGTTGTGGAGATGGTGGTGGAACAGTTCTAGGGAATGAGGCAAGGGAATATGTATCGAAAAAGCAAGATATAGAGAGTAAAATAGACATTTGCAATGAAGTGAATGTGAGAGACTTAGGAACGGAGCCAGAAATGGGGCCAAAGGACTGTCTATTGGGGAAGTCCAATTAAAAGCAGAATTGATGTGATTAAATTATTAAGGAGTTGGCAACGAAAAGATCTGCAGAAAAGGCAAGTGTGTGGCTTAGTAACTATATTCTCTTCTTCAGAACTTCATAGTTTGCCCTTCAAAACAAATAGGAGGAGAGAAATGCTGTTACAAATTACACGTGTGTTTCAATTAAAGTAACATCTTAGCCTTTGAAATTGTTAAAAGATTACAGGTTAGTGTAGTTACCAGTTCTTTTCAGCTCAAAAAGTAGGTGGTCATTTAAAAAAACAAAAAGGTATCATCACTCTTCATCAATGACCCCGGCAACTTTCAGGCAGAATCCCTGTCAGCACTTACAAAATGCCACTGGTGGTGAGCACCGGTGAGACGGAGCTGTCTCCAGCACAGGGACAGTTTAATGGCACATTCCATGGTAGCTGGGCTTACATAAAGGGGCCCAATTACTCATTTTTTCTAGGAAAAGCAGCAAAACCACTGAGGAAGTAGAAGGAACAGGGGTTGGAAAGACAACAGAGAGAAAGGGCATAGTTGAGAAGCATGTCTCTAAGTAATTAGAGTAAATGATGTTTCCAGTGAAATGATATGCAAAAACATATTCTAGTTCATTCTTTCCTCCCTCCTTCTGTCCATCCATTAATTCAGGGCAACTCTGTGCCAGGCACTTTTTAGGCACTGGGGATATAGCAATGAACAAAATAGTCAAAACTCCCTGCCCTCATGGAAATTATATTCTAGTGGGGAGATAGACAATAAATTAACTAGTATGACAGAGAGTGGTAAGTACTGTAGAGAAAGATAAAACAGTGAGAGGGAGGAAGAAGTGTTGAGAGGTTGCAATTCTAGGGGAGGTGGCCAGGAAATACCTCACTGAGAAGGTAGCATCTGAATAAAGACTTGAAGGCCGTAAGGAAATGAACCATATAGATATTTGGGGAAAGAGCATTCCAAGCAAAGGGAACAGCCAATGGAAAGGCCTTGAAGCAGGAAGATGGCTGACATAGGAACAGAAAAGAGGCTAATGTGACTGGGGAGGAGTGAAAAACAGGGACAGTGGTAGGAGATGAGGTCCAAGGTTAATCAAGGAGTAGATCATGAAAATCATTATAAGAATCTGGACTTTTACTAGAAGGGAGCCAAGAAGCCTCAGGTGGTTTCAAGCTGAGAAAAGATACGACCCACACAGGATTTTTATTTATGTAAAATTTAACAGGATCCCCCTGGCCATCATGTGCAAAATGAAATGAAGGTGAGTAAGGGTGAAGCAGAGAGCCAGGTGGGAAGCTACTGCCTCAAGAGACGGTGTTCAGCCTTGTCCTGGTAACATGATGTAATGCAGTCAGGCTCTACAATGGCAGCATTTGCTGACATATAACATATGAGATGTGAAAGAGAGAGAAGTCAGGGAGATCCCAAGGTGGTTGTCCTCAAAGTAGTAGGAGTAGAGTCCTCATTTACTGATACAGGGAAGATGGGGAGAGAAAGGATGTCAGGGCAGGAATATCATGAAAACCATTGTAGACCTTTAAGTTTGAAATGTCCATTAGACTTCCAAGTGGAGATGTTGAGTGAACACTTGGGATAAATCTAAGTCTGGGGAAAAGGTCTGGGACAGAATTATAATTTGCAGAGTCAGCATTAGCCTAGCTGCCATACTAGGGTGTAGTATAGACAGAAGTGAGACGCATTCCAAGAACCTGGGCCCCAGTGATGTTTGGAGACAGGGGTGATGAGGAATAACCAGCAAGGGAGACTTAGACCGGCACTGCCAGACAGACAGGAGGAAAAGTGAAGGAGGGTCCGTGCTGCTCAGAGGTCAAGCAAAGTGAGCGCCAAAAGCGAATCATTGGGCTTAGCAATGTGGAGGTCACCGGTGCCTCAGCAAGAGCAAGTGGGTGAAATGGTTAGGGTCAAAGCTTGAGGGCAAATCAGAGTCTTCTTTCATGAATCTCTTGAGTTTAGCTACTTCACAGAATGGTATCAAGCATTGTTTGAAGACCCTCTGTTGTTGGCATGACCTAGCTGTCAGCTGTCTAAGTGTTTCCAGAAAGAGGAGAGGAGGAGACTCATGTAATCCAGCCTGCATGTGACCCTAAGAGGTTAGTGTCTAAAGGCCAACCTTGCATTATATCCCCATCTATAGTCATTTCAGTACTAGGCAATGCCTCTGCCACTGGTTACAGACAGCCTTAGGAGAAGGAGAAAATTACACTCATGAAGTGTTTCTGGGCCCAAAAGAGGTGAAGCAAGCAGAGGGTAGGCTTGTGCACTGTTGCTTCTGTCACTTCCAAAGCAGGCAGCCACATGTGTCTTAGCCTTCAAGCCCTGCTCCTCTTGGGTAAAGATCAGGGTAATGCAGAGGCCTTCCCTCTCCCTCCAAGCAGCAACGAACATCCCTTTTGAAGGGACCACTTAGAAAACTATCACTGCTGCACAGAGCCCACTGGTAGAGATGTGCTGCTCCAAGAGACAGGGCCCTTTTTCCAGCTTCAATATTGAATCTAATAGAAGGCCAGTTGTTAGAGAGAAGCCATAGAGAAAGAGATAAATTCAGAAATTTCTTCTTTCTTTTTCCTCCTCAAGATCAAAAAATGCATGTATTAAATATCTACCCATATGGGAATCTCTGTCTCATATCATTAAGACATTTTAAATGCAGTCCCAGCCCTCTAAAGCTTGCAGTCTGACAGACATTTATGTGGATGAGCATATAAAAGACAGACAGACGGTGGAAGTGAAACATTGAATTTCCACATAGATAAGCAGGATTAAATATTTACACCAGTGGTATTCAGTTATGTGACTCGGGAGCCACTTTTCCAATCATCATTACCCGACAGAGCCGCGTGACTGCTACATGCCCTGCAGAGTCTGGGATAGTGTATTATTGAAATACAGAAATCTGAGGACTTATGAGAGCAGCAGGTTGCCCACAAAAAGGCCCCATGTGGCTCAAGAGCAGTAATCTGAAAATCACTGATTTACGTTGTACACATGTCAAGGGCATGTGCATCATTATTTCAACTTTTTTTTTTTTTTTTTTTACAATTTAATCCATATAGTCAGTATTTACCGTGGACTTAGCTCACGGTCAGGGGTTACCACACGTCTAGATTTTTGTGACAGAATCCCACCAAGCATCTGGCTCAGATTGCATGAGATGAAACATTAACTACTGTTTTTTCCTTGACTCCATTATTTTGTACCCTTTAATTACCATGTGTGAGAGGGCTGTCCTGACCCCATGCTGCTCAGTGACAGCGGGCTGTGCAGACCCCAGGTAACTCTTGCTCCCCCACCCCCATTAATTCCCAGCTGGTCCAAACAAGGGCCCTAAAACTTTAGTGTTGGAATGTGGCCTGAGATAAGGTGAAGAAACTGGAGTCCAAGATAGGAACAGCTCACTTGAGCTGATTATTGGAGAGGGCGGGACTCAGAGCCGGGTCCCCTGATTCACCATTCAGGACTCTCCACCACACCATGATGCTCCTCACGGAAGCCTTGTCAGATGGTTCTCCCCAATTGTCCCTCACTCCTCCCATGGCACTTGGGATGTGTCCCCCTCTTCGCATGCCTGCTAGGCTACACTGTGAGGTCCTCAGCCAGCTGCTTTTAATTCACCCTGTGTCCCTACTTCTTGACAAATCCCTGGGCTTGGAAATATTACTGCACATATAATGCAAGTGATTTACAAGAGTTTGTGAGTGCCTGTCCATAAGCAAGTTTTGGCAAAGGATCTTCCACCTTGCCCTGGGCTGTTAGGACACAGAAGCCCTGACCATCACAGCTACTTTGTTCTATCTGTTCAGAAGTGACTTTCTTGTGGCATCATTGATGACTGTCTTTTGGAGTACTTTCATATATACATCTGTTGTCCACTAGCTCTGAATCATTCTCCACTCTTGCAAAGTGTCATTTGAAGCCAGGCAAATGGGCATGGAACCCACATAAGCAAGGACAGTGGCAAGGTAGAAGGATTGCAGTGTCATGGAAAGGTGTGGGGAGCTCTTGAGAAATGAGAGAGAGCTGTGCCCTGAAGATGCCAGTGTCTAGTGGGAGTTGCTATGCACCAGGGCTCTGCAGTGACACTATTTTGTGGATTCTCTGGCTCCAGTGGTAGCATTGTGTGTGGTACCTCCCCTAGGGGGGTCATGTCATAACAGAGACCCAGGCGGGGGTTTCCATAGGTAGCCATCTGCCTTTGGAGCACAATCTGGCTGCTGTGCTGTCTGGCCCTGCAAGATTATAGATGCCATTGTCCCAGCCCTGGGAACAGTGGAAGAGCTGCATGAGGGGTGGTATTGAACATAAGTGAGAAGTTGAACATAGCAATTTCAGTGAGCTGCCATATACTTCTTACAGCAAAACCAGTTTGGGGTAAAGCTTGTTAACCTTGAGCCATGACAATCTTCTCAGTGAATGATGGCTATATGCTTCTGGAGGAATGGAGAAGTAAAAGCCCCATAGAATTTGACAGACTTTGATGGCCTGCCCGTGACCAGCCTTAGGTCAGTGTAAAGGTGCCTGACTGGTGTGTGAAGTTATAGGTTAATAACTGCTCCTGCTCTGGAAGCACGTACGCACCCCTTCCCTACCCCTTACCCCCACCCACTCAGGGAGACTCCCAGTTCAACACCCTTTCAAGACAGAAGGAAGCTTCCTGCATCCTTGCAGGGCCCAGGGCTCTGTGGTGATGACATATGAAGGAGAAAAAGGCAAGCTGGGGGAGCACAAGAGCACACACAGGGTTATATCTTTAGGGGGGCTTGTGCCAAAAATCAGTTACACCCAACAAGAAGACAAATGGTTACATTTACAGTGAGTAAAATAGTCAACACCAGCTGAGAAATGTACCAGAAGAGGGCTTCTTACACCTTTTTAGATCTAGCACCCATGGCAGCAAGCACTCAGCCAGGTACTTGCCAGGCAATGCTGAAGTTTCCTGGAGACACAAGATTACCCACTGAGCCACCAGATCACTCCTGCTGCTCTTGCCATGTGAAGGGATAAGTGGGAGATGTCTTCTTGGGATCACTGGCCAACCGTGCACTCAGCAGGGGCAGAGCAAAGAGGCTGTTAGATCTTAAAGGACTGAGCAAGGCCAGGAGTCCTCGGTGGGGCCCCAGAGCCTGGAAGGTCCATTCCTTCTCCAGTGCCTGGGAGAGAGCATCCTCTGCCTTCCAACCAGAGTTCCAGCCCAAACCAGCATCTTCCAAGCCTTCTTCTGTCTCTAGCAACTTCACTACCCTCCTGACTACAGGCCACTGGGCCAGAGGGCTTCTTCTTCCTCCCTCTTTCTCCCCACTCCTCCTCTTCTGTGATCCTTCCTCCATTCAGTCAACTGTCAGGTCTTATCAGTTCCTCCTGCCCCATGGAGAGTCCCCTCACCCCGTCCTTCCCTTTCTCTCCACCTCTCTTCCCCCAGGTAGTAACCATATGGCTGCCCTGCCCGCCAGCCCCACTTCCATACACCCTGCATGATGTGGCCAAATTCATATTTCTAGAGCTGACATGTCAGTTTCCTGCTAGAAACCTTTAAATGTCTCTGCACAACTGTAAAATAAAGCCTGAACATCTTCTCTCAGTATTGCCAGCACCTCTGATCTATCCCAGCCAATAGCTTGAGCATATCACTCTCTATTCACCCTCAGAAAAACTAGACTACTCTTTTTTTCCAAACAGGTCTGCTACTTTCTTGCTTCTGGACTTTGATGCATCTCTCCCTAAAATACCCTTTCCCTCCTCACCTCACCTGCTCCAACCCTGCCTACCAGCTCAGTACCAGGAGCATGTCTTCAGTCCTCCCAGACTTTCCCTCTCAGGACAAGCACTGTCAGACACTCTCGACCTCTCCCCTGCTTCACCAGTGTGAGTAGAGATGGCCCAGCCCTCTTGTCATACAGAAAGCTCTTGGGAGGCAGAAAATATGCTTTAATAACTTCTTATTCATTCTCCCACTCAGCATCCAGTACAGTGATTTATAATTAATAGACTACCCCTATCCAAAAAAGATTGAACCAAATTGAGTTGAATCCAAGTCTTTGGATCAAGAATATTAAAGTTTTATATATCTACATTGCTACCTACTTGGCCAAATACCCTTTGTCTAGTCTTACCCATACTCAGAGTAGGCCCTCAGAGAATGTATCAGCACTGGAAGTCTGGGTAGAAATTATTTAGGGGCTAAGAAAGTAGGCCTAGATGAACAGCTGGAAGGAGGTAGAATTATAGGCCCACTGAAAGAAAAAGCTTGATGGTCAATGGATCAAGGGGGTGAGATCCTCCACTCCCACATTCTCTCCCTGAGGGGGAGTCATTGTGCTGAGGGGGCACACAGCTTGTGGTTTTTGTATTATGAGATTGGATACTGGACACATATCAGCCCTTTATGGGCTCTCCTTGTTGAGGCAGGACAGAGCTAAGGGCATGACAGGGGACATGTCTTTTCCTTGCATGCAAGGGGGGAAAGACATAGATTATCTCATTTAATCTTCTCCAAGATCATCTTATGTAGATATTCATGTCCCATTTTATAGATGGAAAAACTGAGGCTCTGAGAAGTTCATTTGTTCATGTCCTATAGCTTGCACATTGCACCTAACCTCAGGTAGGTAGGCCTTGAGTCCAGTTCTGCTGACCCTGTACTATATACCTTTATACCCATATATTCCTTATACCATGATCTCTCCCCTCAGTATTGTATTGACTGTCCTCCTCCTCCAGCCAGAAGGGTACTAGAAGAGGGCCTCTCTAACCCCCCAGAGGCCAGAGTAACCTTTTCATCTCCTTCCTTACAGCATTTATTACCTTCAGTCTAATGGGCAAAGCAAGATAGAGGAAAGGGGGAGAGGGGAGGACAGCAGAGGGGAGAAAGTGGCAGGGAAAACTGATCTTAAATGTTAACATAAAGGGGCATGAGTTTGATGTTTAAAGAAAGAGAGAAAGGATGAGCTTTATGATTATAAGAACTATGTTTGAAGCATAACAGGAAGTGATGGCATTATCTTGCTCAAGCGAAAAAAAAAAAAGTTACCTGAGATCAAAAACTGTCCACTTGGGAGTGCCCGGGCAGCTCAGTTGGTTGAGTGTCTGACTCTTGATTTTGGCTCAGGTCATGATCCCAGAGTTGTGGGATCTAGCCCCATGTCAGGCTTCTCTCTGAGCATGGAGCCTGCTTAAGATTCTCTCTCTCTCTCTCTCTCTCTCTCTCTCTCTCTCTCTCTCTTCCTCTGCTCCTCCACAGCTCATTCATGTGCTCTATCTCTCTCTGTCTCTGAAATATTTTTAAAAAACTATCCATTTGGGGTGGTGCCTGGCTGACTGAGTCAGTAGGACATGTGACTCTTGATCTCAGAGTCATGAGTTCAAGCCCCATGTTGGGCATGGAGCCTACTTAAAATATAAAATAAAATAAAATAAAATAAAATAAAATAAAATAAAATAAAATATGTTTAATCTTTAAAAAAAAAAAAAAAACGTCCATTTGGAATGGTTTAAGAGATAATCTTGCTTGAAAGAAAACATGAATATGACCTGTCAGAATTCCTTTCAGTTCAGGGTCCTTTGGGACTTGATTAAAGGATAGTGTTGTGGGGCGCCTGGGTGGCGCAGTCGGTTAAGCGTCCGACTTCAGCCAGGTCACGATCTCGCGGTCTGTGAGTTCGAGCCCCGCGTCGGGCTCTGGGCTGATGGCTCAGAGCCTGGAGCCTGTTTCCGATTCTGTGTCTCCCTCTCTCTCTGCCCCTCCCCCGTTCATGCTCTGTCTCTCTCTGTCCCAAAAATAAATAAACATTGAAAAAAAAAATTAAAAAAAAAAAAAAAAAAGGATAGTGTTGTCAACCAGAATGCTCCAGGAATGGGGTATTCTAGCTCACTGACCATCCAGTCTCCTGCCTTGGCAAGTCCACTGTGAGGTACATGATATAGTTTGTCTCTGACAATGCAGATTATGCAGTGCAATGGGGTCATCGCTTTCAAACCTCTGATAATCCTAGCAGCCTCGGCATTATAGAGGCCCAGAGGAAGAATCCTGGCCAGGGACAGCCTCACAGCGAGGAGTTCATATGTGGTGTTTTTGGAAAAGTCTTGTCACCTGCCTGAAACCACAAAACCCTTTGAACAATGGATCTGCCCATTCAGCCTCACCCAGGGTAGGCACCCAGTAAAGTGCCGATTTTAATTTGGTGCTTTTCAAACAGATCGACACACCTGGGAGCTGGAAGTAGCTCAGCAAAGGGATCTAAGGGGAGATGAGGCATCCTAAATTTCCTTTGATCCACTTCTTCTGATAACCAGTGCTCAGCCCCCAAGCAGAGCCACCCACAGTACAGTTGCCCTTGGCTCCTAACACCTATCCCTCCCTTCCTTCCACATAAATACTGACAGATAAAAGCCCCATGTCACATCAAGATATATTATCTGTCACAAGGCTGTTAGTGAAGGAGAAGGAGTGACAGCTCCTGCCTCTATCATGTGTGCTGATGTGGAAAATTATCATCTGGTAATGGAAGAAAATTAACCACGTACTATATTTCCATCATCAGGGTGTGTGGTAAGGGAGGCCAGCAGAAGGGGCACAGAAACTGTGATCACTGGCCTTATGGTAATGAACAGTTTTGGGGAGACCTCGTGGAGTCACACATGCTCATTTGAGAGAGACATTTGTGCGTTCATTCAACACATGTTTAACTACCAACTGTCCGCTCAGAATACCAAGATAAATAAACACAGTCCATGTCCTAAGGGGACTTACAGCTTAGTTAAGGAGATAGATGCACACACAGGTTACAGCAGTGAGCTGAGGGTATGAAAAAGGTACTGGAGAAATACAGGAGAGAGGAAGTAGCATTTGGAAGAGGGTGGACAGGCTGCCTACCCAGGGAATGATTCTGGAGGGGTGCCATGTCAGTCAGGGTGGGCTAACTGTTGTCATAAGCAAATCGAGTCTCAATCACTTGACACAGTGAAGGTTACTTCTTGCTCCACAGTTCAGTGTGGGTTTGATATTGGTAGGAGGGGACATTCACCTCCATACAGTCTTTGAGGAACAGGCTTCTTCCTGCTGGCAGCTATACCACCTCCTGGGCCTCTACGGATCCCCTGCATGTGACCAGAAGAAGAAGGAAGGGAGAAGAAGTATAGAGGGGCATTCAGGAAGCTTTGAAGACCAGGCCTAAAAGTGTGGGCATGGCTGCCATCCCCATCTCATCAGCCAAAATAGTTACCAGCTCCAGCTAGCTTCCAAGGGGCTGGGAAACATAGTCTAGCTAAGTTCCCAGGGGGGAAAGAACAACTAGAGTTGTGTGGACACGTGGCAGGAACTATGCTACAGACCAGAAGCAGTTCACAAGGCAAAAAAGATGAAAATGGACATTGTAAGCTGAGGGAGCCACATATATCAAGTATAGAGGCAAGTAATAGGAGGATGAAAACAAGGAAGAGGAGAAAGGAAAGGACCTGACTCTGGGGTGCAGGGGGAGAAACCAAAGACAAGCCAAGAAAGAAGACAGCCCTGGTCCCAGAGGGCTTCAGACATGGACTTTATCCTGGGGACAAGGAGGGGCCACTGAAGAGACTTAAGCAGAGTTCACTGTTGAAAGGTCACCATGCTCTTAATGGGAACAAGTGGTTGGAGGGATGGAGAAGCTGCAAGCAGGGAGGTCGGTCATTTCAAGGGCTGATATAGCCAAAATGGGGGTGATAGAAGGGGAATGGAGTGCAAAGATGACTTTCCACCCATCTCCTGCATCCACCAGGACAGTCCTGGGGAATGACAGACCAAAATGTCTTTGGGATAAATACCCAGTAATTTACCAGACCCAGAGATGGTGGAGGGGTTGCAGCAGTGACCTGTCCCCCTGAAGGACTCCCCGTGGGAGCTAGTTTGTCATGTTTGGGAGCCCTGTCAACACTTGGCCCCTGCTGTTCAAGGCTTGTTTCTATCCACGACCATAAACACACCAACAAGCAGTCCCTTTACCCTGAAAGGTTCCAAGTGTAGAATTCAAGTGACTCTACCTAATTTAATCCCTGCCCTTGTGATTAAGTAACTTATGAAAAAAAAAAAAAAAGTTCAGTAACAATCCCAAACATAGGGCTTTGAAGGCTCCATCCTTCAGGATTACTTCATCAAATGGAAATGCACATGCCTCTGGTGATAACTACAGTGTTTCCAAAAGAGATTTATGCTCCCATATAATAGGAAATATTTTGTCCTCTTAAATAACTATAGTACCTGCTGTAAGTGCTGGACTATTAATCATTATGATCACTGTGCATTTAAGTCTTGTGGTTAGTAGGACAGGACTGGAGCCTGGTCAGGAATAACAAAATCACCCTAAAGGACTAGCTCAATAGAAGAGTGGTCCTTGGGAAGATGAATGGAACTCTTAAAATCAGAAGGCAAAATGTCAGTAGTCGGCTGGGCTGAAGGCAAGGAGAAGAGGGAAAGCTAGAACAGGGAGGGTTGGTCCAGTTAAGCATTATTCCTGCCTCCCTCTGGGCTACTGTAACCAGTTACCATAGACTGCATGGCTCAAACAAGATTGATTTCTCATACTTCTGGAGGCTGCAAGTCCAAGATCAGAGTGCCAGTGTGGTCAAGTTCTTAGGCAGGGTCCTTTTCCTGTTTATAGAGGGCTGCTTTTTTTCTGTGTCCTTACATGGTAAAAAGAGCACAAGCCTTCTCCCTGACCTCTTCTTCTAAGGCTGCTGATCCCAATCCTAAAGGCTCTATACTAATGACCTATGACTTCCCAAAGGTCCCATCTCCAAATACCATCACATTGGTATGTGTTGGGTTTCAACATACGAATTTGGGGTGACACAAACACTCCATTGCAGTGACTTTTCTGTGTGTCCCTGTACTAGGCTCTGGATTCCTTCTTTAGCAAGTGGATGGCTCCAGCACAATCAGAAAATCACAGAATCCTAAAGTCCTGGGGCACAAAGGGGTCTTCAGGTCACTGAGTCTATCTCCCAGCATCTGGGCAGAGCCACACAGCGTCCAGTCATGCCTTACCAGATGCTCAGAGAAGCATCTGGGTGATTTCTATAGGACCCTATCTCCTATAAGACTGGTATGTTTCCTGAAGACAGCAAAGGGCGGATTTCCTCCCCACTGACGGTGCTTACAAACTTACTTTTTCTCAGATATGCATGTAGGTTTTAACACTCTCAGGGCAGATCATACAACGTGCTCAAGGGCAACATAGTGGGAACTGGGCACAGTCCTCCCAGAACAGAATAATCACTGTTCATTTCTGCACACCTGACTTCAGGCCTACCCTTAGACTTCAATGAAAAGGCCATACACTTTCCTCCCCCTGCCCCCAGTTTGGATCCACCAGGAGGACCCAGACTATCATGACATTCAGTGTCATCCATCTCAAAGTGGAGGATGAGCAAGAAAAATGTTTGCAATTAAGACTCTATTCACAAAATACAGTCCATGAATGAATGGTCTCCTGCAGAGGTCATCGAGGAAGACCAGAGTGAAAGAGTCAAATGTCCTATTCCAAATGAGATCTCCAGATAGCCTAGGAGAAAAAAGGGAACACAAAAATTTAGCCATGCAATCAGATTCATACTAATATATACTCTTTTCAATAAAGACTTAATTCATATTAGTTCATCAGACTGACAAAAATTACTCCCAGCAAAGATCTTCCGGGACGATTCACTAGGTAGAGCTTGATGGAAGAAGTTTAAGGTTTGTCCTTTCCAAAAATGTATATTCAAATTTTGATAAAGTCCTTGGTGTTGGTTTGTTTTATTTTTATTTGTTTACAAAAAAAGTATGAATATTAAGATACTTTTTAAACATCTGGACTAAAAAGCCTTTGATGCTCCCTAAATGATGTTCTAAAAACAATTTGCCAAGCATAAAGCTGGTTTTGACTAACATACCCTGAATCTCATACACAGGACTTCACAGTGCCTCATATGCAGGAACACAAGCATTCCAAGATTAGAGGTCAAGAGAAAATATAAACACAGGCCCAAAGCTGTTAAGGAATTATTACAACTGCCCTGGAACTTGTCTGTGCTGTGTTTGGGTGTGATATAATAGATTTGTTCTCAGCAACTTACTGACGAGGTGGAAAGCCTTAATTACATGCTTGACAGGCTGGCTTTAAGGGGAAAAGCCTTTGTTTACCTTCCCAATTCCAAGCTTCAAATCAACCTGTCCAACCACTATCTCTCATTTCAATGACTCATGAGATATGATAATGGTATCCAGTATCAGGCCAGTTACTATGCTAACAAAATTCTCTGAAATTGCAATACGTACATATAAACACAGACATATATACAAACTTGCACACATACACACCTTACACATGGACAAGAAAAAATTGAGGACCCCTTCTAGTCAGAAATATTCAGAGTTAGAGTCTCGTTGTATGTATTATTACTTGCTTCAGTAAGCTGAGTTCAGCTATGATGAGAAGTTTGGCACCACATTTGCTGTGCACAGCACAGGCAGAGGAAAAGATCCCTGCTATCACCTGAGGGGAGAGCCTCTTCTTGGTGTGAAAAGTAATGCCAATGGTAGAGGGCCCTAGCCCCCTTGACCTACAGCCCATTCTGCCATTCAGCAGTGACTGTGAAGTTGCAGTGGTCGGTTGCTGACAATCGGGCAAAACACCCTAGGTTTTCCTCAGGAAGATCCCAAGCTTTAGTAAAAATTGTAGAGCTGCTTTTTAAGCCTCTCAGATGGTATACATTTTCATTATAATTTCCGTAATCACATTAATCCACTTGATGAGATGAGAATGCAGCAATGTGAGATGAATGGCCCTCACCTTTCTCTCCGAACAGGATGCCAGAGTTTTAGGTGGGAGTAGTCTGTGTGATGTAGTGGTGCTGATTAGGAGCCTGAAACAGGCCACTGGCTTCCAGGTCCCAGTTACCAATTGGCAATTAGTCCTTCTCAGTCTTCTCATTGGTAAAATGAGGGGTTGGGCCAGACAGCTGCAAAGTCCTCCCCCACCACCCTGCCATGTCTTTTGTTTCTGTACTTCTAAGTTGACATATGTTAGCTTTAGTCCTAGGAGTCTGAACCAAACCTGGATCTCTCCAGTCCATCAAACCCCAGAAGGATTTAATTGATTCTAAAATCCTGCAGTTCCCAGACCCCCAGAATCTGTACTGGGTCTCCTGCAGGATTCCCTGAACTCTGGAAGCAGCCTGTTGTTCCAGAGACCCTCCTGGCACCTGTATGCACTCCGATCTCCCTGCCTTGAAATCCCAGCTCCACCATCTGCCTTTGGAACTACATCAGCTCCGTTTCTACCTGCCCTCCCCTCACCGCACCCTCCACCTCTCCTCACTCCCAGAACACCTACTCCAGGCCTGCACCATATATTGTGTCTATTTATTTATCCACATTATACAATCTACTGGGGCACATACCTTATGAGGGTGGGAATTTTGTATTTTCAGCATTAGCACAGAGCCTGGCAGATAGGCAATGAGTAGCAGTTGGAAAAGGGATGAAAGATGGGGTTCAGAGGGGGAGAGGGAGAAAAGTGTGGTCTTGGCCTGAAAGTCTGAAATTCTGCCATTGGGAACAGATGACTGGGGCCTG
The DNA here is from genome assembly GCF_018350155.1 of Leopardus geoffroyi. NCBI lineage: Eukaryota > Metazoa > Chordata > Mammalia > Carnivora > Felidae > Leopardus > Leopardus geoffroyi. Next base: position 35,128,418 of record NC_059341.1, on the reverse strand, counting down.
CCTTGTCACTGTGTCAGAGCTAAAACCAGGAAGGGCCAGATGTGATCTAGCAGAGGATATATAATGAGTCAGACACACAAATTAATGTTTCATCTTCCATTTCTGATCTGTCAACATTTCTAACTTCTGCTAGAGGAAAGGCCCATTCCTTGATGTTTTTCTTCAGGTCCTCACCTCTTCTCCACTTTATTCTTCACATTCATCCAGAGAAGTATCAGAAATATCCTTATTTTCTTTCTCTCTGTAAGGCCAGCTAGCTGGCTAAGAATGGCAGTCAGGAAATGGTTAAGAGAGTACCAAGAAAAAATGCCTAGCTGCTTCTTTAGGATGGGAAAACTGAATACGTTTAAGGCTTGAAAAGGTCAACTCTCTTCCAAGGGGGCAGAGGTTTGATTTTCATCCATTATGTGGTCTTTGGCATCATGCTCATTTCATTCACTGGATGCGATGGAGATTTATGGAGTAAATGTTATCACAAGCTGAGACTTAATGAGATCTCAACTGTATCTCCTGGATGTAGTGGAAAGCAACCATTTTGGTAATAAATAGAGAACAGCATCTAATTTGTAAATTCCTCTTCCCGTTTCTAAGTTTAATCAGATCAACGAAACTGAAGGGAAATGTTGATGACCCAAAATTATTTTCCATGCCTCAGTCTGGCCAGGAAGCATCGCTCCTAACGGAAATGGCATGTTGCTCTGGCAATGGCAGGGGATGACATTTGTCATTAGACTAACCCAATTGTTGCATATTAAAAAATATATTTAGACAAAAATCTATTTAAAACCAAACTGGAACTGAGGCTCCAATATCGCTGTGACTAGTGTCACTGGTTCATAGAAGCAGAAATTCTTTCCAAGTAAGTTACAGAAATCTGGAGCAGGGGCCACTCTAAAAAGGCCCAGGACCCATATGATTGCACCCAACTGAGATCCAGAGTAAGGCTAGAAGGACCACCATGGTGCCCAGGTTGTGGTCCTAAATAACCTTTTTTTTTTTTTTTTTTTTTCAACGTTTATTTATTTTTGGGACAGAGAGAGACAGAGCATGAACGGGGGAGGGGCAGAGAGAGAGGGAGACACAGAATCGGAAACAGGCTCCAGGCTCTGAACCATCAGCCCAGAGCCTGATGCGGGGCTCGAACTCACGGACCGCGAGATCGTGACCTGGCTGAAGTCGGACGCTTAACCGACTGCGCCACCCAGGCGCCCCCTAAATAACCTTTTATGGCAAGGCAGAGAGCAGGTTAGGAGACCAGAACACAATCTCTGGTAGGTTCTTGGTTTCATTTAGGGTTTAAAAAAAGAATCCAAGAAGCACAAAAGGGATGTAAATGCAGCTATCTTCTTTCCAATTGTGCTTGAATAGGTTTTCAGGATTCATGGTAGTTAAAGATGTTTACAGATTGTCTTCTCACGAGCTGTTAAGCATTTCCAGGCAGAGACCGTGCCATAGGTAAGTTACTGTTAGCACACAGTAGGAACTTCATGAATATTTCATGAAAGGACTGACAACAATGATGAAGACATGGGGGAAGTTGATGGCCCCAAAGGGAGCTCCATTAACTGCAGCCATCCTTAGGGACTGGCCCTGGGAACACATATATCATCACTAAGAAGTGTTCAGACTCCAGATGACCTTTTAGATGCAAAGCAAGTGATCCTGAGGTTCTTCTGTTTAGCCTGAATTTTGCTTTTTCATTCCCCAATAAATATATACAGTTCCCAGGCATATTATCTCTAATCCTCACTTAAACCTCCAAGACTGGTATTATTATCTCCATTTTTTCAGATGAGAAAGATAAGGTTCAGATAATTTGCCCAAGGCCAGACAGCCAATACAAGGCTTAGCCAGGACTCATGCCCAGGTCTGTCTGACTCTAAGGACCAGCCTCTTTCTCTTTTGTCAGGCAGGAAAGAGGTGAGCACAAAGAACGAGGTAACCCCCCCAGCCCCCCTCCCCCTGCCAGAAATACCTGGTGATAAGGAGGGGAAGTGGAAGGGAAAGAAGACCCTGAAAAGTAGGAGACTGATTCATAGTCTCAGCTCTACTATGAATAGCTCTGTGACCTTGAACAAACCCTTCCCCCTCTAGGCCTCAGTTTCCTAGTATGTAAAAGTAATAATCTCTGGTTTTCTATAAACCCTTGAGCGTTCTGATCCCTTATAGCCCCCTCTGGCACTGTGTTTTTCTTTGAGTCCTGTATTCCAGAAGTTATGGGTGTCTGGGCCAGGCAGAGAATATCCTCCTTTTCACAGACCCTGTCTCTGCCCTTCATGGCTGGGCAGCTACAGTTGGCTACAGGATAGACAATGTCCAAAGTTCTTACTAGAACCTTGGGTGGCCTCCCTCCAGCATCCAGCAGCTATGCTTCTGCTCTGTTCCCAGAGCCAATATCCTGATAACTTTGTCTCTACCTTGAAAGCATTGAATGTTAGGATTTCAGCACTGGAAAGTGTCTCAGAAGCTCATTCCTACTCCCCTGGTGTCTTCATCTATGCATGAAACTCCTGTACAGCATCTATACAATATGGAGTCCATCCCCCCCCCTTTCTTGAACATTCTGTGAGAGGAACTCACCAACCAGGTCACAAGAAACCCCTTCCATTTTTGTGCAACTCCAGTTTTTATAAAATTCTTCCTTCTCCTGAGCTGACAGGAGACAAGTTGCTATTTAACTTCCACACCCTGGTCTGAGGTGTCAGGGGGCACAACAGTGCCCTCCCGATGGCACTGTTAATTACCCTCGCCTGGCTAATTACTCACACTAATTGCTTCTCTGTCTCTGCTTTCCCTCCTGCCTTACATTTCCATTAGGGCTGTGCTTCTGACATCATTGCCCACATCTTCCCATTGGTCCTCCAAGTAACCTATGAGGGAAGCACTGAGCTGTTAAAACCATGTATCCTTCCCAGACACTGAGTCAGTGCTGAGGAGGACCCTGGAACAGGGCTCCTGACTCTGGCATATACAGTTTCCATGACACTTCTCTGCCTGCGTCTCTCTTTCCCCCGCCCCTACGCAGGACATCTTTCCTCACCAGTGCTGACCTCTGTGCTTAGTCCCTCCCATCTGCAAGGAGGCTCACTGTCTACAGTTTTATTGGAATAAAAAATGGGCTACTGTCTCCTTTCTGCTTCCCCAAGTCAGGCAAATACTCTATCTTCAGTCCTTTTCAGCTAACCATCAGATAAGGATTACTCCCATAATGCAAGCAGCAAAAGCAATAGAGTTGCATGGATCTGCCCAAAGTCCCCATGTCCCCTCTCTACGGACCACCAACACCTGTTCATCATGCTGTCCACACAACCAGCAGTTCTCTTCCTTACTGGAAGAACTTCCTTACTGTTCTTTATCCCACCTGCCATGACCATGACTGTGTCCAAAAACCAAAATTCCTGTGTCCTTCCTTTTGGGTTTGCTGGGCCACTGAACCCACAGCACAAATCCTCATAGAATTGAGGATTCAGAAGGGGTGCAATAACCCAGAGGTGGCACTACACCCCATGCAGGAAGGCCAAGGTGAACCCAAGGTCATGCCTCCCATTTAAAGTTGATTTCTGGAGCATTAGCATTCCCACTTCCTGCCAGTACCTCCAGGCCTTTTGCTTGTTGAAGACAGTGGTTCCTGTTCTCTAGATTTCAAAAACCCTTTCTCTCTTCTAAAGGAAGAACAATCAGCCTCTCCAGCCAGCCCAACTCACCTGAGAAATTACAGAAGAGTTCTAAGATGAGGGAAAAGAGGGAGGAGGGATGCAGAGTGAATAATTCCTTTGATTCAGATTAAATCTTAAGGGGAACAATTTGGAGGGAGAGTATATTCAGTAGAATAATAAAGTGACATTGTCCGGCAGTAAAATCCACATGTTCTCCTTGCACATTTGGTTTGGGGGTGGTTCCTCCTTCTCTGCCTTGGTTTAGAGTCACCCCCGCTGCTGTGGGCATGAGCCACTGTACCCAGCGGTCACTAGTCTGAGCCCTTCTCCAGCATAGCCAAAGAGGGAGGAAGGAGGCTTCAGCAGGTGGCTATGTGCGTTCCAGTCCCCGCCCTGATGAAAGGGAGAATGAGTGAAACAGCGCTGACCCTGGCCCCACCCCAGAGATGCTCATCTGGACCCCTCTCTGAGGGTGAAGAAGAGCCATGGAAGAAAGCTGAATGGGGGTGTGTGCTAACCAGTAATTGTGAGTGGCCTCTGGGCCTCCAGCAGAAGTCATGGGCCTGCAGCACTGCCTATCTGGTTTCCCAGGGAAATCAGTGTGGTGCCACGGAAAGTGCCCTGCTTTCTGAGAGCTGTGGTGGAAAGAAAAGGACAGGAAAGTAAAGCAGAAAAAAGCAGGTGAGTCAATGAGGTGTGGCTCTTCCCTCCATTCACCAGCCAGAGTCAAAGGCACCATTGGCTGGGGGAGCAGCAGCAAACAGAGGACTGACAAGACTGCATCCTCTGCTCACACGAAGCCTCAGTCTCCTCATCTAGAAATTGTGAATGAAGACACCTTCCCTGGCTGTCTCCCCAGGTGGTTGTGAGAATTAAATGGCATGGTTTCCCAAGAGTAACAACAGTGCTGTGCTCTTCCTAATGAGCAGAGAATGAACTGTAAATATACCAGAGCACTGAACTACGTGGTACAAATAGTACCTGTTTGGGGAGGAAGAATGCTGTGATTCTGTTGGTCCAAGAAGGCCTCAGGAAGACAATAGGACTTGGAGGGTAAGAGGGTCTTATGCCTGTGGAGGAGCCCAGGGGACATTGCAGCAAAGACCAGATGTAGGTGGGTACACAGTTGCTGGCAAGCACCTTGCATGTGTTAGGCTCTCCACAAAATGCATCAAACCAAGCTAACCCAGTGTGGCATGCTCCAGAGGTCAAGAGGAGAGCTGAATGCCTGGCCCTGAGCATTCAGTAGGTAGAGATAGAATAAGGCCAAATCACAGGGGGCTCAGGAGGTAGGCTGCAGGTTCTGTGTGGTGCATGGCAGTGATGTGACATGATGAAATGATGCCTAGGGAAGGCTCCCCAAGCAGATGAGAGTATCAGGTAAGGGCTCCAAGAACCCCTTCTGTCTGGGCCCAGCCATACCCCTCACAAACAATCCACAACATGGTGTTGCATCAATCAGAGCACACTTCTTGTAAATCTCAGTTTATTTTTCTAAGCAAAAGAAACCTTAGGAATCTCTTCTCAAACCCCCAGCAAAGGCTTGCAAACTCCCAATAACAAGCAATTCCTCACCTCTCAAGGCAGCCAGGCCACTTCAGGAATGTTTCTTACATTAGGGAAAAATCTTCATCCCTCCAGTTCTTTGATGCCTTTTCCTTGTAGAACTACTCTGAGCAGGCAATATCTTCCCTCCAAGTGAAAAGACTTCAAATATTTGAGGAAAGTGATGCCTCCTAACCTACGTTAGACTAAACGTTTCTAATTTCTTCCTGGAACATGACATACAGCCCCCCCACCATCCCAGAGCTACCCCTCTGGCTGCTACCCCTCTGTGAATGTGGTCCTGAGCTCTGAACCCTATCCTAACAGGATCTGACTGATGCAGAGGAGGGGAGCACTGCTTTCCTGGGTCTTCAAGGCAGGGGGCCTAGGATCTTGTGAAGTGACACTGTAGAAGGACCTTTCAGTGCCACATGTGGGCCATTAAAATAGCAATATGGACCCAAGACTCCATCCTCACCCCAGCAAGCAGGAGGAAAATCACAACTGCAATCCTCCAGCAGGCGGAGTTGGGAGATTAAAGGACTTGCCACAGAAGGGGGCAAGCTGATTGATATCCTGACAGCTGCCCATAAACTCATTCATGAAATGCTGGGGCTGAAGAGGCACCATGGGGTTGGGAGCTAAAGTGACTCACTTCACATAAATGCCATTAATGGAGGCAGCCTAGAAATTTAAGGCAGCAATTTACTTGCATGCTGGAAGGGAAGGCAAAGCTAAGACCCTTCCCAAGAGGTGGTGCTCCTTATTCGGGGCAGCTCCTGTTTTGTGGGTACCCACATCCTTTGAGATTGTGCTGGGCTCCTGGAGGGCTTCTTGCAGGAATCTGACCTGAGTCAAAATTATCTCAAGCAGCGGAAAACAGTGAAAGGGAAGACAGAGCCCAAGAAAAAGAGAAAATGAGACTGAATCATGAGTTCTATATAGCCTCTGTAGACAGCAAGAACAGGGCACAAAGTGTAAACCTCATCCACAGTGGAACTTTTGGATTCCAGACAAGTGGAGGGAGCTCTGGGCCTCTGCTCAGCTATGATGTTCCAGGGTGGACTTTCAGCCTCCCCATGATGTGAGGGAATGGCAAGTGAGAAAGGCAGCAGTGCTGGATGTGGGGAGAGGACTCTTCCTCTACCACCAACCAGCTTTGTGACCCCAGGCAAGTCACTGACCTTCTCTGGACCTTAACATTCCCATCTGTAAAATAAAGTCTGCCCTACCCCTTGTAACCCTGCAATGCAGGTATGATTCAGATCTCCCTTTGCAGTGGAGAAACTGAGCCACAAAGGGATGAAATACCATGTCTAAGGAACAGAACTCCAAAGTGGCAGAGACAGGATTCAAACTCAGGCGACCTGGCTCCAGAGCCCATGCTCTTAACATGCTGCTCTGCTTACTGCCTCTTCCTCTTTGCCCAGGAGAGCTGACAGGGAAGCCCTGGGCAGGGTCATGAAATAAATGGCTTCTCCCAAGGACCTCCACCTGCACTTTCTGCTCCCCTTCTCCTCTCAGGGATCCAGGCACACTTGTAGGGCTCTCTAATCCTCTCTAATGATTGGGAAAGGGCTTTGAGAGGGGAGACAGCATAACATCTACCACAGTTCAAATGCTGGATCTTATTTGCTTGCTTTGAATAAATGACTTAATTCTCTAAGCCTCAAGTTCCTGATCTACAAAATGGGAATATATAATGGGAGCATATAATCCCTCGTAGGATTGTTTGAAGCTTGAATCAGTTAGCATGTGTAAAGTGCATGGAATAGTAGCTGTTATTATTCTTACTATTTCTTAATACTATTAATATTAGGATAGAAATAGCAGATACTACTATTACATGTCCAAGAGTCTTTGCACTCTGAAGGGACAAGACCCTAAAATGAAGGAATGACCAGTAGACATCACTGGACTGAGTTGGAGAGGGATTGAGAACACAAGTCATTCTCTGTCCTTGTTATATCATACCACATGGGTGACCATGTACTGCGAAACCAGGCTTTGGGAATTATACTGTTCCCCACAGCCTAAAAGTAGTTTGTACCTAAAAAAATTGAGTTTCCAACGGGATCCTACACAGGAAGGCCACCATCACCCATGTCCAGAAGATCCCATCTCAGCCCCAATGGCTGCAGTGAGCTCTGTTTTCCTTGGGGATGTCCATGCCCTCCTGTGTGGCCAGATGCCCTGTTTCCCCCATGGTCCCAAGGGCCTGAGAATGTTCCACACTGGCCTGCCATTCCTAATGAAGGTGGGGCAGGGTGAGGGAGGAAAAGGAAAGAGCCATGGGCTAAAGTTCAGACATTTGTTTGACCCAGCTAAACTTCCTTCCCCTGCCTCCTCCTGCCACTGCCCACCTCCCCCTACCCACATCCATGGCCCGACTCAGTGGCACCACAATTGTGGAGAGAAATTTTCTGCTTGGGAGCACTGGATGTTTATAGCCTGCTGAAAGCAGAGCGACCCTGGTTTTCTTCCTTGGATTATGGCTGCAGATCAAGGGCAGGCATTTATGCCTCCTCCCAGTTTATAGCAGTAATAATAATTATGATGGCACATCGTGCTTATATTGTGCCTTTTTAATAAGGCCACTTTGTTTGGCTTCTTAATATTTAATTGTGTTTTATATTTACTTTCTGATAGCTTAACATCAACCAGGTTTTAATTGCTTATATAGGGGAAGCCTTGCTGGGCCTGGGCTGGCAGGAAGCTTCTGAGAAGGCTCTGGAGGCTGTGGCACCTTTCTCTATGACCTTTCAACCCAGATAGGCTGCCATAGCTGGGCTCCATTTTGCTTTCTCTCTCCCTATCTCTTTCCTCTTCTTGGCTACAATCTACTTTTCTCCTCTCCTTCTCCCTCTCTTTCTTTCCCTTTGAAGAGACCTATAATTCATCATCTAATTTAATTTATTAATGTAAGAGATGAAGAAAATGAGACCCCAAATAATCATGTGGCTTATACAGGGTTTGGAGCTATTTCATGGCAAGACCAAGGAAGGGTCATCTTTGGTATTTCCTAGACTCACAGTACTAGGGAGATTCCTAAGACTCTCAGTTGGATAAAGACATATAAAGAGCTCCTTCACACATCAGCCTCTGTATTTGACCATATGTTTGATCTATCAAACTACAGAAAAGTAGTAAGGAATAACTTTCCAAGTTATTTTTTCTGCAAGAGAAAATGAAATGAAATAATGAAATGAAATGAAATGAAATGAAACATAACATAACATAATTTCTTCCAAGAGAGTATCCTGGGGCAGTAACCACAACCAGAATGCTGTGGGACAAAAGCCATGCCCACTGTAATACCCTGCATCACTAGTTCTTATCAATTAGTTCTCATGTATTTGAGCAGTTATTCTGGAGGTTGTCTGATGTACCCAGGAAAGCCCTGGACACAATGCCAGTCATGCTCTACCATTTACTACCTTTCACCTTGGACAAGTAAGTTCAACCTATGGGGACTACCCTTTCACTTAACCATGGGATACTACTATCTATCCTGGACCAGAGGGCTACACTGGTCAGGCTCCTGACAGAAAACAGACATACTCATTAAGTGGGCGATATAAGGAGAGGTTTAAAAAAAAAAAAAACACAGGAAGGTTTAAGGAAGTCAACAAGGGATAGCACAGTATCCTAGAGATAGCACCTATAGACCTGCTGGAAAAACCTGATAGACAAAGTGAGAGAGCAGTTTCCATAAGTCAGAGAGGGAGGTCATGAGGAGAGGGTCATGTGACCAGACCTGTGGCCTTCAGCAATAGGATGCAGCCACTCTGTACCACTCTGAACATGCCACCAGGGAAATGAATACCCCAGCCTCACTTTCCTCAGGCTTCATAGACATCCTGCTGGCACTCCCTATTTGTTGACCCAGCACAAAGCCCTAGTATAGGAGAGGTTGTTGTTTTTTTTACAAAGATCAGCCTTCTGGACTACAGGGCATAGCAGAAAGGGATGGAGGGTGTATCTGAAGGACAAACCCTCAAGATGTCCAGCATATTAGGAGTGCCCTTAAAACTCTGTGAAGATAGAAAGTGTTATTATAGTTCCATATTTAATACCACTAGGATCTGAAAGGGAGTCCAGAGAATTCTAATATAAAGACTCTGGCCTTGAGGAAAGTATAACTTAGTTAGGGAGATAAATCTAATACTTGTACAGCAAACTATAAGAAAAACAGATTAAAATTAGTTGGTAATATTAGCAAATACTTACAGTACTTACCATTTTGTAAGTTTTTTATAAATATTATTTCACTTAATCCTTACTAGAACTTCATGAAATAAATAGTATCATTAACCTCTTTTTACATATAAGGGAACCCCAGAAAGGTTAAATAACTCACCAGAGTTTCATGGCTACAAGAGGGTGAAAATAGAACTTGAATTTACATTTTGATTTTCAACGTTTATTTATTTTTGGGACAGAGAGAGACAGAGCATGAACGGGGGAGGGGCAGAGAGAGAGGGAGACACAGAATCGGAAACAGGCTCCAGGCTCTGAGCCATCAGCCCAGAGCCCCACGCGGGGCTCGAACTCACGGACCGCGAGATCGTGACCTGGCTGAAGTCGGACGCTTAACCGACTGCGCCACCCAGGCGCCCCTACATTTTGATTTTAAATTCTCATGGATCCAAATGTTCCAGGAACTCAGAATAGGGGACTCAATGACAGTAGGTTGTCCTGAAAAGCTCCACAAATGAGAACTGGGCCTCCAGTAATGGATGAAATTTGACTAGTTGAGGAGTCAGCACATTTTTTTTTTCTCTAAAGGGCCAGTTAGTAATTATTTTAGGCTTTGCAGGCCACACAGAGCCTGTATTGCAACCACTCAGCTTTGCTGCTATAGTGTGAAAGCCACCATGAACATACATAAGCAAAAAAACATAGCTGTGTTCCAGTAAAACTTTATTTACAACGTCACTCCTCATCAGGGAAATACAAATAAAAACCACACTGAGATATCACCTCACACCAGTCAGAGTGGCTAAAATGAACAAATCAGGAGACTATAGATGCTGGAGAGGATGTGGAGAAATGAGAACCCTCTTGCACTGTTGGTGGGAATGCAAGCTGGTGCAGCCACTCTGGAAAACAGTATGGAGGTTCTTCAAAAAATTAAAATAGACCTACCCTATGACCCAGCAATGACACTGCTAGGAATTTACCTGAGGGATACAGGAGTGCTGATACACAGGGGCACTTGTACCCCAATGTTCATAGCAGCACTTTCAACAATAGCCAAATTATGGAAAGAACCCAAATGTCCATCAGCTGATGAATGGGTAAAGAAGTTGTGGTTTATATATACAATGGAATACTACTTGGCAATGAGAAAGAATGAAATATGGCCTTTTGTAACAACGTGGATGGAACTGGAGAATGTTATGCTAAGTGAAATAAGTCATACAGAGAAAGACAGATACCATATGTCTTCACTCTCATGTGAAACTTGAGAAACTTAACAGAAGACCATGGGGGAGGGGAGGGGGAAAAAAGTTACAGAGAGGGAAGGAGGCAAACCATAAGAGGCTCTTAAATACTGAGAACAAACTGAGGGTTGATGGGGGTGGGGGGGAGGAGAAAGTGGGTGATGGACATTGAGGAGGGCACCTGTTGGGATGAGCACTGGGTGTTGTATGGAAACCAATTTTACAATAAATTTCATATTAAAAATTAAAAAAAAAACAAGCAGAAGTCTGGATTTGGCCCAAGGGCTATTGTTTCCTGACCCCTGGAATATGTGAAGAGGAGGTGGACAGGGTATGATCTATGATATATCTTCAAAATCCCAGAGGTTAGAATAAAGATAGTACATTCAAGGGACAATGAGAGGGAGGCCCAAGTTGGGCAGAGGATTTCTGCAGGAAGTAACAGGAAATAAGGATGAATCAATAGCATTTTAGTCAGACAGGGCTGCCCTAACAAAGTACCACAGATAAGGTGACTTTAACAACAGAACATTACTGTCTCACAGTTCTAGAAGCCGGAAATCCAAGATCAAGATGTCACCAGGGTAGGTTTCTTCTGAGGGCCCTGAGGGAAAGGCCTACTCCAGGTCTCTCTCCATGGCTTATGGTTGGCCATCTTCTCCCTGTGTCTTCACATTATCTTCTCTCTGTATGTCTCTGTGTCCAGATTTCTTCTTCTGATCAGCATACCAGTCATATTGGTTTGAACCTGCCATAATTGTATCATTTTAACTTAATTACTTCTTGAAAGACCCTTTCTGCCAATACAACTACACTCTGAGCTACAAGGGCTAGGACTTCATATGAATTTCTAAGGGGCACTCACAGCCATTACAGATAGCATGGAGCCAGATTACGGGGAGTTTTAGATTCCAGATTAGAGTCAGTGGGATAGGAAATTAGGAATATTTTTGCATGTTAGCCATAATTCTGATTAGTAGTTTGAGAAAATGAATACTAATTATACCATTCATATGCAAAAAAAGACAATAAAATGGGCATCTGCCAATTAAATAGCAAAGTAAATTGTTCAGTTCATACAAGAGTGCATGGAAGCCTGAGAAACTAGATCCTGGCAGTCTGGCAGACCCAGAATTCAGCCCATTGGCACCATACAGCACTGCACAGCACTGGAGAAGTTCAGGTTGGGTGAGAAATGCCTTCAGCTCTGTGGGCTTCTGATACCTCTGCCACTGCCTGGGATGTCTGGCCCTGAAACACCAACCCTCTCCCAACAAAAGGAGATAAATGATTGACAAAAGTTCATGAGTTCTCTGACCTTGGGTAATGAGATGAGTAGCTAAATTCCAAACTGAAAATCAGGCATTTCTCTGGGCAGATCTCAAGAGAGGCCAGCCGTTCCTACTGAAAGTCACAACCGAACATTGCAAAACCCCATCCCTGGGACGGTGGGTGACCAAAGATTTTAGAACTAGGCAGATTTCTTCATCTCTCCTGGGTCCATTTTTCATTTCCTCACATGGATCTTTGCTCTAATGTCACTCAGTCTATTGTGATGCATAAAAATATCTGAGACAGACAGCCTCAAGAAGCAAGGCCGGATATTTTATGTGTGGATGGTTCTCCACATATCTCCCCCTAGCCTTGGGACAGGAAGGAAGGAGGGGGAAAAGGGAGGAGGAAAAAAACAGTAAAGGAAGAGATGCCTAAGAAGATTTTGCTTATGGTTCCCTTTGTGGATTAATTGCTAAGTAGCTGTAGTGACTTTCTTTTTCTTTATCAAAACCAATGTTGCTCTTACTCTCAAACTTTGGTCAGAGCCCCTTCTGGAGTCATTTTTTATTTGTGTGGATGAGTATAGCCATCTTTGAACACACTTATTGCATCATGATAGCTAAATTAGATCTTTTTTTTTTTTTTTTCTTACAGAAGACATGAATGCTAACACACTGGAACAACCTGGAGTAGATTTGCCACTTGGTCATTTTTTTTAAGTAGTATAAGGAACTGACTGGAGACATTAGTCTTACAGAGAGCTTCTCTGTTGACCATAGTTTTGGAAAGCCTGGCCAGCTGATCTGTGCAGCCATGCTTTCAAAGCACTATCTTGTGTTTAATGGGAGATTCTTAAATTTTAGTAAACCTTCAGAGGGTTTGCAAACCCAAATGTACCAGGAACTCCACCATGGCTTAGATCTAGTGCTACTTTCCCAGCATGATTACCAGATTCAGATTATCCCACGTAGAAAATGGCTTATTATAATCCCCCCAGTATCCACACAGCTTTTCTCCAAGTAGGTTGGGAGAAACATTGGTTACTGTGAAACAAGAACTGTGCACCTCCCTTGAAACATAGAAATCATCTACCAGGGACATCTGGGTGGCTCAGTTGGTTAGGTATTCAACCCTTTATTTCAGCTCAGGTCATGATCTCAGGGTAGTGGGATCAAGCCCCACATTGGGCTCCACGTGGATATCATGCATGGAGCCTGCTTAAGATTCTCTCTCTCCTTCTGCCTCTCTGTCTCAAATTAAAAAAAAATCTACCAAGCACTGTTCAAACAAGAGTTTCCACCAAAAGAAAATGTTTGGGGGAGAGAAGACATTAATTCAAGATGTAATCAGTTGTTGGTGAGGTGGAATCTACACAACTCATTGTAGTAGTTGTGATATTACTAAATGTGTAATTATGTTATCCACCACCTGCAATGGCAGTTGTTAATTACTCTTCCAGGAAAATCTCATTTCTTTGGGAATCTTCTCAACAGAAGTCAAGGGACAGGATAGTCCAGAAACCCAGATTTGATCCATAGTACCTGCTAACGATGAAATTAGAAAGTTATAAAACTAGCTTCCTCTCCCACATTCTTTCTCAGTATTCTCCTTATTAAATCCATTCAAAAAGTACATTTTATTCCACAGAGGGTATGTTGTTATGACATTGTCTGCAGATGAGCAGACATCAAGCTTCACTTCACAAGGCATCAAGAGGGTTGCCTTTAGAGGAGAGGTGCCCTCAGGCACCAGGGTTCTTTGCCATCTTTCTGCCTTAGTTTCCAACCAATTCACTGTCTGAATGGCCAAAGAAGAGTCAGAGTCTCCAGCTCATCCATAGAATAAATATCTAACAATTATAATTCTCAACTTTCAACAGTTCGGGCACTCATATTTCAAGAAGGAATCCAAGTCTCTCTCTCTCTCTCTCTCTCTCTCTCTAGGGCAACAAATCCCTTAAAGAATCAACTGTGATCCTGCTGTCTAAGCCCTTAGAAATAGAAACACAAACTGCATTTTCACCCATCTTATTCTCTTAGGTATTTACAGGATAAACTGTCACAAATAGGTACTAATATTAATATGTTAATGTATTGCTCCTTCCAAGTGAGATGTTTTCATTTCAGCAAGGAACCTTCAGATATATGACTTGACCCAACAGAGCAGACCTAGCAGACACTACTGAACACTCTTAAGGGAGAGGATTTAGATGCTCTTCATATAACTTGCCAAACAGGTGGCTGCCAACTTTGCCCATATGAGATACCAGCCCTGGTCAAATTCAGTTATACACTGAGTGACGATGTATTTATCAAGCTCTATTGTTTTAAAAGTTATCATGCAGTTATTTCTGAAATCAAACAATATGGGACAGTACTGATACCAAAGCCAGAAGCTGAATAATGCTTCTGTATAATAGGTCCCAATGTTCTGGTCTTTCCTTCACTGACCAAGTGTCTCTTGTTTCCCAAGACAACTGTGTGAACAAACTTGGTGACTGGCAGACTATGTTGACCCCTTTACACCTCCAAACAAAAGACTGCTCATTATAAGATGCTTACTTCAGTGAATGTTATCATTATAAATTGAGACATATATTCTGCTAGAAAGCAATTGTAACCAAGTCATTCATTTCAGCTCCTAACCTTCAGGGCTTTTCTTATATAGGATTTTTGAGAAGTGAGAAAAAATGCTACTGTTGTAAAGTGTCTGCTTATTCTAAGCTTTGTGTTTTAAAGATGTGTGTTTGGGACATGGCCCTTTACCTAGGTTAAAAATAAGCCTGACCCTTTTCAATCATGAACCAGTCTTCAGAATTCTCACTAACAAGCAACATTCAAGGATAGCCATTGAATGTGATCCAAGTTCCAGGGAAAGTGGATAAAATAAAGAAGCACCTAAAAACTTGGATTGACCTTCCTCTTCATGCCCTTTCCTGGAACTGATGGGACTACCTACCCATTCCTCATCAGGGCACATGCTTCCTCTCCTGAGAGGTAATGAGATTTTCCACCTCATTAATAAGTTGTGACTAAGCCTCACTCACCACTGGTCCCCAGCAATCTCCATAGAGGCCTGGCAGAGGTGCAGTCAACACTAATTTTGTCAGAATGGGAAAATTCTCTTTCTCTGGAATTAGATAAAGCATTTGACATCCAGAACTCAAAGTCTGTTGCAGAATACAGAACTCCCCCTCTTCCATTTGTGGCAATCAGTGTTTTTACAATCTCCTTAGTACCTTCTTCTTCAACCAGAGCCCAGAGCCAAAAGAAGCTTACACAACTCTTCTCCCTTATACACCAAACTCCTCCAAAGACCACCCATTGACAAGCAACTGAGCAACTTCTTTGCCTGTTTAAACTGATTGAAAGCAGATATGTATGTGTTGAATATGATCAGGCCTGAAGCACTTTGTGGATCTTTATTGAATGGGACTGAGTAGTTGAATTGGACAAAGGAACAAATAGATCCATGGATTGTTTTCCATCTGCAAGTGACATGATCTGGGTGTAAGTAGTAAGAGAGGGGTAGATCCACTACAGGTGGGGAAGAGGTCAAGTCACCTGGCTATTGGGTAAGAGTGATAGGGCACACCAATGCTGTAGTTTGATTTTAGCAGTTACCCCAGTGGAGCCTGTAAAAGAGGCACGTCCCTAGGGAGGCAGCAGGGATGGGTGACAGCATCTCCAAGGAAACTTTTCCCTCAAAGCCACTAACTAGATAGACCAGTGTAGACTGAAGCTTCTTCTGGAGTAATTCCTTCTCCTCAGGGTCCATCTTTTGTTTTGTGTCGTTAATTCATGTAATTTGGGGTTTTGGTTCTATTTTGTTATGTTTTCTTGTGTGTTTTTGATTTATTGCTTTTTACAATTTTCTTAGTTTATGTTCAGGGATTAAAATGGATGTTCTATGTGAAAGCTGAGTTCCTTGTTTCTTTCTTTTGCCCGTGGCTGACTGCATGCTCTCTGTTGATGTCTTGTTCCTGGTCTTGACTCCATCTTGTCTGTGAAAGGAAGCACTCCAGCGGGCTTGCTTGATCAGAAGAAAGGGAAGTTTGCTTGGTTTAGTCACTCCACAGAAACCCATGGTAATGTTCCCCTGTGTTCTATGTGTGTAAATATGCATTGGTACATACCAGACTGGAGGGGAGGGTATTTTTCTTGATGGCTTGTGATACAGTGGTCCTGTATGTGTGTGTCTGTGTGTATGTGAGTGTGTCTGTGTGTATGTGCGTGTGTGTGTGTGTGTAAGGGTATGGTAACCTTCCCCACTCAAAGCCAGTGCCTTATCATCTCTTAATATGTATAAAGTCAGCAAACATGACTTTATACATGACAAAACAAACAGCAAAGCTGATTGCAGCAGCTATTCCTTTATGGAACCCTTCCTTTGGATAGTACCACCCAAGATTAAGGTTACTGTAAATGCCAACTTGATACTGATACAGGCAGTTCCTTGATTTAGAAGATTATATGGTTCCTCCTTAAAGCCCAGGCATACCCACTTCTAATTTGGTTGTCTTTCCAAGCCTAGCACCATCCCCATCATACTACTCCAGTAGCACAAAAGGGGCTCTCTGGGAGCAAAGTGTCTCAAAGTCAGAGCTCTATAACTTTAAAGAATGATGCCTGAAGAATTAAAGTAACCTTAGGTCAGAGAGGGCCAGAGATAGATGAAGTGAAAGAATGAAGGCTCTTCAATTGTATGAAGGCTCTTCAATTGTATGAATGTATGTATGGATGTAACAAGGAACCTGACAAGCTCTGAAAGTGCTGTCTTCCCTGCTCACAGTGCTAAAACCATCCCTAAGGTCTGGCCTCACATACCAGCTCCCTCAGACATCAGGCTACAAAGGGAGTCTAAATGCTATAAAATTGAACACCATCATTTGGCTATTCACCACGCTCCTTTAATGCTTCCAGAGCCTTATTTGGCTATAAGAGCCCTGTCTTACGGTGTAGAGTGAGGAGTTGGTCAATAAGGGACAATTGAGATGAGCATGGTGAAGGGGGTCATGATACTTGTGCTTCCAACCAAGTCCTACTCCAAACCCACTGTGTGAATGTGAGAATCTTCCCTTCCCTGTTTTGTAAAGTGAAGGGAACAAGTTATAGCTGGGTAATATCTAAAGTCTCATCCAATGACAACCTTCTTTGAAATGGCATCCAGATTTCTTTTTACCCAACTGTATTAAAAGTGAATCCTAGGGGGGAGAGGTCAAACATATGGTAAGTCATGGGTTCCTATTTGTATCTTGCATGTTCCTGAAAGGAGTGTCTTCTCACCCACCCATCTTGTCTTCATCCAAAATAAAAGAACCTTGGAAATTTTCCATCCAACAACGTTATCCATATAACCAGTAGAAGCTTTTCCTGGGCTGTGGTGGCCCCATGGTGATTTGTCACATGGTGCCACATCACCTGATACCATACCCTCATTAACTGAAAATTCTGTGGCTGCTGAGGGTTAGTGATTTTCTCACCACATGAGGAGTTCTGTTCTGCAAGAAGAATGGAACCAGGACCAATGCTATAATGACCCCTCTGAAGAACAAGGGTTACCAAAAATAAAACTTCTGGGTCATATTAAAAGGGTAAGAAACGGTGGAGAAGAAGAATTCTCTTGAGTAAAACTTTTATTTGGAATAAAGAATAATAATAAATGGCTTCTCTAAGCCGCCACACTGGGTTGCAAGCTAGATGACTCCTGCTGCTCTGGAAATCTAGCCCACTGCTGCCTTGGGAAGAGAGTGTAGATTGACTGGACAGGTTGGCACCAGTGGAATTAGATGGTTTATATCCAAAGTCAGCCTGTTGGGATGGGAACGTCAGATTTACTGGAAGGGGAAATAATATCCCAACCTATCTTTAGTCTATCTTCAAGTCACATTTAAATTTAGTTGGTGGATTCCACAGTTGTGATCCTCATTCTTGGTATCTGTAGTGCTAGTTTGAATCTTAGTACATGATTCTGGTAATAGCCATTTATTTCAAGCTCCCTATTTCAGGTATGGTCCTAGATACATCCAGTATGCACTACAAGACAGGGAGCAGTCTTCCACATCCATATAGTAGTTCATGAGGCAACAAAAACACCCTTTCTACAAATAAGCTGGACCCTAAATTTGGGGATGAAGCCCCTTAGAATTGATGGGTGGGGAAAAAAGCAAAATAAAATATTTTCATGAAAACTCTTCTTTTTATGGCTAGTAGTGGATGCAAATAGAAAACTTTTCTATTGTAGGAAAAGGTAGAAAAGGAT
Organism: Leopardus geoffroyi; assembly: GCF_018350155.1. Classification (NCBI taxonomy): domain Eukaryota; kingdom Metazoa; phylum Chordata; class Mammalia; order Carnivora; family Felidae; genus Leopardus; species Leopardus geoffroyi. The sequence goes on along the minus strand of NC_059341.1, from coordinate 35,110,234 downwards.
TCAGTGGTCACTGTTTTCAAGAAGCAAATGACCTTATCACCATATTTCCTCCCAAATCCTATGAGTTTGAGTGTCCTTGGCAGCAAAACTTACCCTAGACAAGCATCAGGCATGTTGGTCAAGGAAACCCCCAAACTTGGCCATGGCACTGTTCACAGCAGCACCACTGTACCCCACTATTAGATGCTGCTCGCTTTCATCCTCCCAAGCAGCACACAGTCTTGGAATAGGGTGTTGTGCAAACTAATGCTCTTCTCTCCCCTTTTCTTCCCACCCTCAATGCCTTGCATCCCTTTGACTCTTATAGTGAGCATGCCCACAAGTGAGACCGAGTCTGTCAACACCGAAAACGTGGCTGGAGGTGACATCGAGGGAGAGAACTGCGGGGCCAGGCTGGCGTGAGTAGGCACGGAGAGCCCAGGGACTGGGGCTTTTCCAGGTGTGCGGGAAGGGATACTGTGTCCTGAAATCACAATGGCTTGGCCCATCGTGGTTGAGGCAGAGGTCAGAGAAACATAAATCTCAGGTGGTGACTTGTGTGAGAAAAGACTGCCCTGGGTTGAGTAAGGCTCCTAGGCAGGGGGAAAAGTCTTAACATTAAAGCCAGTCTCCAATTCTGCACTCCTGTAAGGGTCTGACTCATGGATTTCAAGCCCCTGTGCATTACATCAGTGAAATATAGGGTGGTGGGGGGTTAGAGGTGGCTCCAAAGTCTGTTTCTTCCCAGCCTCTCTCACCCCCTGTCACATGAGACACCTATGTGAGGGTCCCTGGGTCCTGCTGGTAAATGTGACCTGGAATAAGAGGATACAGGTAAGAAAATAACCTGGGAGCTAATAAACATGTTGGTCCTTATCTGCAACTCTAGTTACCCACCTAGTAAAGGGAAATAGAGATTCCTGAAGTGCAACCTTTAGTTATTGCAGAATTCGTCAGTGTTTAGCCTGGAACGTGGCCAGTCACCTCCTCCAAAAGCAGCTCCAGCCTAGATACCTATGACTTCCCTTTCCCTGGGTCAGACCCCAGGGCCTAGGCTTTGGTGAGTGACTGGCCCAGGACTGGGCCAGGTGCATAGAGGAACAGTTCACACATGAATTATCACAATCACCCATCTTAGTTTTATCTTAAAAATGGAAACCAGTAGTCCCTGGGAAATGTTCCTCCACCAAAGAACGAAGGGAAAAAATAGTTTAACTGCTAAAAATAAGCAAACTGCTGGTTCTGTTACCAGCATCTCATCAGAGTCCAAAGATTAAAGTTATATTCTGTCAGGGATTCACATTGACCTTGGGAATGAGGCCTCATGGAACATTCAGGATCTGCTTTGGGAAGTGGAACTTACTCTTCTTGTTGACTTTGTGGTATAAGAACTGTAAACTCACCTTGGTCCCTGAAAAGCACTGCATGCAGAAGGCTCTGAGTAGGACCAGTCCCAAATAAAATTAGTTTCAAAATCATTCCATCAGTGAAACAGTATCTTATTTCACCCTTCATTCCTGAAATGACTCAATGGTGTGAGCAAACCCCAACCCTTTTAAAAAGATTCTCCATAGATAAGTCTAAACAGAAGCCATGCCAGCCTTGAGAATGATCTCCAAGCCAAAGGAGAAGGGAAAACAAGGCTTAAGAACAGACCAGCTCTTGCAATTTCTATTTCCAGGGTACACAGGGCCTTCAGTATCACTCACTCTGACAGTGGCACCAGGGAGTCTGTACTGCAGATTTCTCGGCATCATTGGGAAGCAATTATTGTCAAAATGTTGTTAAAATACGGGGCTAATTACATTTTTAAACAGCAGTCCAAGCCTTTCCCTCTTCTCCTTTTGGAACCATACAAAGCAAGCACTCAAGTTTTTGCAAATGGGCCCTAGAAAACCCTCTAAGTCTGTCAGGCCTTTCTCTGGTCTTTATAACATGGAGGACCCTGCAACTCCGGCTTTTAGGCATAGCCCAAGTTGCAGACCAGGAGGGACCAGGGGAGTTCCCAGCTCTAGGAAGTCACTTGAGAGTACATTTCAGGAGAGTATGGTGGCTCTGTTGGAGGGTGAATATGATTATCCCCCAGAGAGGGAAGCTGGCACCTCTAGTATATCTGTCATTTCTTTGAGGACACATTCTGCAGGCTGGGAGAGCTCTGTAGAAATGGTTCCTATTATCCTTATGAATATCCACATTGATGCATCTACTCTGTGCATATAAAATACCTAGACACAGTACCAGAACTATAATATATACCTAATAAATTATGGTCTTTCCACCATCTCTCTACTCACCGCCACCCCACTCCCTGCCTCAGCCAACCATGGGATAAGACCACCAACATTCCTGGTGGGAAACACAGTGTGAGAACTGACTGGTGACTGAGACTGGGTCTTATGGGAAGGAGACAGTGAGGGTCTAGCATTTTTAAAGCTAAGAGTTAAAAGGCTTGTGTGGTTGGATGAGACCAGGATGAGAATTTATAGGCAGTGAGAAGGCCTGATGAAGATGGTTCCTGAGGGGGTGGGGGCACAGAGAAAAAGGAACTACAGTATATTTTTGGGGGGAGATGGAGGTGATTAAAAAGAAGGAGCCATCAAAGTTTGAAGACAGTAAGGATGTTGAAGTAGAATTTGAAGCAGGGGTCCAACCGAGGGGCTTGCAGGTACTATGCAGTAAATAGGATATAGAGGTCCAAGGTGCAGCTGTGAACAGGGATGGAGCCACACACTTGAGGTTATCAGTATAAGAGCTATTAATGAGGGTATAGGACAAGGGTTGTTCATAGAGGAATAGAGTCAGAAGGCCAAGGGCTGAACCTTGGGAACCTGACACACAGAATAATAAGAACAAGTAAATGAAACAAATGAAGAGATGTTAAGGGAATAGACAGCAGCACTTGCCTGGAATCCATGGGAGAAAGAATTTCAAGAGAGAACTGTTTACTTGTACATTCATTCAAAGTATGCCCAGCTTGGTGCTAAGTGATGGTGATACATAGCAGTAGAAAGATTGATATCATCTCATTGGAGTTTATAATCTGTGTGGAAGTGACATTAAACAAGTGAATAAGTCACTGTAAACAGGATAAGTGTTAAGAAGGAAAAGTATATTGTAGGGCTAATAACCGGTTAGACTGGCAACTTTTTTGAAGAATTAAATTTAAGCTGAAAAGTGAAGGGTGAAAATACATTATTGAAGTGAAGAGTAAGGAAGAATGTTCCAGTCAAAGGCAACAGTGTGTTTCAAGGCCTTTGGATGGAAGAACTGAGAGGCCAGTGTGGTCAGGGCAGAGTATGCGGGGAGAGACAGGGAGTTGAGGCTGGAGATGGGCATGGCCTGGTAGACCCCTTAATGATCTTTGTCTCTGTTACAAGACTGTGAGAAGTCATTGAATATGAGAAGTCACAAGAACATGGAGCTGGGTAGGGAGGCTGATTTGGTTTGTTTTGCATTCTTGAAGGATCACTTGGATGTGAGGAAAAGAATAGGTAGAAGCAATGCCAACATGGAAGCAGGCACACAGTAAAGCATCATCAGTAGCAATTACTGAGGTGTGAGGTGATGGTGGCTCAGGCTAGAGTCACATGTGGAGATTAAAAAGTGGTTGGGTTATTTGTGTGTTCTGGAGCCATACTCTATAAGACTTGTTTGTGGGAGTTGGAGTCTTAGAGAAGGAGAGGAGTGGGAATGAGCCAGTGTAGGGCACTTGCTCCAGAAGTGAGGCCATGGAAGGGAGAGAAGAAAATAAGATGGCAGAAAGGAAGGCAGCAGTGGCCAAGTAAGGGCTTGTAAACACTGGCACAATCTTTATGGCAAAGAAGAGGCCAGTGAAAGGGGAGGGTCTAAGGATGCCAGAATGGAAATGAGTGATTATTGGAAGGCATTGCCTAAAAGGGGAAGGTTGACTTCAAAGATGCAGTTGGAGACACAAGATTTACAAAGGAAGAAGGAGTTCCTTACCTCTGGGACTAATTGGAAGATAGAAAAAGAAACCTGGCATCAGCAGACCTGAGGTCAAGTCTCAATCAGCCACCAGCTAGCCATGTGACCTCAACCAAAGCACCTCCCCTCTGAGTCTTGGTCTCTCCCTCTGAGACACAAAGGAGTTGCCCTGGTTGTTGGCTCAGAGTGCTGTTAGCAGAGGCCTAGGGCCCCTGGGAGCCACCTGCAGGGGCTACTGCAGAAGGGGACCACTTTCACCTCTTTTACATATTGGGCTTCCATGTAAGATTTCATATGAATAAAACATTCTACAACTTGATAAATTGCAAACCATAGATCCAGGTGATATCTAAGGATCCCTTCCAAGCTCTCAAATTCTACAGTTCTATAACAAATATAAAATCCAAAATGGGCTCCAATGCAGAGTGAATGATAGGAGTCATACCAAATTATCTGTCATTTCATCACAGAAAGTGGGGGTTAGGTGTCTTAGGAACCTGAAGAACAGTACAGAGGTTTCAAACTAGTGAGCCACCAAGAGGTCACTAAAAGATTGCTGAGCATTGCTGAAGCCACAGTGGAGCCTGACATCGTAAATGTGAAGTCAGCCTCACAGAACAATTCAACATATTTTTTGGCAGGCTATGTGGCCCAGAAGCACTAAACACAGAGAGTGGTGTGAACCAGGGTGGCAGTTTAGCAAGACAGGCAAAGTAGAAGTCCCAGGTACTGTGTGGAGAGCAACATCAATGTGACCCTGGGGCCAACCTGAGAACTGGACGTTAAGGCTGACATTAACCTGAGAACCCTACAAGGGTGTGAATGATAGGGAAGACATAGTGAGGGCAAAGATTGGGTTCGGAGGAAGAGCAGGAGGATTAATAGAGAAGGTGACTCTGTCCAGAATGTGGAGTGACTGAGCTAAGCATCCAGTTGGAGCAGTGTTCTGTGATGACAAGGTCCATTACCCTTCTAGAAATAATATCTGAGAATGGTGTTGAAGTTGTGGAGTCCAGGAGGTTGAGTCAGATGTGTGTTAACCTGGATGGCGACCACTGTGCCATCTGACTTAGGTTAGAAGCAAATTGGGACAATTTAGGGAAATACTATTTCATACAGCAAGTAGTAAATATATGGTTCTCATTACTCTAGGAAGGAGAGAAAGTCTGAAATATAAATAGTTCCCAAGAAGTAAGTAGTTAAGCAAAACAAAAGGAGTTTGGATTTGTCTTCAATTTTGAAACTTAATATCAACAAAGAAAATCATGGCTTCCTAGAAGGTTTGTCTTGGAGGCTTGGGTAGAGAAAGTATCCTGGGTTGAAGGAACTTCAAGTCCAAACCAGTAGAATTGTTCTGATGGACTTAAGCATGAGTTACTTTCTCCACCTCCCTGCTCTCCTTCAGGAAGCCATTTAAAACACAAGGTAGGGATTGTACCTCACTAGGATAACAATGATAGAAAAAGCCAAGAAGACTTCTAAGCAAGTTGTGCGTACCCCATTGGAGTTTGGAAGACCTCTACTGTTCTGAGGAATCTGAAGTGGTTTAAAAACCGGTGGAAGGAAGCAGCATTTACCACATGTCAGCCAGACCAGGGTGTGGACTGGTGCCATGGTACAAGGCACCCAGGTGCTCTGGTGCTTGCTTACTCACACAGTAGGACAGACCAGCCTTCCAAACCCTGAGCCAATGGTTACTTCCCACAAGGTGAAGTTGCTGAGCAATGGGATTCCTCTGTTTTCATGAAGTGTGGTCCTACAGTTGTCTCCCACCTATAGGAGGGAGTATGGAGAAATTCAGACGCTTGGCCTTTACAGAGTTCTAACCTCAGCTCTCCAAGGACTGAAGTTTCCTTTGTCTCCAGATGTTGCCACTTGAGCAGTACCCTCCCCATTTCTTAAGTAATATGATACTTAAAAGGTAATGAACATTTCTGACCCATTGAACCTAAAATTACATTCATAATCCCCTGAGAAGAGCAGCAACAATAATAGGCTTTGAGTGTGGTATCCAGGGTTATACATCAGGACTTGAAACTAAGTGGAAAGGAAAGTCCTACTCTATTTCCTCCTCTTCAGAATGTTCCAGAATGCCACAGAAGGACCCATAGCTGATGACCATGCTGGAACTAGGACTAACACCTCATTTCAAACACCTCAGCTCTGATCCCCCTCTATGCCCACTCCCCAGAGTCATTTACCTGGGAGATATGATATTTGGTTTTAAGAACCCACTTTTGCTGATCCACTTGGACTGAGAGAGACCCTTACAGGAAAGAGCATGTGGTCTGCATTAAAGGACACCCTAGAGAGGATCACTGAGACATTTCTGAAAGAAGGCCTGGGGCCAGACCAGGTTCTGTAGACAGAGTCACAAGACTAAAGCCCGCGGTCATCCACTTTGGCTTATGCCTAACAGCAAGGAGAGTCAACTCTCCAAAAGTAAGCCTAGAGAAGACCCTGAAGGTCCCCAAGCTCAGCATGGCCTGCTGGAGAAGAGAGGACCCCAGATTCCCCAACACCCAATTAGCATCTGGAAAACATTTGTTTCTCCCATTAAACCGTGGCTCTAAATAAAAATGCTGTCCTTGGCTCCCGATCCCCTTCCCACACACTTTGTTAACATGTGATTAAACACTCCAGCCCTAGCAGGCAGTCTTAGGGGTGGGGAAAGGTTATTAGCTAGTGGTTCAGAGCAGTAAAGGCACTTGGCTAGGATTCTCAGTGCCCCAGAGATATAATTATCTCACACACGATGGCTTTGCCACCTGTCACATCTTCTGTTAATTTTTTTTTAATAAAAAATAATGAGAGGGGTTGTTTTCTTGCTGTGTGACACAGCTTGCTTTGTGCTGAGCTAGGACAACACAGGCTTGCAGCAGTTGACTCCTGAACTCCCTGCTCATGTTTTCTCTCTGCATCTGTCTTTGTCTCCCTACCAATGTCTCTGTCCCTTTCTTCCTCCCCAACTTACATTCTGCATCCATCTGGGTATCCATCTGAGCATGGTTGCTCCACCTACAATCTCTCCACCTTACTCCCTTAACACCAAAGGCTTTTCTGATACATTGCCTTCAATTGTTTTGTCTCAAATGCTTACATTCCCTGCCCCCACCCCTTCTTCCCTCCTTCTCCCCTCTCTCCTTCCTCCCTTCTCCCAGCCTTCCTCCTCCTAGTCTCCTGTGGACTCTCCTATATGAACTTGGTAGCCTCAGGGCCTCCTTGAAGATTCCTCCCTCCCCATTCAATGACCCTTTGAGTCACACCTGCCCTATGCTTTCACCTGAAAGTTCCCCATGTCTTTAAGGCTGCACATAACTGTCAGTTTCCTGAGCTTCTGACAGGACCTGTGGCTGTTCCTTTAGGCCCAGCCGCAGCCCTCAGGCCAGGATTGTAATGGCCTTTCAGTTCCCAACTGGCTTCTATTGCTTATCTTCTCTTCATACCCCAGCATTGGCTGGGATCCTGTTCAGACAGCAGTGGGGTCTGTGATGACGTGCTCCTGCCTCTGGTTTCCAACTGGTGAGACTTTCACATCTGCAGAGAGACCTTCCTGTCCTCCATGGCTCTCATCAAGGTGCAGCATTCCCTACATACAGCCTAACCTAACTTCATGGGACCTGCTGAGCAGATGCTGTTTGCCACATGGCGCCTCCAGAGACTCTCCAGAGAGTGTTGCTTCCACTTAGAAAATACTGGATTTGTAGACTTGTCAGTCGTTGGTTTTCACATTCATTCACACAAACGTGCCAGGAGATGTTGACAAATAGGGTTTTGTCTCTTCAGAGTTGTTCTACTTCACTCCACACATCCATCCAGTGCCCATTTATAGTCATGCAGGGACATCAAACTTCTCTAGAATTGCTGAATATCTTTTAAATGGAAGAATATGCATATGTGTCATTTTGTAACATCTGCTTTTTCTCTTTCAGCCATCGGATTTCCAAATCAAAGTTCAGGTGAGTGAGATGCATGTTCATCTTCTTTCCTACTGGCCACCAGCTCTCTCCCTATGCTTTTGGGTAGCCCAAGGTAATACCTACCGGGTGGGGCAGTACAGTGAGGGTTTTCTTCTACGGAGTAAATGCTCTCTTCTGTACAGCTACGAAGAAAAGTCCTTTAAATCAGATCCAGCATATAATTCAAGGGTTGATATTTGTTGAATTTTCTTTGCCAGTCTTTTTGGCAGCACCATCTCTAGGAGGTTGTGAAACCCAATGTGTCTCCCTTATAAGATAAAGTCCAATTAAAATCAATATAATATGGACACTTGCTACTGTTCTGGCCTACTTCATGTTTGTGGAACACAGTGAGAAATGAACTGTAAGGACTATGGAATGCACATAGGATAACTACACTGTTCTGCTTCACAGGATCTGTAGTCTTCAGCCCCAGATCTGCCTTTCCAGCCTCACCTCCCGTGCTCCTCTGCACATAGTCTTTGTTCCCACCACATGGAATGGTTAATTTCTTGCAGTCACCAGAATGTTCCCTGTCCTCTCAGACATCAAGGCCTTTGCATGTAGGCTTTCTTCTACCTGAATCACTGTGTCCACATGTCTTCATTCAGAGAATTCAGATTTTTGTTAAGAACCTCAAATGTTACTACATCTACCACATTCTCTGCAAACTCTCCAGGAGAAGTTACTCACCTCTCTCCATTCTCATAGTGCTTTCTTCATTCATACCTCTATCACAGCACTTAACATACTACACTCCAGTTATTGGTTCATAGGCCTATCTTTTTCAATAGCCCCTGCATGCCTCAGAGAGCCTAGCTAAGTGCTGGTCCAAGAGTAGGCTGTCCATACATGTATGTTGAATGGAAGAATGAATGGATTTGTGGAATGGGGATGTGAATTTTCTCCCACAAAGCTTCTACATGCCAAAAATATTTGTTGTTTATGTTTTGTAATTGATCTAATCTTGCTTCCCTAGCCTCACCTACTGTGTAGCAGGAGCATAAATAACACTAAACTTTAGTCCAGCTGGGTAAATATAACCCACTGCTATACTTTAAATAGTCCTTGAAGGTGAAATGTTCAGTTTCTCATATTTCCATTTCACCAGCTTTTCTCCAGGATGGAATCTGGATACATGGGGGCAGGGAACTTCAAGATCCTGGGAAGTAAACAGGCCTTGGTGAGGGCTGCTCCTGGAATCCTTCTGAGTCCTCTGCCTATCTCCCCTGTATGATGGCTAGTCTGGGCTTCTCTCTGAACTGGCCCCTACTGGGATGCAACAATCCATCTAGTTTAGACATCTACCTCTGGAGTCCATGGGTCCCCCCATATTTTCATTTGATCTTGAAATCTCTACCTCTGCTCTCTGACCTCCAAGGTCTGTCAGTCCACTGACTTCAGCCACCTCCACACCTCATCTGAGTGCATGGACACTTCCAGGTCCTTCACACTCTGTAAACAAGCTACGGGAAACCCAGAGCACTATGGCAGGCTCACCTACCTACCCGCCTCCCACTGCTGTATTTGTACCAGCCTGAATAGAACTCTGAGTCAAAGACTGATGTTGTCCCAGGGGGCTGCAGACAGCCCCCCATACTATACCCAATGGAGGCCACCACTAGCCTCAGTGTCTCCGGGCTTCCCCATGATTATTTGGGTATTTCTAAAGCAACCCTCTGCAACCTCTTGAGACTTGGCTCCTGGGCTGAGAATTAAGTGAGGACTCTGATGTCTTATTTTCACCCTATTTCTGATACCTTCTTTCTCCCATAATTTGCTAGAACTGGAAAATGCAGGCCTTTCTCCCCTTCCTCTTTCTCTCAATCCAAGACCTCCTTTCCATAAAAAAAAAAAAAAAAAAAAAAAAATCTAGGGTCAAGTCTACCAGGCCTAGCTGGTACATGAAAAAGAGAGTTCTAAAAAAATATTTTAAAAACCCTTTTTCTCTCAGTGATGCTTGAATTTTACTGCTTTATCTTCAGTATCTGAAGAAGTGGCATATACATAATAGGAACTGAATTAATATCTGATGAGTGAATGAATGAATGAATGAATTGTCTTGCCTTAGTAAGACAATAGGCTTACACAAACTCAAACAAAATAATTTGACAGCCAAAACTGAGAAAGCATTCGTGTTCCTGACAGTTCCAAAGCTTCTACACAATAAGAGTAAAGGGATGTAAAAATCCATTTGAAAATATTTCCAAAATATTCTCATGACATGCAAGTGAATAAATCATAAATGAACAAATGAATGCATGAATGAATGAATGAACATGATCCAAAGGATTGAAAGAGAAATTACATCTTTATATGGACTCTGTCTAGTGAAAGATTATCCAGGAGACTGGGAACATTTTTTTACTCAGTGACCCATAGTGTAACCTGTGCTTTTGAAAAAGGAGAGGAACAGGACTGTGGTCCCCCTAAACCTCAGGGCTCTTTTCCAAGCTTTGAGACTCACCTCAACCTGCTGTCTGCTTAACCTCCTATATTCCAGCCATTTGATCTCTGGGAAGAGTTCCTCCCTCTATAGCTACTGTTCAAGATACAACAGAGACACAGAGAGAAGACTTTCTGTTCCCAAAAGGCACACTACTAGTAACTTGGCACTATCGTTCAACCCATTTTCAGATGAGGATACTGAGGCTGAGAGATGCAGATGGTCACCTGGCTTACATATGGCCAAGTGAGAACCCACACCCAGGTCCCATACTGCTAACCACTGTGCCAGACTAGTGATAAGGTTCTACCCAGGAGTACTAAACTCTATTTCTGCTCAGCTATTATATCTTAGGCATGGGCAGGTAGCTCTACAGCAGGGCTGTTGAATAGAAATATGTGAGCCACATAAACATTTAAAAATTTTTTCTAGTAGCCATGTTAAAAAGTAGAAAAAAACAGGTGAAAATAATCTAATATAATTTACTTAACCCAGTGTATCAAAAACATTATCATGGCAACATGTAATTAATATAAAATTTTTTGTTTCTTTGTGTGTGCTTTGGTTTGGTTTTTGCTTTTTGGTGTTTTTTTCCCAAATTTTTATTTAAATTCTTGTTAGCTAACATATAGTGTAATATTGGTTTCAGGAATAGAATTTAGTGATTCATCACTTACATGTAACACCCAGTGCTCATCACAAGTGCCCTCCTTAATGATCATTGCCCATATAGCCCATCCCCCCACCCACCTCCCTCCAACACTTCAGCATTTCTGTCTTTGAGTCTCTTATGGTTTGCTTCCCTCTTTTTCTCTTTTTTTCCCTTTCCCATATGCTCATTTGTTTTGTTTCCTAAATTCCACGTATGAGTGAAATCATATGGTATTTGTCTTTCTCTGACTGACGTATTTCGCTTAGCATAATACACTCTAGCTCCATCCACGTTGTTGTAAATGGCAAGCTTTCATTCTTTTTGATGGCTGAGTGATATTCCATTACATATATACATATATGTGTGTGTACATACATATATACATGTGTGTGTGTGTGTGTGTACACATACCACATATTCTTTATCCATTCATCAGACAGTAGACACTTGGGCTCTTGCCATAGTTTGGCTATTGTTGATAATGCTGCTATAAACATCAGGGTGCATGTAGCCCAATCTGTACTTTTGTACCCATTTGAATCTGTACTTTTGTATCCTTTGGGTAAATACCTAGTAGTGCCATTGCTGGATCACAGAGTAGTTCTATTTTTAACTTTTTGAGGAACCTCCATACTGTTTTTCCACAATGGCTACACCAGTTTGCATTCCCAACAACAGTGTAAAAGGGTTCCCCCTTTTTTTGCATCCCCACCAAAATCTGTTGTTTCCTATGTTGTTAATTTCACCCATTCTGACAGATATGAGGTGGTATCTCATTGTGGTTTTGATTTGTATTTCCCTGATGATGAGTGATGTTGAGCATCTTTTCATGTGTCTGTTAGCCATATGGATGTCTTCTTTGGAAAAATGTCTATTCATGTCTTTTTCCCATTTCTTCACTGGATTATTTGTTTTTTGGGGGGTGTTGAGTTTGATAAGTTCTTTATAGATTTTGGATACTAACCTTTTATCTAATATGTTATTTGCAAATATCTTCTCCCATTCCATCAGTTGCTTTTTAGTTTTGTAGATTGTTTCCTTCACTGTGCAGAAGGTTTTTATCTTGATGATGTCCCAATAGTTCCTTTTTGCTTTTGTTTCCCTTGCCTCCAGTGACATGTCTAGTAGGAAGTTGCTACAGCCAAGGTCAAAGAGGTTGCTGCCTATATTCTTCTCTAGGATTTTTATGGTTTACTGTTTCACATTTAGGTCTTTCATCCATTTTTAATTTATTTTGTGTATGGTGTAAGAAATGGTCCAGTTTCATTCTTCTGTATGTTGCTGTTCAGTTTTCCCAACACCATTTGTTGAAGGGTCTGTCTTTTTTCCATTGAATATTCTTTCCTGCTTTGTTGGAAGACTAATTGACCATATAGTTGTGGGTCCATTTCTGGATTTTCTATTCTGTTCAATTGATCTACATGTCTGTTTTTGTGCCAGTACCATACTGTCTTGATGACTACAGCTTTGTAATATAGCTTAAAGTCTGGAATTGTGAGGCCTCCATCTTTGTCTTTCTTTCTCAAGATTGCTTTGACTATTTGGGTTCTTTTGTGGTTTCATACAAATTTTAGGATTGTTTGTTCTAGCTCTGTGAAAAATGTTAGTGGTATTTTGATACAAACTGCATTAAATATGTAGATTGCTTTGGGTAGTGTCCACATTTTAACAATGTTTGTTCTTCTAATCCATGAGCATGGAATTTTTTCACATTTCTTTGTGTCCTCTTCAATTTCTTTCATAAGTATTCTATAGTTGTCAGAGTACAGATCTCTTACCTCTTTGGTTAGGTTTATTCCTAGGTATCTATCTTATGGTTTTTAGTGCAACTGCAAATGGGATCAATTCCTTGATTTCTTTTTCTGCACTTCATTATTGGTGTATAGAAACGCAAACAATTTCTGTACATTGATTTTATATTCTGCAACTTTGCTCAATTCATGTATTAGTTCTAGCAATTCTTTTTTGGTGGAGTCTTTTGGGTTTTCTACATAGAGTATCATATTGTCTGCAAATAGTAAATTCTTCCTTGCTGATTTGGATGCTTTTATTTCTTTTTGTTGTTAATTGCTGAAGCTAAGACTTCCAGTACTATGTTAAATAGTAATGGGGAGAACGGACATCCCTGTCTTGTTTCTGACCATAGAGGAAAAGCTCTCAGTTTTTCACCATTGAGGATGATATTAGCTGTGTGTCTTTCATATATGACTTTTATGATATTGAGGTATGTTCCATCTATACTTACTTTGTTGAGGGCCTTTATCATGAATGGATGCTATGTTTTGTCAAATGCCTTTTCTGCATCTATTGAGAGGATCATATGGTTCTTATCCTTTCTTTTATTAATGTAGGGTATCACGTTGATTAATTTGCAGATATTGAACCACCCATGCAGCCCAAGAATAAATTCCACTTGAATATGGCTAATAATTCTTTTAATGAACTATTGGATTCAATTTGATAGTATCTTGTTGAGAATTTTCACATCCATGTTCACCATGGATATTGGCCTGTAATTCTCCTTTTTAATGGGATCTTTGACTGGTTTTGGAATCAAGGTGATATTGGCCTCATAGAGTGAATTTTGAAGTTTTCCTCCCTTTATATTTTTTGGAACAGTTTGAGAAGACTAGATATTAACTCTTCTTTAAATGTCTGGTAGAATTCCCCTGAGAAGCCATCTGGCCCTGGACTTTTGTTTGTTGGGAGATTTTGATTACAGATTCAATTTATTTGCTGGTTATGGGTCTTTTTAAATTCTGTTCCAGAATATTCTCATAATTGTTTGTATTTCTGTGGTGTTGGTTGTGATCTCTCCTCTTTCATTCGTGATTTTATCTATTTGCATCTTTTCTCTTTTCTTTTTGATAAATCTGGCTAGGGGTTATCAATTTTATTAATTCTCTCAAAGAACAAGTTGTTGGTTTTTTAATATGTTCTACCTGGTTATTTTGCTTGTTTCTATATCATTCATTTCTGCTCTAATATTTATTATTTTCCTTCTTCTGCTGGCTTTATTTGCTGTTCCTTTTCTAGCTTCTTAAGGTGTAAGGTCGTTAGGCTATGTATTTGAGACTTTTCTTGCTTTCCAAGGTAGACCTGAATCGCAATATACTTCCCTCTTAGGACCACCTTTGCTGCATCCCAAAGGTTCTAGATTGTCCTGTTTTCATTTTCATTTGCTTCCATGTATTTTTTTTATTTCTTCTCTAATTTCCTCGTTAATTCATTCATTCTTTAGTAGGATATTCTTTAACCTCCATGTATTTGGTCTTTCCAAATTTCTCTTGTGGTTGACTTTGAGTTTCATAGCATTGTGGTCAGAAAAGTTGGATGCTGTGTTCTTTTGTGCTTGTTGAAATCCGATTTGTGACCCAGTATGTGATCTATTCTGAAGAATGTTCTATGTGCACTCAAAAAGAATATGGATTCCATTGCTTTAGGATGAGTGTTCTGAATATATCTGTTAAGTCCTTGCAGTCCAATGTTTTATTCAAAGTCACTGTTTCTGTGTGCTGATTTTATGCTTAGATAATCTGTCCATTGTTGTAAGTGGGGTGTTAAAGTCCCCTACTATGGCTACTTCAGCTTTCTTTTGGCGACCATTACCATGATATGTGGTTGTCCATCCCCTCACTTTCATTCTACAGATTTCTTTAGGTCTAAAATGAGTCCCTTGTACACAACATATAGATGAGTCTTGTTTTTTTATCCATTCTGATACCCTATTCTTTTGATAAGAGCATTTAGTCTTTACATTGCATTAAGTCTGTACATTAGCATTTACATTTAGAGTGATTATTGAAAGATATTAATTTAGTGCCATTGTGTTAACCTGTACAGTTGGTGTTTCTGGTGATGTTCTATTTTCTTTCTGATCTTTGGGGGGTTTTTTTGGTATTTTTTCCTCCACTCAAAGAGTCCTCTTTAATATATCTTGCAGGGCTGGTTGGGTGGTCACGAAATCCTTTAATTTTTGTTTGGGAAACTCTTTATCTCTCCTATTCTGAATGACAGCCTTGCTGGATACAGTGTTCTTGGCTGCATATTTTTCCCATTCAGCACATTGAATATATTATGCCACTACCTTTTGGCCTGCCAAATTTCTTTGGACAGATCTACTCTGAACCTGATCTGTCTTCCCTTGTAGGTTAAGGACTTTTTTTTCCATTGCTGCTTTTAGGATTTTTTCGTTGTCTATGTATTTTGTGAATTTGACTATGATATGTCTTTGAGATGGCTGGCTTTTGTTGAATTTAATGGGAGTTCTCTGTGTTTCATGAATTTCAATGTCTGTTTCCTTCCCCAGAGTAGGGAAGTTTTCAACTATAATTAACTCAAGTAAACCTCCTCCTCCTTTTTCTTTATCTTCTTCTTCTGGGACTTCTATAATATGAATATTATTATGCTTTAAGGAGTCACTCAGTTTCCTAAGTCTGCATTCATGATCCAAAACCTTTCTTTCCCTCTTTTTTTTTCACCTTCATTATTTTTCATAATCTTATCTTTTATATCACTGATTCATTCCTCTGCTTTGTCCATCCTCATTGTCATTGCATTCATTTGGTTGTGCATCTTGGTTATTGCATTTTTTATTTCAGCCTCACGAATTTTTAGTTCTTTTATCTCTGCAATAAGGGATTCTCTAGTGTGTTCTATGCTTTTCTCAAGCCTAGCTAATATCCTTATGATTATTGTCCTAAATGCTGGTTCAGACATCTTACTTATATCTATATTGATTAAATCCCTGGTCATAACTTCTTCCTGTTCTTTCTTTTGGGGTGAATTCCTTTGTCTTGTCATTTTGTCTGGGTCACTAGTTTTGGGGGGGGGGATTATCAGAAAAGCCTGCTCCTATATTCCTGCTCCTGAGAGTGATAGAAGAGGTCCACAAAAAAAAGAAAGGAAACTAGATCCTATTTCCCCTAGAGCTGAAGCTTTTGCAGCATCCTATGATCAGTAGACTTGATGCATGCAAGGGGTTTGTGCTGGTCTTCTGGGGCTGTGGCCTGCTGCACTGAATCTCAGACTGACTTGTCCTAGTAGAGATGCACCTACAAGGTACAGGGGGCAGAGCTTAGTGTAAGCAACTACAGCCTCCACTTGCTAGTGCTGTTTTGCTCACTGAAGTTGATCAGTGCTGATGGGTGGGCTAGGGTAGGGGGAATAGTGTCACCCCACTCTCTTGTCCCCGGAGTGGGGAGTTCATGCCCACCACTCTTCAGAAAGCCCTCACAAAAGAACAGACAAGCACCTCTTTTGTGTCCCTAGCCTCTTCCAGATCCCTGCCTTCACCCTGCCTGCGACCGAGCTGTCTGTCTGCCAGGTAGAACAGTACTCCTGTGTTTTATCTCAGGCATGCGGCTAGGTTTCAAAATTACAAATTTTAGAGATCTGTATGGCTCAAACACATGCTGATCCTCTGGGAGAGGGCCTAGCCAGGTTTTTGCCATTTGCTGGTTTGTCTCAGAAAATGGTCACGAGATCGTGTAGTGGTTCAGAGTTTATGGTAAAGAACAGCACAACTCCAGACAAAGGTTTGTTGTCCTTAGGCAGTGTCTTTTTTCCTATGCTAGGGAACAGGGCAGCACATTGGTGCTGCCACTTTTTTTGTCCCTAGAGGGGACATGCCACCACTCCCAAATGCACTCCAAGCAGGGAAACTGTTTATCTCTGTGCAACCCAGGGAATTCTCAGACCATGCTGCCCACTCCTGGGTCTCTACCTTCCTTCCCCACCAGAGCACCACCAAGCCCACCAGGCATGACCCTAGCAATGGCACAGACCTTCAAAATTTCAGCTTTCCAAGTGAAGGAAGCCATAGAGAGAAAGACAGATACCATATGTTTTCACTCTTATGTGGATCCTGAGAAACTTAACAGAAACCCATGGGGGAGGGGAAGGGGAAAAAAAAGAGGTTAGAGTGGGAGAGAGCCAAAGCATAAGAGACTCTTAAAAACTGAGAACAAACTGAGGGTTGATGGGGGGGGTGGGAGGGAGGGGAGGGTGGGTGATGGGTATTGAGGAGGGCACCTTTTGGGATGAGCACTGGGTGTTGTATGGAAACCAATTTGACAATAAATTTCATATATTGAAAAAAAAATTCAGCTTTCCACTGCACTGCTCTCCTTTTCCCAGACAGTGGTTTTGGGGGAGAGTTTTTCTTGTACAGTTCCCTTCGTGCACTTTCACTCTTTCCTTCTCTTTCTTTCTCTTTTGCTACTCTCTACAAGATCAGAACTCTGTCCCCATTGTGGCATCTGCAACTCTTCTCTCCCCCAAATCAACTCTCTGCAGCTCCTGTCTTCCACAGTGTGGCTGTTTTCTACCTCTTGTTGTGCAGTTTTGCTCTCTTAGCCTTCAGATATTGGGTGTTCATGATGGTTTGATATTTATCTGTGTTTGAGGGATGAGGCAAGCTTAGGGTCCTCCTAGTCCTCTGCCATCTTAACTCCTGTTTAATATAAAAATTGAGATATTTTACATTAATTTTTGTACTAAATCTTTGAAATACAGCGTTTATTTTACACTTACTACATGTTTCAGTTTGGATTAGCCAATTTCAAGTGCTCAAGAGCCACATGTGGCTAGTAGCTACTGCACCAGATGGGGTGGCCCTAAAAGGTCTGAGAAGATACAAAATGGCAACCCTCTAGTCTAGATTCTACAGTCCACCGATGTTGTGTGTTTAAGGAATAGCAAAGCAGGGCAATGGATTGAAAATGTCATGAAAATTATCAAAGTAGATCTGGAATTATTTCAGTCTGCTGCTAGGATTTCCACTACAGATGCAAGAAGAATGTATCTTCGTACTTTCTGCCTGATTATGGCAGCCATGATTGAAGGGGAGCATACAGGAGAAAAGCATAGTAGTACAGGGGGGAAATGGAGAGGGAATTTTTGCAACTCAGAATAACTTTGTAAACAGTGAAGAGCCTGTTTTACTCTTTAAAAAGATTCTAAAATTTAAGTTTTAACAAAATGTCCTGGTCATTTTCTCAGTTTAACAATGACAAATAAGACAATTTGAATTTCCAGACATTTGCAATACAGAATGATACAAAGTCATGGTTTATTTAAAAGAAATATTAGAAGAGAAACTTTAGAGGAAACTCAGCAAATTATAATCAAGTTATAATGTTCAGGCAATATTAGGGGATTCCTTTTGTAAGCCAAGTCTCCACTTTGAGGAATTAGTTACAATAACGAATTTTGCAACATTTGGGCATCATGGTTCAGAATAGGATTTAAACAGTTAGGGAACAAGTTATTTAGAAAGTCTTATGCAACTTGCAGGGATTAATCAGATAACCTGTAAATCCAGATCTTGAATTTACAGAGTTCTGAAGTGAACCCCATGGGGTTCTAAAATCTGGAAGGACTGTCTTGCCCCATCTTCAGTGAAATGAGCAGCAAGGACAAGGCACATATATAAAATTTCCTAATCTCTGATAGTCCATTTTAAGTTACTTACATATAGTATAAAAGAGTTAAATTTAATCATTTTCTGTGTTGCTTGTTCCCAGTTAAAGAAAAGATAGGAACTTATTCTAGCCACTAGAAAGAGCCTGAAATGTCCACCATTTTGCTGTTGTCTACTCTTCTAGATGCCTGACAAAAATTATATGCCAAGCAAACTCTTAAAAGAGTAACACTGCCCTTTCCTCACCCCCACTTTCATCCCTGGGTCACAAGAGCTCCAGGTTCTCAAGTCTTGTCTTCAGCAAGACGTTAGTAAATCTGCATAGAGTTTGTCTCTGCTGTTCTACCAACCTATCAGCCAAATGTCCTTACCATGTGAAATGGACTGCACTAAGTACTGTGGGTCTATAGCAAAGTGTAAGACATAGTCTTTTTCCCTCAAGGATCCTATGATCTCACTGGAGAGGCAAGAACCATATACTAAAAGATAACTGACAGTATGGGGAAATGAGAAATCATTTCTTTTGGGTAACCTTTGCTGGCTCCTCCACCCCTGGCTAGGAGGCCCTTTGGTGTGTTCCTGTGGCACCTCTGTGAAGCTTCCCTTGGTGGTAAGCAAACTCTTTCATTGCTTACAAGGGTCTTTAAGCATGAGTTTTATGCAAAGACTGTCTATCCTGTTAACTGTTGAATATCTATTACCTATCCCATGATAGGTGTTTAATACTTATTTCCTTAACGTATAACTAAAATGAGTAATGCAGACAATAAGTGTGACAGGAGTACTAAGTCTGGGAAAACTAGAAAATTTCACCACAGAGAAGCTGGGACTTGAGCTAAGCCCTAAAGAATGGCAGGACATAGGAAGGGAAGGTCCTGGCAGTTGTGGGGACAGTCCATGTAGGTGGAAAGGCAAGAGTAAGGCCCAGAATTAGGAAAAGGTAAGGTGGATCCCAGGGTGAGTGAGCGGAACTTTCCCATGGGGATGCAATGATACAGAATTTTGAAGAAGTAGATTAGGCACATTCATATCCACCTTTCTGTCCTATGTCTACATATGGGAACTTCTATTTCTAGAGTAAATGACTTTTGTGCTTAGTGTGAAAGGAACATGAATAGCAGGCAAATTTCTCCTCCCTATTTTATCATTTAATTTCTATATCCTCCGTGTGTATGTAAACACACAAATAAATTTACACATTCTAATAAATCATTACATTTATTATACAGTAGGAAGTGTTGCCAGGAAACCAGTTGTCAAGCAAAGCTATATTTTGAAGAGTGGGAGGTGTATAATTATCTTTAAATACTTTCTCTGGATAGTAATTACCCCCACCCCCACCCCAGCCCAAATCCATGTGACTCCCCTGAATGGATGTGCATAGGAACAGCACATTTAACAGCCACTACCCTATCCGACAGCCACTCCTTCAGCGAGTCAGGCAATTCTAGACCCATGGGATAGGCCTGACTATGTGGTACCTCGTACCCCAAACTCGGGACAAGAGGAACTTAATTAAGTTCTCAGTATTAAACTGACTCCAAGTCCATTTTTATATACTGTAAAGAAATGCAAACTTGATTCTTTGGACTATGAATCACAATTATCAGTGATTTCTGTAAAATAAAATTATATCTATTTAAAATATTCTTTGAAACTACAGTGTAAGCTATTTAAGACCAGATAGAAGTTTGTCCTGAAAATTCATTTTTTAGGAAAAAATTGCACCAAATTTTTCTACAGTATTAATAACCACAATAATAGGGAAGAATCAATGTCCTGTCCTGTCAAGATAAGACTCCTCAGTACTGAGAGCTGGCAAACTCCAGAGGACCACCAAGAACCCCTTGTCCCACTCCTTTGCCCCTCTCCTCAGCCTCCCTCATCTTCATTCTTACCCAGGGTGGTATGTCTAAGAAGATGTAAGCCTCCCTACGTGCATTTCGAAACCTTAATTTTCTGACTCCAATGCATTTCTTCTCTATGCAGTGAATTACCCCCAAGTAGCATGTAAGTATCCCCTACAAAGAGATAGCACACACTAGAGATGGCATTCAAGTATCCATGATGAGGTAGGGTCAGATCAGAACACTATGTGATTAATTCTTCCTTCCCTCCCTGTTCTGCAAGCCAAAAACTAAGTTCTGTCTGCAGTTCTGAGGAAACAGTTCTCTTCTTAAATGTACTTCTCACTTTTCTAGTCTCCTAATAGACTTTAACAAAGATTTGGTAACAGGATTTTCCACAGACAGTAGGTAGAAAATACAGAGTGAAAACATAAATGAAATCAAGCTGTCTTGAAAGTCAGTTTGGGGGTGGGTGGATGAATCCATAGCAGCAAGGATCTGCATTTCTAGAAACGTAGAATACAGATGTGAATACAGATATTCATGGACTATTGTTCCAAGATGCTTCTTTGTTCCTTCCCTGCCTTCTTTATTACCCACACAGGGGCACTGCCTTCTGACTGCCTGTTGGGTCTCTCTATATACATGACCTGCAAGCACTTCAAATCTATTTCCTGAGCTGGGCGCCCCTACTTTCCCCTCATAGCAACCTCCCTGCCCAGAGCACTGCTTCTCCTTGTCTGTACCTATATTGGCTAGAGGTGCCACTCTCCAAATCACCCCAGCTAGAAGTTTTGGCTGTCTTTCCATACCTTTCTCTCTTACCTTACACATCCAGTCAAGCTCAAAGTCCTATTGATTCTGCCTCCAAAATTGTGGAGTGTCAACTCAGTGTCCTCTTTCCCACTAATAAAGCTACTGCCTTCATCTTCTCCAGCCCAGATGGTCAAAAGAATATTTCTCATACTACCTCTGATCTAGAAGTTGTTTTGTTGTTTAGTTGGTTTTCTAAAATCAAATTCCATCATTCTCTCTCTGGAAATCATTAAGGTGGCCTCTGTAAGTCTCCCTCCCAGGCACTTCTCCATGATCCCCTTCCTTCTCTCCTTTGTTGCTACTGTCAGCATTTATTAAATGTTTGGTCAATGGAACTACCAAACATAGCTATGTATTTTCTCTGTATCTAATAAGGATGAAATTTGGGAAAGCTATAAACTCCTGCACCATAGAATTTAAAAATGTGAGTGACTCCTTGGTTTAATCTAGCTTAATGGTTCTCAACCATGGTTATAGATTAGAACCCTCTGGGGAGCTTTAAAAAATACCCAGCCCCCAGAGAATCAGATTTAATTGATTTGGAGTTGGAGCCTAGGTACTAGTGGGAGGTTATGATTGTTTTTTTAAGCTTCCCCAGGTAATTTTATGTACAGCCAGGTTTGAGAATCATTGACAGAAGTCCCTAACCAAGAGACCAAAGGAACATTTTAAGGACCATAGCTAAGCTTCCAGGGGTCCATGTGCTGTTGTATGAACTAGTATGCAGAGATGTGTGTGTATGTATGCGTGTGTGCGTGTATGCTCTTTTCTGAACAGAGGATCTAAACACTCATCAGAGTCTGAAAACATTCCATAACCCCATAAAGGCAAAGAACCTCTGATCCAGATTCAGCCCTTACACTTTACAGATGAGGCAGCATCTGGGCGAGAGACTGGGCTGGGGTCGGGGGAGAACCAAATCTGGCTCTGCCACTGTGTGATATTAATCATGGTATTCAACCTCCATGGCCCTTAATTTACTCCTCCTCAAAATCAGGGTAACACCTGCTTTTCAGGGTTATTTAAAGAATTAAAGAGAAGGCATGGAAAGTGCCTAATATGGTAACAGGCATAGATGAAGTTTCATTAATGGTAGACATTACTAGTCCTATTCCTACCATCACTACTAATAATTCTCCTAATACTTGCAATATAATTTTGAATAATGCTATTATTATAAAAAAAAATCTATTTATACCAGATGCAATATATGGTATATATATATATATATATATATATATATATATATATATATATGGATTTTATTGATCTGCACAACAACCCTGTGAGCTTGGCCCTATTCCTATTTTACAAATGGGAAAAATCAAAGCTTACAAGGGGCAGGGCTACACCTGAGGCCACACAAGTGACAGATCCTGGTTAACTTGACATGAAGCTTATCTGTTTGCCACCAGATTGTATTGCTCTGGTGAGGCCAAGTCTATTAAGGGAAGAAAGGAAACCACTATGGTACCTTTCATATTGGAAAAAATCTGAATTTCACAGTCACCTCCCTCCCCATCCCTCTCTCCTTGCTCCTTTTCCAGCCGCTACTGGCGTCGGTGGAATCGGTTCTGCAGAAGAAAGTGTCGTGCTGCAGTCAAGTCTAATGTCTTCTACTGGCTTGTGATCTTCCTGGTGTTCCTCAACACACTCACCATCGCCTCAGAACATTACAACCAGCCCCACTGGCTCACAGAGGTCCAAGGTGAGAGGCAGCCCCTGGCACTATCCTGCTTTACTCTTGTTAACTTAGCCCTAAATCCCAGGGAGGGAATGGTCACAGGCACAAGGTTGATGGGAAAGTTGCCAGTGGCTGTGGCTCTTGGCAGGCACCATGCTGGAGATACCAAGGGCCTGACAGCTTGCAAGCCCCATAGTAAAATGTGCAACCTCATTATAAACAGATGTGGCTCACCTGTGTAGGCCCACACCATCTGCCTACCCCAACAGTCACCGTTGGGTCCAGGTGACAAGGACACATGCTGCCCCCTGTTTGGCTATCTCAACCCTTGGCTGCCAACTTCCCAGAATGGATTTTCAATACAATAGCCTGCAGGTGGACCTGCCAGAACGTGTGAGGATGAGGTGAGCAAAAAGCCAAGAAAGAGGACAGTAGTGGCCTGAGCACGAGGAGCTGTCCTCAATGGGCAGTTAGTACCCTTCCCTGAACCCCTAGAAGAGGACCTCCTTAGCCAGTGCCTCAGCTCCATGCCCAGGGAGTCAGGCAGACACAGGGGCTGCATTCCAGAATGCTGGGAGGTGGACAGTCTCCCAGTGTAGAGGGCAGATGGGTGACTTGGCTCCCCCTTTTGGCTGATTGGTTTGGGCAGATTACTTACCTCTCAGAACCTCACTTCTCATCTCTGAAAAGCTGCTGGGAGGAATAAAGAAGATCAGCACACAAAGCCTTTGATGCATGGTAGATCCTTGATACATATTTACTGTGATTATTACTAGATACCCCTTTCTTGTCACTTTGGCCCCAATTGTTCTGTTCTGGCAGCAACATATGGGAGAGGTGTCCTGGCTGGGAAGGGAAGCATCTGGCTTTTCCTCCAGTGGTGATAATTACTGTTTTCTTTCTCCTCCTCCCCCCTCTCCCCACTCTTACATCTGTGTTGGGATCCTACCCCCTCTCTTGAACCCACCAGACACGGCCAACAAGGCACTACTGGCCCTTTTCACTGCGGAGATGCTGCTAAAGATGTACAGCCTGGGTCTGCAGGCCTACTTTGTGTCCCTCTTCAACCGCTTTGACTGCTTCATCGTGTGTGGGGGCATTCTGGAGACCATCCTGGTGGAGACCAAGATCATGTCTCCCTTGGGCATCTCTGTGCTGAGATGTGTCCGGCTACTGCGGATATTTAAAATCACAAGGTATTTGGTTTCTCACCTCCCTTTGGACCTGGAACTCAGGTAGAAGTTCTTCCAGAAGGCAAGGGAGGCAGAAAGTCCTGGGTGGGAGAGTAGCTGCTGTTTCTTAAGAGGTCTACCCTTGGCTCATATATGATGGAGAGGAATTTTTCTTCATTTAGATGACATATCATTTATAAGTACCTTTGACCACTGCTACCAGAGACAACTCAGTGGCACAAACAAATTTGGGATTTATTTAGTTACATAAAAGAAGTATAGAGGGGCACCTGGGTGGCTCAGTCGGTTAAGCATCTTACTCTTGATCTCAGTTCAGGTCATGATCTCACAGTTCATGAGATTGAGCCCTGTGTCAGGCTCTGAACTGATACTGTGGAGCCTACTTGGGATTCTCTCTCTCTCTCTCTCTCTCTCTCTGCCCCTTCCCTGCTCACATGTGTCTCTTTCTCGCTCTCTCTCTCAAAATAAATAAATAAACTTTAAAAAAAAGTGCAGAAGTGGGCATCCCAGGTTAACTGAAGAAGACAGAGACCCCGTCCCCTCTGTCCTTTTTTTTTTTAATGTTTATTATTTTTGAGGTGGGGGGAGGAGCAAAGAGAAAGGAAGACACAGAATTTGAAGCAGGCTCCAGGCTCTGAGCTGTCAGTACAGAGCCCAACCTGGGGCTCAAACCCACAAATGCAAAATCATGACCTGAGCCAAAGTCAGATGCTCAACTGACTGAGCCACCCAGGCACCCCTCCCTGCTGTCCTTTGCTTTGACAGCCTTAGAACCACCTTCCATTCTCTGGGTCATTAGGTGGCTTTCAGAGATTGAGCCATCATGTTTGAATCAAGGCAGGGAGAAGAGAAAGAGCAAGGGACCAAAGCAGACACCCATCCTGGCTGAGTCAGCCCTTCCAGAGCTCTTTGAGAGATCTTACCAAAGGATCTGTTCTCATGGCCACCCCAACTGTTCGAGAGACTGAGCAATGTGGTCTTTTTCCTGTGCATGTGCTGCTGAAAATGCAGTCCAGTTTCCTTAACTGAGTAAGGATGATGGCTATCATGGCACAGATGGCTTTCACCCCTCCTTCCTCACATTCACCCCCTCTCCGTCTGCCTGTCCATCCACCCACCCGAAGACTACAGTCTCCCCAGCTCTCGGGGTCAAGCAGTGATTCTCATGAAGAGGAGGCATGGGCGGGGGCATGGGGCCAGGCAGCATGCTCTAGGACAGTCATTTCGACTGTGCTGTGACCTATTTGAGTGGTGAAATCAATTGATTGAATCACAACCATCATTTTTAAGCAGCTTTATTGACATATAATTTACATACTATAATTCATGCCTCTAAAGTGTACAGTTCAGTGTTTTTCTGTACATTCACAGAACTTTGCAACCATCACCACAATTTAGTTTTAGAACATTTTTATCACCCCAGAAAGAAACCCATACCCACTCCTCATTCTCCCCACATTCCTCCCAGCAGCAACCAATAAAATTTACTTTCTATTTCTGTAGATTTCCCTATTCTTGACAATTTCTATAAGTGACATCATGCAGTCTGTGGTGTTTTGCGACTGGGCTTCTTTCACTTATGTAATGGTTTCAAGATTCACCCATGTTGTACCATATGTCAGTACTTTATTCCTCTTTATGGCTGAATAATATTCCATTCTGTGGATACGCATTGTGTTTGTATGTTCGTTCATCAGTTGATGGATATTTGGTTTATCTTTACCTTTTGGCTACTATGAATAATGCTGCTATGAATATTCATGTGTAAGTTTTTGTATGGATTTTCAGTTTCATTTCTCTTAGATATATACCTAGGACTAGAATTTTTAGGTCATTTGATAACTGCATATTTAAGATTTTGAGAAACTGCCAAACTGTTTCCAAAGAGACTGCACCATTTTGCATTCCCACTGGTGATGTATATGGGTTCCAATTTCTTCACATTCTCATTTTCAGTGAAAGATTTAAATAGAATAGGAAACTCTCAGAAGGCCTCACATGAACATAAGCATTGTTTCTTAAAAATCTTTGAGATATATGTCTGAGTTGCAGTAGGTTGTGGTCAACCTTGAAGGGACATATCAGAAACATGTGAAAGGGAGGAGGCTCAAACTCTGACAAACCTCCTCTTTGTAAGAGTCTCTGCTTTGGGATCCCAACTGATAATAAGGCCACTGAAACCATCAGTTGTATTGTATTGGGAAAAGAGGGAGTGGGCTCAGTATCTTTCATTCAGGGATTTGAAGGTAACCATACCTGCTTGATGTGTTCTGAACATGGCTGTATGAGTGGTCAGGGCTTGCAACACTGCTCTCAGTTTGTTGTTCTCTTTATGGCTCTCTCAGCAGCCGCCAGCACACATTCCTGGGGTGCTGTCGAAGGTCAGATGAGAGAAGGCATTTAAACAGTGCCAGGCCCAGGGACACTCAGCAGCCAGAAGACTTACTATTAACCTGTTTATTATCTTTGTTGTTATTTGGAGGACGGAGAGGTGGGGCCCTGAGAGCCACCTACACATATACAGTCTCTTACTTCTGTTTCTCTCCCATGTTCCTACTATGCATCAAGCTCTGAGAGATAAGGGAAGAGAGGTATGGTATGACCTGAACCCAGGAGAAGTTTAAAGTCTGGCTAGGGAGATGGAGTTTGTGCATATGAAACCATTGAAAGAAAATCTAAGACAGAATAAAATGCGCTGGCAAATGTTGGGACAAGGATGGGAATACGTGCTATTAGAAGTTGGGAAAAGGAGAAAGTCCCTGGGGAATGTTTAATGTCACAGGATGGACTTCAAGGACATGCAGAATTTAAACCCACAAGTTTAATGTTCCTGAGCAAACACCTCCCTTCCCCTCACCCCAGAAAAAACTCTTTCTGTATGCCCTGAATATCTTGACATTACAGAAAACCCTTGGCTTGTTACTAAAAGTAGTAGAAATATAATAACAATTATTGTTAATATGCATCAGTACTTACTCTGTGCACCTAGTGTGGTCTGGCTTTTTTCACTTGACTCATCCTCACAATTAACTGTAAGAGAGGGTCAGAGGAGTGTACTATTATCATGATTCCCATTTTATAGATGAGGAAACTGTGGTTTAAAGATTTAAGTCACTTACCCAAGCCACACAAACTGCTCAGGGATGAATCTGGGATTAAGTAGCAGATCTGTGTCTGACCTCAGGTTCTGCGCTCCTAACCATGACCATGAACTGTGAAGTTGACTGCTGAACTGTCTTGTCTTTATCCCAGAGGTGTGCCTTAAAGGATTTTTACGTATGGATTCTTGTTGTTGGATATTTTCTGATTCTACCTGTTCCTCCTTGGGTCTGGTAAAAGCTATTTTTCACTTGGAGTTTTCAGTGCCTCCTAAATAGTTCTCAAAAGTCTATGTGTTTGGGGGTTTGTTTTTGCTTTTGTTTTTTAGATTCCTATAGAAAATAATTCTTGTTCCTAGATATTGTCATAGAGTCTTGAAGAGATTTGACATTCATTCTATTTCTAATCAATAATTTATCTACTTCTAAGATGAAACTATTGCCAAGAAGCCATTTTTAAAAATCTGTCTTTGTCAGAGAGCTTCCCATAGTCCCTCCAAAAGAAAGATTAGTGGTATTTCAGATCTCTGTAAAGTCTATAAACAGAATAATTTCATTATCTAATTGGAAGTTACTTTGGCAAAGGCCATCATCTTCCTGTGTTGCAAGCTTCCAACCCCTCGGGTGCTTTTGGAAAACAACATAGAGACTATAACTATGTGGGGAATCCCATGCCCCTTCTGAACCTTGTCTCCAGTATACTCCAGTGACCAAGAAAATGCCTAAAATATGGTCTGGGAGTGGACATCTGGTCTCTAGAGATGGGTCATCTTGAGATGGTCCTGTCATCAAGCAAGCATATTTCTCTATCTTCTTTTAAAACCTCTTAGAGAAAATTTTGTAGTATCTCAGTATTATTAGTATGTTAAAAAAGCATTTTTTCACAGTGCATTCTGACCCAGTGATTGTGATTCTCAGACACAGTTAGACTCAATAAGAGCTCATGAAGGACCCACACCTCTAGAGATTTCGACCAGCAACTTCTAGAGAGTTCCATACTGGTAATCCAGTGACCTCACTTTGAGAAACGCTGGTCTAATTTCCTGCTGCTGTCCTTTGTCCACTTCCCTGTCTTAAAATATGGACCTTCATATACAATTGGAAACCTTAATTCTTTCATCTGCTTTCCCTTCTCTATACTGTAGCCCCTAATCATGTTAAGATTGATAGTTCCTGACTGGGAAAACATATAATGATAAAGAGCTACTATGAATTCAGCAAAGTCTTTAAATTATTTTAATTTTATTAATTCCTATACACTTGTATACATTTGAAAAGTGGTAATGTACACACAAGATGACTGTCTATTTATCTAGAGTGCTGTAATGTTTGGTGTATCCATGGATTTGTGGACGCCTTCCTAAAATTCCAAGCTTCCCTTACCTCACCCAAGACCTGCACTCTGAGTTTGGAATACTGACCTAGACTAAGAACCCTCAACCATGATGTCAAGACACAATGGTATGTCCAGAGCAGTTGAACAGTGCATAGCAATAATTTGTTATTATAGGAGATGAAATACCAAAGTTTATGAACAGTTAGTTTTCTAAAAAGTAAATGCAAATAAATTCAAGATTGTTCCTGTAACACCCTCACTGTTGGTCATTTGCATTCCCAAATGCTTTTATGAATGGGCAAGAATGGGCTAGAGTTACCACTCTTCATGTTACCTGAAGGGAGCAGAAGTTTTTGATATATGATGAATATGAATATGATACATGAAGAAAATGAATTTTCAGCATTCCTATTTTTGTGTATTTTGTCAAAATCTGAGAATTCATTAGAGAGTATACTGTGCGTATGAATACCATCCATCCTACATGTCTCATAAAAAAAAAAAAAAAAGAAAGAAAGAAAGACTGGGAACCCTGCACTGGACTGTAAATCAGTTGACTACTGAGTGTTAATAATATTGGGAGTGGTAAATTACCACTAAATTATGAAATAGGGAAGGCAAGATTCCTGCCTCAGTGAGAACAGAGAGGCATACATGTGGCCAAAATATTTGTCATCTTTTGATACATTACCCATGACAGTGGGCCTTCCAGCCAAGTAATAGATTGGATTCTTTCTCCTGCTTTGAGGTTTTACAGGGCTCTTGAATGTTGCCAGTTTTTAATATCAAGTATGTCTACTCTTTGTCAGTCCAGTCTGACTTATTCTACAGGGAGGAAGAAAGACCTCAGTTAGACTAAATCTGGATGTGATTTCAATTTACTAATTGCATTTCATTTTTTATAAAGTTTGTTTTTAAATGCACTGAAATCCCTCCAGCCCTTGCTGTTTTCTCTCTTAAACCTTAAATCCATTTCTTTCTCCTACTGCTCCTCCCCTGTGGCTCCCTTCCCAGGCCCTGAAATGTGAGTTTGGGCTGACTCAGCATAGACAGATTTACAGATGAATCATGACCACATATGGGCTCCATAGAGCCCCAAGGTGAGAGCCTTTCGCAAATTCTCCAGGCTCTAAATGTCTCCATTTCATCTGCCAGAATCTGACCATGAGCATCAGATCCACCTCCACACTGCCCTGACCCTCCCCACTCTAGCCCTCCTCTTCTCAGGACACCGTGGAGGCTCTGAGCTCCTTACGGACCATTATTAAAGAGATATGTTTGGCATCTGCCCAGTTCCCAGGCCAGAGTCTATGGAGAAGGCAGCTCAGACTCAAGAGCCTGCTCACTGACTTCAGCATGAAGGGTGGTTATTCTCTGGAATGGTGACTGGCTGGTAATATCTACTGGGGATTAAGAAGACCCAGATGAGGATGACTTGAATGTGTTCCTTCCCTAACCCTGACACATCTGGTACAGGGGCCCACTAGTGAACACTGAGTAGCTCTGCAGTCCAGAAGCTCAGAGGAGCACAATCCCAAGGCAATCCCAAGATGAAGACCAGATGACCTTGCCAGCATGACAGGGTTACATTCCCCTACTGGGAATGTATTCTCAGTGCAACCAAGGCCTCTTATGCAAACAGAGAAGACAAGACCTTTGAACTTGTTATCCAAGGCAGGGTTTTACTCTAAAGCAAAACACATAAACTGTGCATTCTCCTAGAATGGAAGGGGCAGAGGTAGATATCAGCAGGAACTAAACTGGTAGATTTGGCCTTGAGCTCCAAGCTGTCCCAGACCCTGACCATGATAGTATAGAATTCTCTGGCTCTTCCTGGACCAGCATATACCTAGTTCAGCCTCCTACCTCACTAATTCTTCCAGGCTCTATTGTGTCTTACAGAACCAGAGGCCAACTTTACTGAAGGGCTAGTCCTTGTACACCCACCTTGTACATCCCTGTGGCAAAGCTGAGCTTCCTCCTTAAATGAACCTTCTGTGCTTCGCCCAGTTATCTTATGTGCCCTGCATTTCTCCTCCCTTCCTTAGGAATAGTGTATAGAAGCCTCATACCACACAGATTCACCACATGAAATTTGCTTTATAAATACTCTACCAACAATAGATCACTACCACCAACACTGAGAGGAGTTTTATTTTGGAGAGGGTTGGGGTGTTTTTACCCCTCAGGACAAGAAGAGTTGGGACAGGTATAAATTTAGCTATGAACCTCTCTGGAACAGAGAGGAAGTAGGGTGGAGCATTTTCAAAGCACCCTAAAGCTATTAGTACTGTTATTTTGAAGGTCTTTTATTTATAGCAGGCTCGATGCTCTCCTCCATACCTAGACTGTAAAGAACCCTGCCCTGAGCTATTTGAAGCAAAAGTTCACAGGATGAAAGTTCCAGTTCAAGCAAGGTTCAGGCCACTTTCTGCCACTAAAGATAAGGGAGAAGTCCACAGGGCCCAAACAGACTTAGCAGAAAGAATGATGGAGATACAATACCCCTGAACACATGGTGGTCATTTAAGCCAAGAGAGGCAGAGGGGAAAGCTAGCAAAAGTGAAGCCATAGTCAGCAAGTGAAAGAATTTAGGTAACAAAGAAATTGTCTGGATCAGAAAACCCTCACGTGCACCCTACTTTAAAGAGAGAACAGTGGGCTAGGTTGTATGGAGGATGGGGTGGGCAAAGACACACTTTGTAGAGAATGATTTAGAGCCACAGGAGAATTGAAAAGTTGAAAGAAGGACCATAGCCAGTGGAGTGTCTGAGGATGGTGGGGTGGAGGGAGAGGAGTCTTTAAAGCTGGGCATGTGCATCTGGGGCTGTGAATCCCCAAATACAGAATGAGACTTCTGTGTATGTGGATGTGTGTGTGCACTGTTCTGAAGACGAGATGCTCAGTTTTCCTGTCTCTCTATGAGGCCCGGACATTAGTTTGTTCTGCTGCTGCTCACCTTTCTCCAAAGATGTTCATTTTTGGTGACTGTGTGTGCTTCAGTGGTTTTAATTGATTAGGATAAAACCCTCAGATGATTGCTAATATGCCACTAACTCTTTTAGTTTTTATGTCTAGAAGCTAATGTATCTAAAAACGAGAGTGATTCTGAGACCTGAGGCATCGTCTGATCTGCATGTCATGGTGATAACAGCCACCAAGAATCAGATTGACATTAAGGAAGAGAGAGCTTCAGGACTTGCATGGCTGCCAGCATTTCATTTAAATGCTACTTCATGTTACCCTTCCCAGAGGCTGCCACCTGTCACCTACAATTCTCATTGATATCAGTGGTAATGAGGCCCCCGCCCTATCTGCTGCTATCAGCCAAGGCGTGGGAGGCTCCAAAATCCAGCTCTTCTCTGACCCCTAATTGTGTTCTTTGCCACATCAGTTCAGCAGTCCCTTTGTCTCAGTCCTTTAAAGAGCACATAAAACGTCTCCAACCATGTGCACATTAGGGATGGACGCCTTCTGTTCAGCAAGCTGTATGCCCCTCGTAATGCCAGACTACTGGCACCAGCTCTCCTCCCTTAATTCTGCTCCAAAGGAACAGAAAGTACAGGTGGCAAGCCAGCTACAGGGCAGACCCCACCTTGCCCCTATTGAATGGAAAGCAACTGGAAGTTGAAGATAAACAGCATAAACAGCCATTTGTTTCTTTGTCTTCACTGTGTCTTAACTGTGTGACTGGTCCTAAATGCATTATCTTTTCAGTCTGGGTGTTTTTCATGAGGAAGGTAGGATGCCATCAGTTTATCTGGTTGCAGTTTGTCCCTTAAAGTCTGGTTCAAGCCCTTCAACCCACAACCATTGGTTTTCAGCCACCAGGATGGGAGTTCTTCCACAAAGGAGACACATGTTCATAGAACTCTTTGGGAAATCCTACTGCAAGGGTCTCAAAGCCATAACAACCCTATCTTCTATACATAATCAACTTTATACATAATCACTTTCAACCCTATACATAATCACTTTTTTCTTTTTTTGTTAAGATATAATTGGCATATATATTAGCCATTATATATAACATTATATTAGTTTCAGGTGTACATAATGATTCGATATTTGTATACATTGCACAGTGATCCCCACAATAAATCTAGTTAACGTCTGTCACCCTAAATAGTTTCAAATTTTGTGTGTGTGATGAGGATTTTTTAAATTTACTCTCTTAGAAGCTTTCAAGTATACGATACAGTATGATTAACTATAGTTACCATGCTATCCATTCCATCCCCAGACTTATTATAAGTGGAAGTGTGTAAATTTGACCCCCTTCATCCAGTTTGCACATCCCCCAACCCCAATCACCTATCTATTCCCTTAATACATAATAGTTGGACTTAATGTCAGGCAGTGGAATAGTCAGGAATCTCAAAAACTCTACCCATGAACTTAGGGAAGTTATAGGAAAAGAAATGATGTGAGAGAGGTGTTTTCAGGCAAAGTAATGTTTGACTTAAGTACATGTGTGAGAGGCCACCACCACCCCACCCCTTCTCCTGACACACATACACAGAACTATCTTGTAATCCCATGTCCCTTGCTTTCCCCTCCAGTAAGTATAAATGTGTCACATTTATAGTAAGATTCATTCGTTCATTCAACAAAATATTCATTGATCACCTCCTTTGACTAGCCATTGTTCTAAGCACTAAGGATACAAACAAAGCAAGTGAATTCCCTGCTCTCATGGACATTACATTCTCATGGCAAGTGGTAATGAGTATATTAAATAGTGGGAATAGGAGATAGATGTGGTCAAGGGAGGACCACTGTAGTGAGGGGACATTTGAACAGAGACCTGCAGGGACTGAAGAAGTGAGCCACACAGAGTTCTGGCGGAAACCTCTGTATACAGCAGAAAAACAGGGACCAGGGCAGGAGTATGCATGGAGGCTGGGAGAGCAGCGGGGGACCGGTGGGCTGGAGCAAAAGTGGTAGGGAGAGTGGGAGGAGATGAGGTCACTGAGGCAGTAGAGGCCGATTCCGCATGATCTGTTAGGCCTTCCAATGGGAAGCAAGAGCATGAAGCAGTATTGAGGTTTAATGTGACTTACATTTAACAGAGCCTCCTGCTGCAGTGGTGTGGAGTACATAGATGATTGTGTACTTCCCATTGCATGGTGTCAGGAAGTATGTAGCATCAGTTTGTCTCGTTACTGGTGATTCTAAGTGTAGAAACTTGGTTAAGTGGGTATCTGCCAGATTTCTCCACTGTTGAGGTACCCTTTCCCTTTATGATTAATAAGTAATCTATGGAGTGATATTTTGAGAGTATGTGAATACCCTACTCCCCAGTGACCTTTCACCTAGTGGTTTTAGCATCCATGATGATCATTACTGAATTCGTTGCTAATGCTAAATGGTTATTTTTTTTAATTTTATTTATTTATTTTGAGAGGGGGGAGTGGGGAAGGGGCAGAGAGAGAGGAAGAGAATCCTAAGCAGGCTCCATGCTGTCAGCACAGAACCTAATACACAGGGCTTGATCCCATGAACCCATGAGATCATGACCTGAGCCAAAATCAAGAGTTGGCCTCTTAACCAACTGAGCCACCCAGGTGCCCCCAAAATGGTGATTTTCTGATTCTATCGTTCATTCATACATTTGTGTTATCCATTTGACATATTCTATAAAGGAAACCTCTACCTCCTTTTTTAAATATTGATAGATTTACATTGTTTTTCAGTATGTTATAATCCATTACTATCAATTAAAAAAAAAGTATGGTGGAGCACCTGGGTGGCTCAGTCAGTTAAGCATCTGACTTCAGCTCAGGTCATGATCTCGCAGTTTGTGGATCTGAGTCCCCACATCAGTCTCTGTGCTGACAGCTCAGAGCCTGGAGCCTGCTTTGGATTCTGTGTCTCCCTCTCTCTGCCCCTCTCCTGCTTGTGCTCTGTCTCTCTCTGCCTCTCAAAAATAAATAAATGGTAAAAAAAAAAAAAAAAGTATGGTGCATTTGAGGGCTTTTTACCTGAGATGCATATAGTATGGAGAAAGGCTGCAGGGAGCAAGTGTTGAACAGGGAAACCTGTCAGGATGTGGGATTGCTGGCTCAGCTGGTGATAGAGTATGGGAAGTGGCCAGATTCAGGCTTTGCTTGGAATATGGGACCACAGAGCTTGCTGATGTGGGGTCAAGAGAGACTTCAGGATGACTGCAAGTGTTGTGTCTTGAGCCAGAAACTATGGGAGATGATGGGGTTGGAGTTCTGTCATTCCACACATCCCATGTTGTGAGCCCATCCCTGGCTGACCAAGAGAAGTGCAGACTTTCCCTGGATACCTCGAGGGACATGGGGAAGCGTGAGAAGAGTCCTCACTTTTAGTCAAACACTCTGCCCATTGCCTGCCCCTCTGACCATTACAGCCCCATACCTGCTCCACTGCTGGCCCCCCAGGGCACTCACTATCTGCCATCTTTCATGCCCAATGTTTCCAAAGAGTTCTTCTCCACTAGATGACTCATTTTGTTTCTCTACCACAGCCTCCACTCTCCCAGAACTCCAGGCACTCCTCCCACATCCCCTTTCCTCTCTGCCTCCTGCCTGCTCCACTCCACCAAACCTCTGTCCAGTCAGGGGCCTCCTTGTCTGGCTTCCCATTGGGTCCCCATGGCTGTCACACACCTCTGAATCTCAGTTGTGAGCCTGGTTTGAGTTATTTCCCTCATGTCCATGTGCCTCATGAAAATTAAGGCTTCAACCTTCTTTGACCATAAAGGCTTTTCCAGAATATTCCATGACAGTTGAACACACAGGAGATCTCTAGGGGGCTCTGTGACCTTAATCCATATATACTCTTCCCTCTGATACAGCTGGAAAATCTTGTTATAAATATGCTCTAAAGTTACTGGTTCCTAAATACCAGTCTACTGACAAGTTTTGGAGTGGTAGAATGAAAATCACTCAAGTCCCAGCACCAGAGATTATGATTTCATGGTTCCAGGGTGAGGCCTGGGAATCAGTATATACAAAATGACCAAACTCCTCTGCAGTTTCCTCTCCAGTGTGGAAACACTGCTCTAAATGTAAGAAGGGCAGGTATCCTAGCCCCAGAGAGGTTCTCTTCTGGCTTTAAGCAGAGCAAATATTACAATCTCTAGCCTATTGGGGTGACAGGCAGTCTCTCACAGTAATACTAGGTTGGACAGAATTTATCTGAGGACAAAGATGGGGAGAATGGAAGAAAAAAACTTCTGATCTTTGCCTTCAAGAACTCAGAGCCTATTTGGAGGAGATGAGACTGTCACAAAGGAAAAACACTGAAGAGCATTTATAGAACAGATACAAATAAATGTATATTAATATTCTGCAAACAGAGTAAGAATGGCTGGCAGGCAAAATAGAGGTAGAGAACGGCTGAATTTGTGAAGGAGAAAGGAGCATTAAAGACGCCAGGCTGGGAAGAAGTTCACGTTTACATCCAAACTGTTGGCCCATCTGCTTCTTTCACCTAATATGGAACTATTCTCTGGAGAGAAGTACCCAAGCTGGGGGTGCAGCTATGAGGCTATAATGGGGGTGGTTTGCATGTCACTCTTTTAAGCAGCAAAAGCAATTCACTACATATATTGGTAATAAGCTGGGAATGCCTTAAGTGGAGGCAGTCAAGACTGTGACCTGGAAGGCAGACAGGCCAGAGGTGGAGCTAAGGAAGTGAGATTTCTCAGTTGCACATGCTCCAGTTAGAGGCTGTGTTCTTTTTGCTACAGTGCATTTCCTTATCGTGACAGGCCCAAGCTTCATCCAGCAGCCATTAGCAACCCACACCCACACCCCCTTTCCAAGAGGAAGGGATTTTCCCAAGGCTATAATGAAGAACCTCTGTATTTACAGTGGAGAAAAGGACTGTGACTATAATGACTGGGAGCCTCCTCTCCAAGGAGCCCCATCTCTTCCCAGAAAGACCTCCCTGCCTTACTCATAGACCTCTTCAGTTTCTGGTAACCCAGGAGTTCCTAAACTTTCCTGCTTATCAGAATCATCTGGAATGCTTGTCAAAAATACAAGTTTCTGGGCCCCAAATTATAGCCATTGAATGAGAATCTCCAGAAGAGACTTTTTAAAAAACCAAATCTTTGGACAGGGTAAATCTGGGAAACCTCACTAAACCTTGTACCCTCTCTTAGGGGTGCCTGGGCTGAGGGCAGCATTCTTGGGAAAAAAAATTAATGTGTTTTCTGTCTAAAGACTGCTAGTGATAACAATAATTATTAACCTTTATCAACTGTGTGCCAGGCACTATACTAGGGTGTTTTTTTTAAGAGTAGGAATTATATTTTTTCCAGTTTTATTAAGGAATAATTGGCACACATCACTGTATAAACTTAAGGCATATAGCATGATGGTTTGATTTACATATATTAGGAAATGATTACCACAGTAAGTTTAGTTAACATGTGTCATCTTATATAGATACAAGAAAAATAAAAGGAAAAAATTCCCTCCTTTTGATGAGAATTCTTAGGATCTTCTCTGAACAACTTTCCGGTATATCAGTGTCAACCATAGTCATCATGCTGTACATTACATCATCATGTACAGGTCATCATGACCTATTTATCTCCTAACTGGAAGTTTGTACCTTTTGACAACTTCATCTAATTCTCCCCCCCCCTGCCCCCTGCCTGTGGTAACCACAAATCTGACCTCTTTCTTCTACAAGTTAGGTGATTTTTGGCTTTCTTGTTTTGCTTTTAGATTCTACATAAAAATGAAATCATGCAGTGTCTTTCTCTGTCTGACTTATTTCACTTAGTGTAATGTCCTCAAGTCCATCCATGTTGTCATAAATGATATGATTTCCTCTTTTTTATGGATGAATAATATTCCAGTGTGTATGTATTATATACACCACAAGTTCTTTGTCCATTCATCCATCAATAGACACTTGGGTTGTTTCCGTATCTTGGCTATTGTAAATAATGCTGCAATGAACATGGGGGCACAGATATCTTTTTCAGTTAGTGTTTTCATTTCCTTTGGATATATTCCCAGAAGTGGAATTGCTGAATCATATGGTGGTTGATTTTCAATTTTTTTGAGGAACTTCCATGCTGTTTTCCATAGTAGCTGCACCAATTTACATTCCCACCAACAGTGCACAGGGTTCCCTTTTCTCCACATCCTTGCCAACACTTGTTAGCTCTTGTCTTTTTGATCATGGCCATTCTAACAGGTGTGAGATGATACCTCACTGTGGTTTTAATTTGCATTTCCTTGATGGCTGATGTTAAGCATCTTTTCTTGTCCTTGATGGCCATTCATATATCTTCTTTGTAAAAATGTCTATTCAGGTCCTGTGTCAAATTTTTGAATTGGATTATTTGGGGCTTTGCTTTTTGGTCATTTCGTTTTGTTTTTGCTTTTGAGTTGCCTGTGTTCTTTATATATTTGGATATCAACCCCTTATCAGATATATGTTTGCAAATATTTTTTCCTGTTTCATAGGTTGTCTTTTCACTTTGTTGATGGTTTATTTTGCTTTTTTAGCTTGATGTAGTCCCACTTGTTTAGTCTTTATTTTGTTGTTTGGAGAGCTGCTTTTTTTTTCCTCATGTAATATTCCCAATTGCTACTGTTGTCTCTATTTTCTTGGATAATGAGGTAAATAGAAGGGAAGTTATGTGACTTGCCCAACTGCAACTAGCAGGTAGCAACTCGTGGAGTTAGACTGGAACTCAGGCTTCTCACTTCTTAGTTCCCTCTATTTGCCATTACACATTACTGATCCTGGAACACTGAATTAACTAGCTCCACACTCTAACTGTGAGCTTACCAGCCCAGTTGGCACCACCACCACTATAGGAATGAAGGGGCAAAAGGAGTTATAATTTATCTTAAAATTTCTAGTGGATGCGTGAATGAAGAGTGATGTTAAGGAAAGCATAGAAAAAGGATGCTAATCTCCCTCATGCTGGTCCTCAGGTACTGGAACTCCTTAAGCAACCTGGTGGCATCCTTGCTGAATTCTGTGCGCTCCATTGCCTCCCTGCTGCTACTCCTCTTCCTCTTCATCATCATCTTCTCCCTCCTGGGGATGCAGCTCTTTGGAGGAAAGTTCAACTTTGATGAGATGCAGACTCGGAGGAGCACATTTGATAACTTTCCTCAGTCCCTCCTCACCGTGTTTCAGGTATGGACTCTTCTCTGCTGGGATTATGAGCGGGAGGGTGGTTGAGTGGCAGGGTTGAGTTTGGGTGGGAAGATGGAGTCTTGAAAAGGTGGTGGAAAGCTTCACCCTTACACTGGGCAGCCAAAGCCAGCCTAGATCAGTCATGGAGGGACCATGCCCAGTTGAGTCCTGAGTTCTTGTAGTTCCCCCTACCCTCAGTCCCCCATGGAATTCCACTGTTGTATGAACCACTGGGGTAAAAAAATCTAAATGAGTAGTTTAAAAACTCTTGCTTAACCACAGAAACTTCAGATAAATTCTGCAGGAAAGCCCAAAGTATAAACAAAGGAAAGCAGACTGCCCTCATTGGGAGAGGAGAGGGTGATGGGGCTCCGTCTTTCCTACCCACCATTCTTGCCCCTTGTTACTCTTTCAATGAATACATTCACATTTGCAAAAGGGCCCTGAGGAATGGCTGATGGCAGCCATCTTGTACACTGCATGTGAGTAGAAAGAGATGCTTTGACCAGGAACGCCTTTCAGTCACTTCTCAAATAATATCATGCCAGTGCACTTTGTCTAAGTATAGGATCAAACTTGCCCAGGTCAGTAGTTCAGAGCCCCTGGGAGGAAAACTGGGGGCCAAGAGGAGGGAAAGAGGTGGAAAAGAGATTTTAGACATTTTTGTTAACATAGTGGGGCAGGGCAGGGGAGTTTTGGGGTTTGCTGTTGGTCTAACGCTGTGTCCCTTATTGGTGGGAATGTGTCATTCAGATCCTGACCGGGGAGGACTGGAATTCGGTGATGTATGATGGGATCATGGCTTATGGCGGCCCCTCTTTTCCAGGGATGTTAGTCTGTATTTACTTCATCATCCTCTTCATCTGTGGAAACTGTATCCTTTGCTCCTGCCTCCCCACCCCTGCCGCCTCACCCTCCCTCAGCCTGCAGCACGATGCCAAATACGTGTGCCCAGCAGGTCCTGACTTGGGGTTGAAAACTGTGGTTGCCCATCCACAGGGCCCCCAGGCAAGCAGGGGAAAGGTGTGCTCTGGGAAGAAAACGTTTCCTGTCCCAGAACCACCTTAACTGTGGAGGCAGGTCTTGGTGAAAGCCTGGCTCTTTGGCATAGGCGGGGATGTAAGTTCATATTCCTGAACCAGTTTGGGCTGCAGTGTTGCCTGACTCCAGGAGGCACGATCTCATTGTAGTCTAGG
The DNA here is from genome assembly GCF_018350155.1 of Leopardus geoffroyi. Taxonomy (NCBI): domain Eukaryota; kingdom Metazoa; phylum Chordata; class Mammalia; order Carnivora; family Felidae; genus Leopardus; species Leopardus geoffroyi. Next base: position 35,070,514 of record NC_059341.1, on the reverse strand, counting down.
TGAACAACGCCCCCTGGTGTTGTGCATGTACAGCTACTCACATAGATTCCAATGTGAACACACTTGGAGTTGGGCTCCAATGCCTTGGGCTATTGCTGCTGGAGGTAGGAAATGCAGTTAAGGGGGACTGAGCCATCATTCTTGAAATGACCTTCATCTCTCCTCCCTATTTTCTGCTCAGTGTCCCTCCCTCTGAAGCCACTCTCCAGGACTTTAGTCACAGGCAAAGCTGGACAGGCTTCACCAAGCAGACCTGACAGGTCCTTGCTGATCCAGGCCATGGGCAGCTTTCCAGGGACTCAAGCTGCAGGCGGTATTCTCTCCTGCTGGTCAAAACCCCAAGAGGGTTGTGTGCAGAGGCAGATGGCAAAGTAGAAGCAGCTCTGGCCCAAGATTCAGGTTTAAATCATAGTTTAATGTAGTGCCCAAGGCATGAACATTGATGCTGACAGACAGGCTTCACCTTTTCCCAACTGGGTGATCTCCAGCAAACTAAAGGTTCTCTACCTCAGTGTCTGTAAAATGGGGTGATGAAACATTACTGCCTACTACTTAAGGGATCATGATGAAGTTTAATGAGATAATTTATGTAAAGCCCCTCCCCCACCTGCCACAACACCAGGGGACCAAGGGCAGGTGCACAGTAAGACCCTTGGTCAAGCCCTTCACCTCTGTGGGTTGTGGCTTTCCTATATGTGAAATTGTGTGATTATCTGGGTGCCTGGGGGTGGAGGTTAGACTTAACAATATTAAGACCCCTTTCATCTATACTTTCTTTGATTCTGCAATCCTCTGACCCACAGTGTTTCTGTTCAATGTTAGGGATGAGGGCAAGAAGGAAAGGGCAAATGACTACTTCATTTAGGAGTTTCCAAGCTTCAGCCAGCTCCAGCTGGACACTGCAAGGGTCTTTGTATGTGCAGGCTCAGATTAAGAGTTGGCAGAAATATCAGGCCGCCTCCTCAGTGCCCAGTTTTAATGAACCACTCTTAAGAGCATTCTGCATTCTGCTAGAGACAATGCTGTTTATAATGTCAGTTACAGCCAGTCATCTCAGTAGGGAAACCAATAATGAAACCCAGCAATTAAAGAGCAAAGCAGGCTTGCTGCCTCACTCCCTGCTCACTCCACCCTGCAAGCTATCCTGCTCTTGACCCCTTAGAAAACTCCTAGTAGCTAGTAGGGTAATGGGGAGGGAGAGGTGTGGAGGAGGGACACTACCGGGCTCTGAACTCCTCACAGTGAGTCACCACTGAGCTCACTCTATGAGGAAGTCTACCCCTGCATGTCTTGCACCCTCCCTGCCCCCTGTGCCCACCAAATACCCCAAGGCCAAGGGTCATTTTCTTTAAGAATGGACACAAACAGATATCCTACTGAATGTGTTCTTGGCCATTGCTGTGGACAACCTGGCTGATGCTGAGAGCCTCACATCTGCCCAAAAGGAGGAGGAAGAAGAGAAGGAGAGAAAGAAGCTGGCCAGGTAACCCTCTAAGCTTACCTAGACCCAAAGCCCCAGGGTCCCAGTTCTGGAATGCCATTCCCATTAGTGATAAAGAGAGGCTTCGGTGCTGGCCTCTGTCAGCCATCCCTCCTAGAGGGCACTGGGTTTGAGGCTTCACAGTAAGCTTCACACAACTTTCTCTACTATTTATTAGGTATTGCCCTAAAGTGGGGAACATTGTGAATTATAGTATTTGTGAAGGTATTCTATTTCCCACCTGTCTAAGAAGTTGGGGGATTCTCTTTTGAGAAGGAAGGTCATGATAGGTGGTGGGAATGAAAGATGGGTAGAGGAGGAAGGCAGCCGCTTAGAGGGGAAATGCAATTCTAGCTGAGTGATAACTTTTCGCTGTTTTATAAATCATTGCCAGCGTTAAGAAAACAAGATAAGGCCCTGCATTGTCTTCTGTCATTGTCTAGATGGGACTGTCATACGCCACACATCTGCTGGATACCAAGCAGAGTTTTCTAGGAACCAATCCTGAATCAGATCCAGAATCTTTCTCTGATTCAGACATAGACTAGAGCAACTGAGAAGCTGAAATAGTCCAACTAAGTACAAGACAGAGCAAAGTGTGGCCTGGTGCCTGGATGGAGGGCCCAGCCCAACAGCATCTGTGATTGAGTGACACATGCCATGTGCCCTGGGTAAAGGATGATGGACATAGGCCCAGGGAATCTGCTCCCACTAGTCCCCAGAAGACCACAGGGTAGTTGATTTCTTCATGTCTCCTGTCATTCAGTAAACATCCCTTTAATTTTTCTACCTGCTGACCGGCCAGGACTGCCAGCCCAGAGAAGAAGCAAGAGATAATGGAAAAGCCAGCTGTGGAGGAAACCAAGGAGGAGAAAATTGAGCTGAAATCCATTACAGCTGATGGAGAGTCCCCACCCACCACCAAGGTAAGAAGCCATCTTATTCCAGGAGCTGAGAGGGCCATTGCTGGGGGGAGGAGGGCAAAGCCTTCCCAGACCACCCATGCAAATGAGGGAGGAAGGAAGAAAAGAGACTCAGTGGAACAAAGCCCATGAAGATGGACCAGAAACACTAGGAATGTGAAGAGAAGGCAGACTGGTTGAATTCCAGCCTTCTGTCGATGTCTTGAAGGATATATACAAGATAATAAGGATATACTTTTGAGTCAACAGCTCAACCACTAACCGTGATGCAATTTCAAGGCTCTAAGCCTCTCAAACAATGGAATGCCTCTAATTGGATTCTTCCTCCTTCTCTCCTTTGGCTGCCTAGATCAACATGGATGACCTCCAGCCCAATGAAAATGAAGATAAGAGTCCCTACCCCAACCCAGAAAATACAGGTACCAATCCCACTGCCTAACTCTGAGGTTGGGAGGTTGGGGGTAGAGAGCCAAGTTCTAAAGCCACATGGAACTACCTATGTATTAGGATCAATGGCTCCAGTTTCCCTCTACAAGCACCTTGCACTGATAAATGCCTTTTGTCTCTAGTTAGGCATTACCAATCATCATCCAGAGGAGAACTTTGCTCCTGGCTTCCTCGTAATAACAATATAACATTAAACAAATTGTGTTTGAGCAGTGCTGATTCTATGACTTTTGGAAGGGGGATTCTATATACATTTAAGGTTTTATTATATCCTATGCTGTAAAATCATTAACTTATATAATTTATTAATATAACATATGTTGCAGTGTTACGTTCACTTAATAGTAAATCCCGACTCTGCCTTGTCCTTACTCAGGAGGCAGTGCTGAGTACAAGGACAGCTGCCACCACAGATGTCCCACTTGTTGCTTTGTCAAATGCTTTCATTTATTACAAAAAGAGCTCTTACCAACTCAGCCTTCTCATCTTCTGATACATAGATTGGCAGGCAGTCTCCTTTGAGAGGACTTAATGTCAGAGGTCCTTAGACCTCCCTCCAGAATTCCCTTGTCTGCTTCATGAAACTCTACATCCTGTACAAACCCTCTGTTCACCTTCCTTTTACCTAGAAGTGCAGCTATTATTACCAGCTTCAAGCTTGCAGTCAACTGCACACAATCGAGGGACTGTTGTTTTACTGACATTTCCTTCTCTGTGCAGGTTAAGCTACATCTGGATTGGTAACCACATTAAGTGGCTAAAAACCTTCTACATTTATGAGCAAAGCTAGGTTTTCCTTTTGGCCTTCTCCCCACCAGTTCTCTGCTGGCTTGTCTGCAAAGACACTGGTGGCCATCTTCCATTTTCCTTAGGAAGCAGATTTTCTGTGGTCATTCCACCCTCACTCACCTCCTTCCTCGAGGAAGGAGGATTCGATTTCCTGGGGATTGGACAGAAGGAAGAACAAGAAGGGTGTTTCCATATGCTGGGCACTAAACCTTCCGAAGTCTGAAAGCTCTCTGGGTGGGAATTCTTACAGAATTTCAAAGACAGACTAGACATGTTGACCAAATGTAATGGGGAATCCTGTCTTAGTCCTGAATCAAAAAATTAACTCTAAAATGACATTTTTTAGATAATTGGAGGGAAATTGAATATGGACTGGAAACTAAGGATTTAAAGAAGTTTTTGTTCATTTTGTTACTGTAGTGATGTTGTCGTAGTTCTAGCTTATACGTATTGAAGTGTGTATGTCTGGAGTCTCGAATGTTTAGAAGCTCCCTTAAAATACTCCAGCAACTCCTGGTGAAGCTGGGTGTGGAGGTTTGCCACACAAGTCTCTCTACTTGTGTGTATATTTTTAAAGTTTAAAAAGAAAAACAGTGATAAAAGAAATCCCTCTGAGTCCTGGGCAGAGCTGGCCCAGGTCCCCCTGCACACAGCATACAGGGGCAGAGAGTGGGCTTGAGGGTCCTTTCACAATGCACCCAGCTGCAGGCAGGCCCAGGCCTGCTCCTTCTACTGGGCAGGGGGCAGCCACACATATGCCAATAATCTCCAGTTTCATCCATCTAAATATACTCATGGCTTTTCTCTTCTTTGATGCTCTATGACATCAAAGAGAAAAAGGCCAGTGGAAAAAAGATTAATGAAAACATTGTCACCTTATTGGCCACCATTGAAATGTCTCTCTGTTGACCCAGCTTTGAGGATTCTTGGAATGGTTTTGCTTTTAAACTGAAAAGCTATTCCCACACTCTGCTAATTCCTCACGATTCTTTAGGTTTTATAGAGTGTCCTTTCACTAGTCATGTGGCCACCGTTCTCTAGCCTGCTCCAGACCCAGACCTTCCCAGGTTTCTCACAGGCATCTCATACAGCTGTGTTGGTCTGTAGACAGTGGAGGCTGTCCTGCCTCAGCCACTGCCACTCTCAGGCTGTGAAGATCAGCCCCTGTGGCCCCCTTGTTTGTTCTCCATCCCTAATTTCCATTTTCTTGCCCAAGAGTGGTGTGCTCTTACAACTGGTGGCTCCACATGTTCCCCCTCACTCCAAGGAACCAGCTTCTGCTTCCCAGCTCCTCCTTCCCCTGTCTCTGCAGGTCACCTCTTGGACCCTAATCCCAGGTGCAACAGAAGTCCCCAAAGACTCCTCCCCAGGTCACTTGGCCTGCTGTCTTTGTTCTTGTCAATCTTTCATTCCCACAGGCTCTTCTCTCCTCTGAACCGTAAAAGGCAAAGAACCTGATCTGCCTCTGCTGTGTCTGCTTCACGAAGATACCCTTTGGGAGGCAGCAGTGGTGAACACTGCACCTGCCCCACTTGCAGCCAGACTCCCAGAGAGAGAAGGGGCAGGGCCAAAGAATATTCTCACACCCTCCTCCTGCCCCACTTCTCACTGGGGTACACCTGTGCCTATACCCCATCCCCAGGATGCTGTGCATGCTTGTCCAGGCTGCACCCAAGCATTTGTGCTGAAGCAGCTGAGGGGGGCTGAGCTCCAGCCTACACTCCCCTAGCAGGGGCCTCTGTCCTTATGTGAACACCCAGCAGAGTGGGGCCTGCTTCTGATTCACACAAAGTGCTAACTGGCCAGCAGTGGAGCATCAGTCCTTCCCTCCCTGTTTAAGCCCCAAAACTCAACAGTTGGTTTGAGCCTCCCTGCTTAGTATACACTAGATTTTAGAAATCTCTACTCACCCAGGAAATGTGCCAAGTTGTGCTTTTACTTAACCAACTCTTTTTTTTTTAATATGAAATTTATTGTCAGATTGGTTTCCATACAACACCCAGTGCTCATCCCAAAATGTGCCCTCCTCAATACCCATCACCCACCCTCCCCTCTCTTCCACCCCCCATCAACCCTCAGTTTGTTCTCAGTTTTTAAGAGTCTCTTATGCTTTGGCTCTCTCCCTCTCTAACCTCTTTTTTTTTCTTCCCCTCCCCCATGGACTTCTGTTAAGCTTCTCAGGATCCACATAAGAGTGAAAACATATGGTATCTGTCTTTCTCTGTATGTCTTCTCCTATTTCACTTTATTTGAGTGAACATACAGATGTTAAGAGTCATCAAGGACTTAAAATTAAGAGACACTTGAAAAGGAAACATGAATGATATCAGAGAAAGCATAGGACAGCACCAGGTGCTGTGGGGAGACTCAAACTGATGCAAGGGGTTCTAGCAGAAGCAGGGCAGTGAGGTGTGGTGGGGGAGAGACAGCCAGCCTTCACAGAGAAAGGTGGGCTGGGCTGGGCTTTGTGTCTGGGGAGTTGGAGAGGAAATAAGTTGTTTCAGAACATACTACTGTCATAGACGGGGAGCTGGAAGAAACCATGGAGATAGTCATTCACTTACATATACCAGGCACTGTGGCAGGCACCAGGGATACACCTGTGGGCAAGACAGAGAAGGCTGCTGCTCTCCTGGAGCTTACATTTCAGTGGGGAGACAGACAATGAGCAAGAAAGGGGGCCAACTGAAAGGCAACATCAGGTAGCAGTAAGCAGCAAAGAAGTAATGAAACCAAGAGGTGTGTTACAAGTTACTCACTGGCACAGGCTGCTTTGGCTGTGTAGTCAGCGAAGGCATTAGGGCTGAAACCTGAATAAGTCACAGGAGTTAGATGTATGGAAATGAGAGGAAAGAGCTTTCTAGGTGGAGGGCTAGCAATTGCAGAATCTCTTGGGCAGAATGTACCTGTCTGTGGAGGAATCCAAAGAGGCCAGTGTGCATGGAGCAGAGAGAATGAAGGGGAAAGATAGTGGGTGGGACAGGGACTAGGCAGGGGCAGGTGGGACAAGGCTTCAAAGGCCTCCTGAGAGGTTTGGATCTGAGCTGATGCAATGGAGAATCACCCGAGATTCTCAAGCAGAGGAAGACATGATCTAGTGTTGGAATTACCTTTGGAAGACTGTGCCGCATAAAGACAGGGCAGTAGATGGTCAGGATGAGGACTGGAGGCAGTGAGGATGTTAGCAGTGGTTCTGGTGAGAGGCAGTGGCTGCTCAGCCCAGGGTGGTGGTGCTGCAGACAGAGAAGTGGCAGGACTGGCACTGCATTTTGCAGGACTTGGTAGTGGCCTAGAAGTCAGGGGGAGAGAGTGAGCAGTAGAGAGAGATGAGGTTTTAAACTGAGCCAGCAGAGAAGATGCCCAGTGCAGCAACAGGGGCATCCTCAGCCTTATATCTCAGTATTCCACCCACAAAGCTCACCTCAAGGTGCCAATCACGCCAATGAACTCTGGGGCTGCACTAAAAACTGTAAGTTCCTCGAGGGCAAGAACCACAGCTTTGTGTTCAGTACACTGTAGGCAGTAGGTGTTAGAAGTAATTATTTTTATTTGAATCTGCCATGAGCAAAATCACAGAAGTGAAAACGAGTGTCAAATGGGTAGGGGACATGGATCACCAAGGACCAAGAGTGGGGCATCCAGCCCCGCAGTGGTTTTACTTTTGAGTACTGGACCCAGCCATCTGGAAAGCAGCAGCAACCCTGAAGTGTGGCAACACCTTACTGGCCACACTTCTCCAAACCCCAAGAATGGGGATGGGAAAACTGAAGATCCCACAGGGTCCCCTGGCATCTGGGAGTGGAAGTCTAGGCGACTCAGTTGCCAACCCCAAAAATGAACTTTACTTGACTTTTCCTCCCCTGCCAACCTCTCTCCTTACACTTAATACATGCAAAGCATCACATCTGTCAGATTTCCTTCCCTTTGAAGATTTGTGTTTGTCCTTAAGAAGTAGTTTCCTCTTAAACACTACGCCTGGAATTCAGCTCATGTGTGTCTGAATGGACCAACTGACTTGCTTCTCCCCAGGAATGGAAATCAGGGTAGAGCTTCACAAACCATGAGGCAAGCTATTGCAGATGAAAGAGCATGCAAAATTCTTCACCAGGAACTTGGAAAAACACAAAGCTAGTAAATATGTTTTTCTATAAACACACATGATTAAAATAAGCATTAAATTACCTGTTACCAAATTATCATGAATAAGAAAGTGTTGGGTCATTTAGAGCAAAACTGAAAAGAATACAAACAGCTGGGCAGGAATTTAAGATCCTTCTCAATTAAATTTCATTTATAAATATTGTGATTCAGGCCAACTCCTGTTTTACTTATTTTGCCTTACAAGGAGACTCTGCCTTTCTTTTACTTACCAAGGTTTGGTTAGAAAGCTTCAACCATTGGCCTGTTCACCTCGTGCCTCTCTTCTGCTAAAAATATTAATTGCTTTGCTGGTCAGCTCTAATTATGCCAGGGGGATAAAAATTTGATTTATTCCTATATTCTGCTGGTCTCCCCAAAAAGCCTTGGGCCCCTAAATGCTTCTTGCTTGATAAAAAAAAAAAACTTTCTGTGGTTGATGGGCATTGAGGAGGGCACTTGTTGGGATGAGCAATGGGTGTTGTATGCAAACCAGTTTGACAATAAATTATATTTAAAAAATAAAAAAAGAACCACTATCTGTGCCAGGCATTTTTTTTCTTGGCACAACCTAGCTTCATTTTAACCAGAAGAAGAAAGAGCATGCAGAGACATGGCTGGTCCCTAAGATAAACGTCCTGTAACTATCTTTCCAACCAGCTTAGTCTCCACCTGACCCTCTTCTTTTGTAAAGTCCCTTTCTTTACAAAGCAGATGTTGATGTGAAAGTGTAATCATCAAAAAACAAGGGCTACTATGTGCTGAGCAGAGTGTCTCTCTCCAGGGTTTTCAGCACATGAAGAGATGGAACAGATACATGTAAAGTCAGGCATTCAAGGTATTTGGTCCCAAGTGCCAAGTGAATGCAGGAGAATGACAGGGCTGCTAGAATCACATGAAGGTCATTCTCAAGAGCCCAGGTATTCAGGAGAGCCAAGTGAATGATGCTGTCTTACCTGGGAGTCCTTCTGGCTCTACACCGGGAGATGAGAGCATTTCAAATAAGGAGACAGCATGAGGAAAGGAGAAAGCACATGGCGAGTGTATTCATTTCTTGGGGCTGTCATAACAAATTACCATGAACTTGGTGGCTTAAACCAGCAAATATTTATTCTCTCACAGTTCTGGAGCCTATAAGTCTGAAAGCAGGTATTGGCAGGACCATCCTCTCTCTAAAGGCTCTGGAAAGAATCCCTTTCTCGCCTTGTCCCCATCTCTGCCAGTGGCCAGCAATCCTTGGTGCTCCTTGGCTTCCAGCCTCATCTCTCTGGTTTCTGCCTCTGTCTTCATGCGTGTGTGTGTGTGTCTGTGTCTCCTTATAAGAATACTAGTCCTTGGATTTAGGGCCCACCCCACTCCAGTATAACTTCGTCATGACTATACATCTGCAAAGTTACTGTTTCCAAAGTAAGGTCATGTTCTGAGGTTCCAGGTAGGCATGAATTTTGGGAGGAAGTTATTCAACCCGCTACTACAAACCTTCAGAAAACAGTTTGATGTGAGTGGAAAATTTGTTAGGGAATAACAGCAGGCAGAGATCAGACTGAGAAAGATGCTAAGCACTACTTACAGGCTAAGAGTCTTCTCTGTGGGTAGAGATAGTAACAACAGCTAACATTTATATAGCACTTGCTATGTGCCAGGCGCCACTCTGAGGTATGTATGTACTATTATCCCATTTGCAGATGGGGAAACTGAGACCAGAAAGACTAAATGCCAGAAAGAAACAGAGCCAAGATTTGGATCTAGACATGGCCAGAGAACCCATGTTGTTACTCCCATTCCCTCTCTAAACATTTTTAAATGCATTTGAGCAGAAAAAGATATATAGTAGTTTCCTTCCATGGGCAGTGGCCGTGTAAGCAAAGGATTTTGCTTTTGGTCCACAGTAAATGTGGCCCCTGCCCAGGATAACAAAGGGGCTTCTCAAACTAGTGTTAATGTCTAGTCTTTTGAATGAAGTGCCTGTTGTGGCCAACATCACTGTCCTATTATCCCTACAGCACATGAGTTTTTGGTATTTTTCAGGAATGGGAGTCTTGATTTTAAACTCCAAGGATGGAGTTGATTGCAAGTCACCTAAGCCATACCCATTACCCTACCTGCAGCCTAGATGGACAGACACACCTGGCAATGCCCCAGTCTTCCCCGATCACCTTTCCTAGTGCCTTACAACTAGAATGACCAACCATCCCAATCTTCATGGGACTGAGGAGTCTCTTGGGATGTGGGAATTTCAGTTTAAAAACCAGGACAGTCCTTGACATGAACTAGCCACCCTACTTACAACCCCCTTTGTCATGTGCTGCCAGAAAAGTCTCTCTAACAAAGATTCTAGCAGCTCCCACAGGGAGAGAGCTGAATGTCTTTGTTGATACCCTTCATTTTCAGAGATGCAAATGATGTCTTGATTCTGGTTGGTAGGAAGCTATCTGGAAGTAGGCAGCATAGTGGTAAAAACCTAGTGGGAGTAGTGGAGTTATTTAGAATGGTGCTTTTTTTCTTACAGGAGAAGACGATGAAGAGGAGCCTGAGATGCCTGTGGGCCCCCGCCCACGACCACTCTCTGAGCTGCACCTTAAGGAAAAGGCAGTGCCCATGCCAGAAGCCAGTGCATTTTTCATCTTCAGCCCCAACAACAGGTGTGCAAGAATGGTGGGGAAGGTGGGACTCTACTCTCTCCATGCTACAAGCACAACAGATGCTAACATCCTCCAGCCTCTGAGTGGAGCCTGGGACTCTCCCAACCCCCCACAACTTGTGCAAACAGGCACTGATTTAGGGAAAAGTATCCTATATTCCAAATCAGAAGACTTGGGTCTGTTTTTCCCTCCATTTTTTGACACATGTAAACTCTATTTCTACACTTTTGGTGATTACCCTTGGTAATTTACTAAGTCTATTTAACTTAAAATCTGAAGTTAAGCAGTATCCTACACCTCCTCCTGCAAAATAGAAAGAGCTTATACTGTTTTAACTTCTCTCAGCCCTCCTACCTTGCATGTTATTAATTAGTATTTTAGTCCTGTCCTTTATTTTTAACTTCACAAGTTAGACATTATTATCATTTTCATTATTATTATATAGACCAATGTATACTTGGATTTACATACAACTTCCCATTTTACTCATTCACCATTTTTTCATGTATCTCAGTCCACCCTTCTGTAATCATTTTCTTCCTAAAGCACATTCTTTAGAAGCCCCTAGTGTTTCTTTTTGTTGTTGTTTTTGTTTATGTTTTGTTTATGTTTTTATTTTTTTTACTATGAAATTTATTGTCAAATTGGTTTCCATACAACACCCAGTGCTCACCCCAACAGGCGCACTCCTCAATACCCATCACCCACCATCCCCTCCCTCCCACCCCTCATCAACCCTCAGTTTGTTCTCAGTTTTTTAAGAGTCTCTTATGATTTGGCTCCCTCCCTCTGTAACTTTTTTTTTCCTTCCCCTCCTCCATGGTCTTCTGTTAAGTTTCTAGGATCCACATAAGAGTGAAAACATATGGTATCTGTCTTTTTCTGTATGACTTATTTCACTTAGCATAACACTCTCCAGTTCCATCCACGTTGCTACAAAAGGCCATATTTCATTCTTTCTCATTGCCACATAGTATTCCATTGTGTATATAAACCACAATTTATCCATTCATCGGTTGATGGACATTTAGGCTCTTTCCATAATTTGGTGATTGTTGAAAGTGCTTCTATAAACATTGGGGTACAAGTGCCCCTATGCATCAGCACTCCTGTATCCCTTGGGTAAATTCCTAGCAGTGCTATTGCTGGGTCATAGGATAGATCTATTTTTAATTTTTTGAGGAACCTCCACACTGTTTTCCAGAGTGGCTGCACCAGTTTGCATTCCCACCAACAATGCAAGGGGGTTCCCATTTCCCCACATCCTTGCCAGCATCTATAGTCTCCTGATTTGTTCATTTTAGCCACTCTGACTGGCATGAGGTGGTATCTGAGTGTGGTTTTGGTTTGTATTTCCCTGATGAGGAGCGACGTTGAGCATCTTTTCATGTGCCTGTTGGCTATCTGGATGTCTTCTTTAAAGAAGTGTCTATTCATATTTTCTGCCCATTTCTTCACTGGATTATTTGTTTTTCAGGTGTGGAGTTTGGTGAGTTTTTATAGGTTTTGGATACTAGCCCTTTGTCCAATATGTCATTTGCAGATATCTTTTCCCATTCCATTGGTTGCCTTTTAGTTTTATTGATTGTTTCCTTTGCAATGCAGAACCTTTTTATCTTGAGGGGGTCCCAATAGTTAATTTTTGCTTTTATTTCTCTTGCCTTTGGAGACTGGTTGAGTAAGAAGTTGCTGCAGCTGAGGTCAAAGAGGTTGTTGCCTGTTTTCTCTTCTAGGGTTTTGATGGTTTCCTGTCTCACATTTAGGTCTTTCACCCATTTTGAGTTTGTTTTTGTGTATGGTGTAAGAAAGTGGTCCAGTTTCATTCTTCTACATGTTGCTGTCCAGTTCTTCCAGCACCATTTGCTAAATAGACTGTCTTTATTCCATTGGATACTCCTTCCTGCTTTGTCAAAGATTAGTTGGGCATGTATTTGTAGGTCCAGTTCTGGGTTCTCTATTCTATTCCATTGGTCTATGTGTCTGTTTTTGTGCCAATACCATGCTGTCTTGATTATTACAGCTTTGTAGTAGAGGCTAATGTCTGGGATTGTGATTCCTCCCACTTTGGTCTTCTTCAATATTACTTTGGCTATTCGAGGTCTTTTGTGGTTCCATACAAATTTTAGGATTGCTTGTTCTAGCTTTGAGAAGAATGCTGGTGCAATTTTGATTGGGATTGTATTGAATGTGTAGATAGCTTTGGGTAGTATTGACCCAAAGCCCCTAGTGTTTCTTTATGTAAAGTCATTTGACCTGTTTATCTCTTGTTCTTATTTTCATTTCTTGTTCTTGAAAGATAGTTTTGCTGTGTACACAATGTTAGGTTGACAGGATTTGTCTTTTAATATATCAAAGGTATTATTACACTGTATTTTTCCTACTATCATTCCTTTGTAGATAATCTTCCCCTTATCTAGCTGTTTTGAATATCTTATGTTGCCTTTGGTATTGTATAGATATACTACCATGTGTCTAGATATGGATTTCTGGCCATTAATCCTGCTTGGAATGTTATCGATTTATATTTTTCTCTAATTGTCAAAAAAAACATTAAAAATTAGAATGAGAATTGCTAATTCTTGCAAAATTGCGGCCATAATCTCTTTCTGTTCTTTCCTTCTAGCATTCCAAGTAGACATATGTTAAACCTTCTCATTCTGTCCTCCTACGTCTTAATGTGTCTTATAAATCTTTCACCTCATTATATCTCTTTTAGTATTCAGGGTAGTTTTCTCAGTTATATCTTCCAATTTCTTAATTCTCTCTTTAACTTTGTCTACGTTACTGTTTAAACCAGTTTTTATGTCGACTTATTTTTTTTTTCATTTCAAACAGTTCCATTTGCAGCTTGATTTTCTAGAACCATCTGTCTATATCTAATACGTCTCCTATTGATTCCTCAACTTTGTGATCAAGTCCTTTATTCTGTTAAATATTTCAAATATAGTTGTTACATTCTCTATCTGATATGTTCAGTATACACAGTCTTTGGAAGGGCGTTCTAAATCATTTATTTGTTGTTTCTTCTGATTTCTCATCTTAGAAGTTCATCCTCTTATGTGCATAATGATTTTTGATTGTGACCTCAGTACTTCATCAGATTCTTGTGGACCTAAATTAATATTGGGAAGCTTTCTTCCAGAGGCTTCTTAAGAGTGTTGGCTTAGCCTAAAGTCCCAAGCTTCTGTGCCCTACCTTAAGACTGGCTTGAAATGCAGTTTCCCCATAGCAGTGCTACTACTAGCATCTATTCTCAGGCAACTCTGCCCTTCCTGGATACCTATCACACAGACCCTGGCTCAGTGGATTTGCTTATTTGTTTGAAAAGGATAATCAATGCAGACCTTCTAACTCTAATGAAGCCAGAATTGTCTCATAGAGTTTGCCCTTTCCAAGATTTGCTGCTTCTGCAGCAGTGGGGTCTCTCAGAGCACTACAATGTTGTGAGAAGAAGTCTGAAAGCCTGGATTCAAGCCCTGAACACTGCACCGCCCCACACACAACACTCTACAAATTGTCTTTCTGGGCCAGCCTCTCCTTCCAGGGTTTCAGTGTTTTTACCTATAAAATGAAGATAATAACACCCATATCCCCTTCCTGAGCTGCCAGGATGAGATAGTATATAAGACACACTTGACATTCAAGGATTTAGCCTTTGTGGTACTACCAATGAGTGCCCAGAAAGTGTGGAATTGAATTGCATGCCTTGGAGCTATTACACAGGAGCATATTGCCTAGCCAGAGAGTAGGCTTAGCCAGCCTTTCAGCATCGACTCTGGGTGGGATCTGTTGTTCCCTATATATAAAAATATGAAGGAGATCTTATAAAATGACTTAATGATGGGAAAAAAGAAGTCCCCCCAAAAAAGCCAGGTGTTAATGTCACAGCAGTATATGAAAATATTGGGATTCCTGAAGGTCTCAGATGTAACCCTCCAAAATGTCAAAAGCTTACTGCCTGTGACAGTGCTTTATAGCTGCAAAGTTCTATACAGATGTGTCTCACACTGAGGGTGTAGAGGGGGGTGGGATGTGATTGTCACTACCCTCAGCAGTAAGACCTCAGGTTGAAGAGCCCACTCCCAAACTAACAAGCACCTTTCATAAGCTGAAAGAAGGAGTTGAGCTCCAGAGACCCAGGAGCTGCTTCTCTGACCTTTCTGACATACTTCGGTCCTTCTTTCCTCCTCCCCACACAGATTTCGCCTCCAGTGCCACCGCATTGTCAATGACACGATCTTCACCAACCTGATCCTCTTCTTCATTCTGCTCAGCAGCATTTCCCTGGCAGCTGAGGACCCTGTCCAGCACACCTCCTTCAGGAACCATGTATGCATTCCCTTTTGTCCCCTGCACCTCTTCTTCCCAAGGATGGGACTGGGCCCAGAGCTCTGTTGCCAACCTCAATCAGGACCCCAATTCCAAATACTATAATCAGATGCACAATAAATATTTCTTTAAGAGATTAGGGCTTTGGTAGAAACCATCATAAATGAATAAGAGAACCTGTACCCATATGCCTCAGGCTGGCCTGATTGGCAAAATTCGGGACCCTCATTGCCCTATGGATGTATCCCTGGTTCCCTATGTACTTAGTAAAAAGTAGCCTCTGACTTCCTGCCTTGCTCCCAATAAACTCTAACTGGTCCTAATCACCAAGCAGATAGGGGGAGCATTGGCAAATAGGTGCCAAAGATGAGGCTGACCTTATACAAAAGAGAGCTTCAGTGACCTTCTGTAGAGTAGAAAACTAAATTTAGAGACCCACCCAAGGCTCTGGTAAACAATATTAAAGGCTAGAGTAAGAACTGCTCTATCTCAAAGCCTGAAGACTTTGTCAAATCCCAACCAGATGGACGTGAAGAGAAGAGTCCACCAACCTAAAGTCATACTCATGCCAAACCACTTGGTGGTCCTGCAGCCTGCTTGGTCCAGAGTTTTCTTAAAAAGGTGTTGGCCCTAGCTCTGATCCATCACCTGAGATATAACAGAGCATGAACCACGTAGCCTGCCTCCAGCCTCAGCAGTCCTCACATTGAGGATCTTCCTTCCTATGCCCCAAAGAACACAACACCAGTATTTCCACCAACATGAGAAGCCAGCTGAGTCACACCAAAGTGAGTTAAGTATTTTGCATTTTCCTGCAATAAAAAGAAAACCCCACTCTCTGTCCTTTTGACAAGCATCCCAGTGGTCTGATTTGGGTTTGTAAGTAAATTGGATTAATGAGAAAAGCATCCAACCAAATGCTGCCCAGACCCAGGACCCTGGAAGCTCCCCTCACATGTCTGGGGACTTCGTGTGAAGCCACTAAGCTGCCTGAGGCCAGCCCCACTTCAGGATCCAATGCTGTGTATATGCTACTCATCTCCTAACTGTCTGTCTCCACATGGAAAAGCTCACATGACATGTAGTGTGGTTCTGAAGAGTGACTCCTTTTCTGGTGAATGTCCACTGACCTCTCCTTCCATCCTGCTTCTCTCCCTTCCCACCCCATTCCCACCCTGTTTCTTTTTGTTTTGCAGATTCTGTTTTATTTTGACATTGTTTTCACTACCATTTTCACCATTGAAATTGCTCTGAAGGTAAAGCCCTAATGCCTCTCCCCATCCTGTCCTCCGTGAGCCTCCACTAGCTCTCTGCTGCTGTCTGGCGCTAACACACATGTTTCTGTTGGTGTCGAGTTCACTCTCAGAGCCACTAATCCAATTGTGCTTATTTTTCAGATCCTAGGCAATGCAGACTATGTCTTCACTAGTATCTTTACATTAGAAATTATCCTTAAGGTAATGCAATCTGAGCAACGCACTCTCTGCCTATTTCTCTATATCTGCTGTCTCTTTTCTCTCTTGTTTCTTTCACTCTCTCTTTTTTACTCTCAAGCATGAAATTTGATGAATTAGTGCCCCTCACTTTGTGCCCCTCACTTTGTGCCCCTCACTTTGCTCAGGCTCAGAAGCTAGAAGAAACCCACCGCCACTGCTGTGCCTCCTCTCAGCCCGGAAGGCTGGAAGGCTCACAGTGTCAACACTGATGATGTCCTGTCACCAGGTCTGGCACTGTGCCAATGTGTGTTGTGCCCCACCACCCCCACACACCTTACCTCCGGGTCATTGATGACTGACCCCTGCTTAGAACTCCCCCTCCCTCCTCCTCCCCAGAGGAGATGCTGCACAAACTCCAAGAGTGGAAAAGCTCATGGGGCATGGGAAATCACTTTGTCCATGCCCTTGGACAGCCTTGGTCAACACCTTCCTCCATACAAGTGGCAAGTGCCAGGGCTAGGCTCCAGATGGGCCTGGGTGATAGGAATCATGGGCCTAATTAATGCAAGATTTGGGGCCAGTCTTCCATTGGGGGCTTTCAACAGATGACTGTAGATTACTTGAGTCCTCAGTTTCCTGTTGAAAAGCCTTGTTACGATGCCCCTTGCCCTAAGCATGAAAGAAGAACCAGGTCCCAAGCCCCGGTCCTGAGAGCACATGGAGCTGGCCCGGCCTGTGACTGGTGGCCCCAGGTGCTGCTGACCCCTGATGGCAGAACTTCTACAGACTTACCCCATCGGTAGAACCCACCTCTGAAAGCACTGGGATGAGAGAGATTGCTTTCTAAGTTTTATTTTATTACTTCTATTAATTTATAATTAATATATTATTTATATTTATTTTATTATTATTTCTAAGTTTTTCCAGTATACATCTGAGCCTCTAAAACAATGTATTGCCAAACCACTCCATCTGAGACTCAGGATGTGAGTTCTGAGACCCAGGAAAAGTACATTTCAGCATTTGCTTTCTTCTCATTTACCTGAACAGGAGGGTTGTAGGCTCTAAAACATATCCTTCAGCTTGGTGTCTTCTTCCTGGGAGACTCATCTGGGACTCCTCTTCCCAAGGAGTCCAGGCTCCCTCTCCCCCTCCCTGGGGCTGATGCCAGCCACTGTCCACATCTGACCATGTGCCACAGCTAGCCTGCAGACCCTTCTTTTCCTGATGCAACTTCTAAGTCATGACCCAGACCTTTAATGTACATGACAGTTTTGTCACATCCAGATACAAGTTGAGTGGGGCCGTTTTGAGTGTCCACTATGTCTGTGTCCCCAAAAGGCTGAGCTGTCCAGACCTCCAGCTTCTGTCCCTGGTTCCAGTGACCAAGGGAGTTCCTCAGGTTTCCTCTTCTACTCTAGGACAGTGGATCTGACCAGGCCCCAATCCCCGGGGGTGGGAAAAGGGAACCAAAAGCTGTCTACCTGCATTGAGATGTAGTCTGTAAAACCCCTTTTCCATGGTGAGCTGAGTTCTGGACTTCAGACTCAGGGAGGCACACAAACACCCAAAACTCTTTCCTGGTATAAGAAAAGCTCTGAGGCCCATTTCTCAGGACTCCTCCACAGAGCTTCCCTTATGGATTTCAGTGGTGCTGTTTATCCTTCAGGGTTGCCATGCAAACAGAAGTGAAAGATCTCTTTGCAAACATTATCATGGCAAGAGCCTGCCCTCCCTTCACCCTCTCCCTCTTCTACTCCCTTTGATGCTCAGTGTGCTTCTAAATATAAAGCCCAGTCCCCACCCCACTTCCCTGCACCTCCTTCCACTGGGCCCCTCTGCCTTGCCTGAAGGCTCAGCTTTCTACCAAGGCACAGACAACAACGGTCTCATTGTCCAAGGGGCATTTAGTGTCAAGAACAGTTTAAAGACCTGGGGATATTTGGCCTTAAGAAGAAAAGGCTTGTAGGACCATGATTGTTGGCCTGAATACTGTAAAATACTGTCACATAGAGGAGGGATGAGGTGAACTGGACCTAGCAGTAAGTACAAGTTATAGGATACATCTAGTAACTAGAAGAGCTGCCTGGGGAGGCAGTGGTCGCCTGTGACTGGACAGAGCGGCTTTCCTGCCCTTCAAGTTCAGAGAGTCAGCAAGCAATCTCATGGCCACCTTTTTTTTTCCTGAGGCTGAAAATACCACGGCAATAGGCTTTTCCTATGCAATGGCTTAGAACTAACTGTGTGGCCATTAGCAAAACAGGGTATGGAAAGGACACTTTGCACTGAGTACCTGAACCTGGCCTCTTCTGTTGTCTTAAACGGCTAGAATAATTTTCAAATAAATTCTCATTTTTCAGCACCCAGTTGCCCTTTCTCCTAAGGCCATTCTGCTGGCCCTGCCCAGGCATGTCCCTCCCACCCCTTACACACACACACACTTTTTGGAGTGCTGGTCTCATTCTAGGTTCCTGACAAATAGGACCCCAAAGTCAAAGGACAGACGTTGGCACTGTGAGCCCTACTAGTGCACCTATTCAAGGAGTGCTCTTCCCTGACCGAGGAGGGCTCTGTGATGCTCAGTAGTGTCCTCACAATATTTGAGACAAGAGTGAGGCAGGGTTGGACTCAGTGCCTTCTCTGAAACTAAAAGTGAATGGCTAGGGAAGGTGCTTGGCCTTCTGCAGGCACAGAGGCTCTGTGTTTAAGTGAATTATAGGAGCCACCCAAATCCAGTCCCTGCAGTCCTAGATCTTCACTCAAAGGCAGGACAGCAAGCCCCTCCTAGATTTTCACTGAGAGACAAGACAGTAAGCTCCTCCAGATGGCAAGCCTATATTCCCCTGCAGCCTTTTATATAATATACCCACTTCTAGAAACTGTTGCAGGACACAGGTGCCTGAGTCCCCTGTGACCCCCTGCAGTAGGAGATAAATGGAAAGAATTAGGTTGCAAGAGCTATTTTTGTCAGTTCCCCCTGTGTTTGCTTTTGAATTGCTCTGCGGACATGCTGCCCTGGGCATGCTCTGATTCCAAAGAGATAAACTGGACCCCAGATGACCAGGGAGCTGCTCTCAGTCTCTCAGCCACTGGCTCCAAATTGTTCCCTTTGGCTGATGCATCACGGCCCATGGCCTTTCACAACCCTTAACCTGGAAATCTGCTGGCTCTTAATTCAAATCAACAGAATTGGAAAGGCTATTTGTTGAGCATCTACAGTGACTTTATACTGAGCTTAGAGAGAGATAATAATAGCCAAGTCCTGTAACAATAATCACCATCCCATGTGCTCCCATTTTAGTCTTCAAAGGACCTCCATGTTGCCTTTCTATGTGTGCCTCATAAAGACAGGGAATAGTATGCCCACTTTGTAGATGGGGAAACTGAACATCCTTATATAGGAAGAATCCAGAATTCAAATCCAATCTATCTGGCTTCAAGTTTAGTTTTCTCTGATGATAGTGAGTGTTTTACCTGTAATAACTCATTTGATGCCAATAACCCTAGAGGGTAGACATTATCATTATCCTCATTTCTCAGAAGAGGAAACAGGGACATAGAAGCTAAGTAACTCGTTCCAGGCCATACAAACAAAATATGATAGAGCTGGGATTCAAACTCAGGCAGCCTGGCTCCAGAGCCTTTGCTCTTAACCGTGGTCCCACATTGTCCCTCTGTGTGTTCACATAGCTTGGACCTTAAAGAACATCAGTCTAAAAGGAAGATAATAGAATTGAGTTTAGAATATTTGGCATAGATCATAAACACTAATTAAGGTTAGGAAATGGAGGAATGCTAATTGCCAAATGTATTGGTAGAACTTCTCACTGGGCACTAGGATGCCCAAGACTTGGGTTTGCCCAAGACTGAAGAGTTGCCTGGGTGGTACACAGGACTTTCAGTACCAAAACAGGAATCCTGGGAAAACCAGGACAGTTGGTCACCATACTAGGTGTGTCCCACCTTTCCCCAGATGCCTAGTATCTGAATCTGGCTCTGGGGGTTGGGAGAGGAGGTTGGGAAGTTTGCATACAAAGGGAAACCTGGTCTGGGCAGTGTCAGCAAAGGGCCCCTCAGGGCCAGGATCAGGGACCTGTGATGAGGAACAGTGGAAAATGAGAGATAGATGGCAGGGCCCAATCTGAAAAGGCTTCAAATATGGAGTCTGGTGTGGTCTAGTAAGTGGAAGGAGCCACTTAACCATCCTGAGCCTGGAATTCTTTTGTGGTTATATACATGATTGCAGAATATTGTCCTTGGCCCTGCCTCTCTTTCTGCAGTCCTGCCTGCCCCCAGTCCTCTCACTGCTCTTCAGCTTGCCCTACCCAAAGGATGCTGTGGGAGGAGAGGGAGACATGAGGGGTCTCTGGAGCTTGGGCAGGGACCACTCATGCTCATGTTTCTCTTTGCCTCCCTGCAGATGACTGCTTATGGGGCTTTCCTACACAAGGGCTCTTTCTGCCGGAACTACTTCAACATCTTAGACCTGCTGGTGGTCAGCGTGTCCCTTATCTCCTTTGGCATCCAGTGAGTAGGACTCCCTCAGCCAATGATGGGGCCACATAACTAGAAATGGGTGTCAGAGAGAACGATCAAGACTCTGAAGTCTTGCATGGCCACCAGTCTATGACAGGAAAAGGGAGGGACCCCTGAATTGTACAACATGATGGCTTTTTGTCACATCCTCAATGGTGTGACACTTGGGGATATGTCCATCCAGCCAGAATATGTTTAAAATATATGGATCTTGGCATGACAGGCAGGACCAGGCCCAGTTATAATGAGAGGAATGCCTCCAGGGCCTTCATATCTCCTCTACTACCTGCCCATTGCCAATCTGTTCAGGTTTAAAAGGATCCAATTACTAATTTCTCCCAAGTTCTATCTGCTGATAACATTAACTCTGCCTTCAACTTAAAAGCCCTTTCACATGCACAATCTTCTACTGTCCTCACAAAAAAAGCTGTAGGCAGGGCAGGGACTGTTACCACCATTTTATAGATAGGAAGACTGAGGTTCGGGGCATGAGATGTGCCCAAGGTCATACCAATGGCAGAGGAAAGGGGTCCTGGGTGTCCTTTCCCAAGGGTGTTTTCATGGTAAGCCTAGAAAGAGCAGACATGGGAGGAACAGGAGTGAGACACTCTCTGTGATCATCTGTTATCATCTCTGTGATCATCTTAGCTGTTTGCTGGGAGCCTACAGGTCTAGATTCTAATCCCAGCACTACCACTAAACTACTATTTAACCTTGAACCAAGAACCACCCCCCCTTTAGTCTGTGCTTTCTGCACCTAACCTTAAAATCCCTTCCATTGCCATTCAGTACAAACAGACTCCCTCCCTGAGATACTTGGATAACTAGGAATGCCCTTTGAATCCTTTCGGATAAAAGAACCATGAACCAGAGAAATCAGATCTACCAGCTCCCTCCTGAGCACATTATCCTAACCTCATGCTGATGTGTTGTACATTTTTTAGGTCCCAAAGTGTGTACAAGGCTCTCTGAAAGACTGTGAGGATATCTCAAGCAAATGGGTAGTGTGTGAGGGTTGAGATAGAGCCCACCTGGATGGATGAATAACTCCAGAAACCATGCAGGCTTCCTGCCGAGGGGCTTGTGGGGAGAACTGCACCTTAGTGCCTCATTTCCACTAGGGAACAGCAAAAGCCGAGGCTCCCAGAAATCCTGGCCAAGCCCTAGCATCCAGGCATGTGGAACCTGCTGTGTAGAATCCATTCCTTCAAGTCCTGAGTGTGTTATGAATGGGTGGTTTTATATACACCTGTAATGGGCAACTGCCTGGAGAACACCAGAATAGCTCCTCCATCACCTCCAGCCAACAAGGCCTGAAGCTCCACCATCTGTATAACATTTCTTCGAGATCGGTGATGTCTTCATCAGACATAATAATAAAAGCTACCATTTATTCGGTTCATAATATGCACCAAGCACACTGCAAATGATGCAGATACTGTTTCCTCATTTAATCCCTGCAACAACTTATGAGGTCCACTTTACAGATGAAAAAGTTAGGGAATTTATCCTCTATGAATTGGCTGTTAAGTGACAGAGCTGGGGTTCTCTTTTCTTTACTAAAGCTCCCCTGAGTAACACATTATATTGCTAATGACTTCTGGTAAATTGCTTTTCATATTATTTACACACCAACAGGAAGTCCCAGGGTCACTGGCAAGTTCCAGGCTCTTCTAGGATGGTAGATAAGAATAGAGAATTGTCCCAGGATAAGAAAGTCCTCAAAACAGACTTTACACTTTCTCAAGTTTGCCTGGGGTCAGCCTGTTAGTACACCCCCTCACATTATTTCCTGCTCCACCACAACAGGAGCTTACACCCCTGCCCTGTTTCTCTCTCCCAGGTCCAGTGCAATTAATGTGGTGAAGATCTTGAGAGTTCTGCGAGTCCTCAGGCCCCTGAGGGCCATCAACAGGGCCAAGGGGCTAAAGGTGAGAAGGGTGGGCCTAGGTGAGGAGCCATCAGCAGAGCAAGCATCAACCCAGCTGTGGACTGGGGGTATATAAGTGAGGCAGGGGGGTGGGGGTGGAGGGCTGGACAGAGGAGAAATGGCCGGAGCAAATGGCTGCTGTGTTAGAGCCTGGACTCTCCAGCCTGTACCTCTAGTCCCACTTCAGGGTAAAGAGAACAAGGATAGGCAGCTGTTCAAAATCAGAACTTCTAGGGGCTCCTGGGTGGCTCAGTCAGTCAAGTGTCTGACTCTTGGTTTCAGCTCAGGGCATGATCTCATGGTTCACAAATTCAAACCCCTCATCAGGCTCTGTGCCCAGCTACATGGAGCCTGCTTGGGATTCTCTCTTCCTCCCTCTTTGCCCCTCCCCTGCACTCTCTCTCTCTCTCTCTTAAAATAAATAAAATAAACTTAAAAAAAAAACAAAATCAGAACTTCTAAGCAAAACTTGCGCATAAAAGAGACACACACACAAACCCAGGGCCCCCACATGAAGATGAGGCCCCCATATTCCTCCACCTATAAAATGGGAAACTAGCAGAGCTTTTGTCCCTATAGTCACCTAAAGCCCAACAAGGGACTTTGAGTTCCATTGGATCCCATCACCATGTGAACCTGGGAAGGTGCTTTGCCTCTTTGAGTCATATTTTCACTCTGGTGACAAAGGGGCTGTCCATGAGCCTCCCTCAGAGAGGTTCGTGCCTTGGCTAATGGAAGCTCAGGCTGTAGGCACTTCCTGAAACCTGTCCCCTGCCTTCCCTTCCCACCACAGCACGTGGTCCAGTGCGTGTTTGTCGCCATCCGGACCATAGGGAATATCGTGATTGTCACCACGCTGCTCCAGTTCATGTTCGCCTGCATCGGGGTCCAGCTTTTCAAGGTAATAGCTTGGCTCTGATCTGTGCTCCTGCTTCCTTCCCCTCTTGTCAGCATGCCTGAGAAAGATTGCTGGCAGATACACTCAAAAGAGGACAGCGGCCTGGGTCAGACTTAGGATGAGTGGAACCTCCAAACACCCTCCCCTCAGCTTCCCCCACTGGGAAGGAGGACTCTCCACCAAGCCAAGGACCCCCTTGGTCTTGCAGCGCAGCCTGCCTTTCTGATCCCTTCCCTTCCTTCTAGCAAGAAAGGGAGAGGGACTTTTATCCTCTGAAGCCTCATGCCAGTCACCTGCTCAGACCCCCGCAGTGGTCCCCCATTATTGACAGCATCAAATCCACCCTTCTCCAGCCAGCTTTCAGAACACTGCATCCATCCAGGTTCTCTCTCACTGCCTCCTGACAAGGCCCCCCCGGCTACAGTGAGGCTGGCTTCCTTGGTTTCTGCTCTTTCTGCCTTAATCCTTTTATTTCTGAAGCATTCTTCCCCCTGCCCTCTCCCACTGACCATATAAATTCACCTGATTTCCAGGCATTTAATTTGTCCCTCTGAGACCTGTTCCACTTCCACCTTCTTTAGGCCAGCCAAAAGAGTCCAGCTCTTGTGGAGTGGAGTTCCCCCCTTTTTAAAAAATTTCAATGGTACATCCAGCACTGAGCATCTTTATTCACTGACTGCTTGGTATATGTGAGTCATGGCTTCCCTGGTAGATTCTGCTCACCTTGTCCTTTTTGCCCCAAGTTCCTAGCACAGTGCTGGGCTATAGACATGATCACTAATCATTTCTTGACTGATTCATTGATTAATGAACATCTCCAATCACTTTGTTCTTTTGCCTTCAGGGAAAGCTCTACACCTGTTCAGATAGTTCCAAGCAGACCGAGGCGGAATGCAAGTGAGTACAAGCTGGAGGGCAGCCAGCACCAAGGATAGTTAATTCTGGGAGGTTAGTGACTTGGCCTGAGAGGAAGCACAGTCCATTCTTTCTCAGATAGCACTGACAGGTGGACTTCTACCTTTGGGTAATGTGATACTGTTGACATGAAATGTAAGATTATCTATTCTTGAAAGGTCTACCCACTGAAGTTCTTCACAACGGCTCACACTGTGGGGTTTAAGCCTAGCCAGTCTCATCCCACCCAGCAAGCCAGGAGTCATTGGTGGGTCAGGTGTGAAGGAAGGTGAGAAACACAAGAATTAACTCTTCCTTCTTTCTCAGGGGTAACTACATCACATACAAGGATGGGGAAGTTGACCATCCCATCATCCAGCCTCGCAGCTGGGAAAACAGCAAGTTTGACTTTGACAATGTTCTGGCAGCCATGATGGCCCTCTTTACCGTCTCCACCTTTGAGGGGTGGCCAGAGTGAGTATGCAAATCACAGCCTGTCCACCCTGATATTACAGCCCAAGCTATTCCCCCAAGTTTTATTACTGTCCCACACTCAGGTCGTGCTTACCTGTGTCCTCCCCAAACAATGAGGGTTTGTTCCTAGACAATCTGCATACCATGGTCACTGCTGAAACATAGACTATTCTTTTTCTGGAAGATGTCAAATTTTCAGAAATTCCAACCAAAAATGATCTTCTTTTAGCTCTCCTTCCCTACTTCAGAGTGAGCTGCAATGATAGGGGTCTTTATCATTACTCTCATGGCACATAGGAATGGGGTGAGTTTCTCTAGGTATGAGCCCTTAGATAGCCCTTAGACAGGATTCAAAATTACTGATCCCAACATGCACTCAATGTGGGTAGAGATAGCAAAGATATCTGTTTTAGACTCTACCTCAGTCTCCTTGGAAAAAGCCTTGTCTATAATTACGGTGAAAAGTAAGAAAAGGATGGAAGCCTGAGTCCAAATTCCTCTGCAGAGATCATGCCTAGACCAGCCTGGTTCGCCCTTTACACTGTTATCACCTCTACCAGGCAGCTTGTGCATCAGGTGTTCCATATATCTTTGTATAGACACCTGCTTCCCCGTACGCCCCACCCAGTGCACTCCAGGGAAATTATCATCTAAAAGAAAGAAAATTCTAAATATTCCTAAGTCAGTAACCACACATGGATCTTAGATAAGAGTCCCATTATTATATGGTAAAATATAGGTGATACCTAGAGAATAACCAAGTACTGTGCAGAGTAACAAAAGAAAGAGAGGAGTTAATCCCTGTCCATGAAGAGAAACATACACATATAATGGCATACATATATAAACTCCTAAGTATAAACCCAAACCATTGTTGATGATCTGAATCAGCTTGGGTCATTTTTATCTAATATTTTTATCTAAATGGATATTTGCTCTCAGATAGATTTATTTTATGCTCACTGTAACATCCTCTGAGCCTATGCCAGTTTGCAAAGCTGTTTCAATATTTACTAATGTTTCCAGTATTTGAAATCAATGTCCATGACTCATTTTACAAATTCTTGACAGTTTCAAAACACCCTCGTATACACTATATCAACTATCTTGCCAGGTAGGAAAGTCAGGAATTATTGTCTCTCCATTTCACAAATGAAGAATCTGAGGCTCAAAGAGATTGATTTGTCCATGGTCCCACCCCAGTAAGTGGCAGAGCTGGAACTTGAACCCAGATCTTCTGACTCCCAGCCTATAGCTGTTTCCAGCACCCTTGATCCTGAGGATGCCTTGGAGTAGTGGTGCTGTCATTCCACAGAAGTGACACTGCTTCTCCGGTTCCCTCTGTGGGGCCTGTCTCCTCCTGCAGGCTGCTGTACCGCTCCATCGACTCCCACACAGAAGACAAGGGCCCCATCTACAACTACCGTGTGGAGATCTCCATCTTTTTCATCATCTACATCATCATCATTGCCTTCTTCATGATGAACATCTTCGTGGGTTTTGTCATCGTCACCTTCCAGGAGCAGGGGGAGCAGGAATACAAGAACTGTGAACTGGACAAGAACCAGGTAGCTTTCTAGGAAGAGAGGAACAGGTGGCAGGGCCAGGTGGGGAGCATGCGAGGAATAACAGCAGTTGGCAGCCTGTGGCCAACCCAGAAGAGAGGCTGAGGTCAGAAGAGAGATCTATGCAGATGCTAAGATCATCTGTCTGCTCCTCAACAAGGGAATAGGGCTGTCAGTCTTCTGGAAGGCCCTGGAGAAAGAAATGCAAATCTCTGCAAATCCTGAATCTGGCATTCAGCCAACAAATATTTGTTAAGCACCTACTTAAGGAGACTCCATGATAGATGCTGTGAGAAAAAACCTCACACCCTATCTCTTAGAAGTTAACAAGTTAATAAGTGCCCACGTGGGTTGGCACACTGATAATGAAGAAAGAAATTAGAGCAATGAGGCAGTGAGGATTTCAGGGGTGAGGAAGAGAAGGGCCTTAGAAAACCCTTAAATGGTTTAAGTAAAACACAGAGGCCTGTGCATGAGGTGGGGGCAAGAAAGAGGCTTCAGTAGGAACAATGTGATAATGCCAGGACAGTAAGGTATTCTGTGGCCTCTGAGAAAGTTGGCAACTCCATCAGTGAAGAATGAAGCTGTTACAGTGGGCTGCAACATGTTGTCACTGAGGTCAGTTCCCCAGCTAGACTCCTCAATGGGGAGAGTAAGGAGGAGTTATATCCCTGTGTGTGAGCAACTTAAGGTCTCATATGGGAAAGCACATAGCACAAGACACTCAACTCTACACCAGTTAGACCAGCTGGACCTCTCATGGACTTTGATGTCAACATCTTGAGTTTAGACTCGTCATTCTGGCTGTTCTATGAGCTTTGGATTGGAAGAAAGACAGGAAAGAAGGAGACCAATTAGAAAATATAGATGAGAGATGATTAGACCCTCATCTACTATCAGGTTAATGATAGTGGAGGTGGAGAAAATAAGAGGAAATAAAATTGGTCAGGCTTAGAGATTGGGTGTGGAGGCTGAGAGTAAGGGAAGAGGCTGGAATGACTCACCAGTTCCTGACATAGGAATCTGGGCACAGTGCAGAGAAATGAACTAGATCTGTTCTGAAGTCTCAGGAATGTCGTCAGCCTAAGATCTCCTCCCCTATCCATGAACTATCTTCAGATCTTGTGTACATGGGTAAATAAGGAAGATTGACTTAGGATAGGGGGAAAAGTTGAGGAGGGAAGTGCCCCAAGGAGCATCTGTGGTATAGGAAATAACCAATGGGAAGAGGAACTGTCATTCAGTATTTATCAAATGCCAACTAAGTGTTGGCAGCATACCAGACATTACCAAGTTGAGAAAATGAGACACAAACTCCATGACTAAATCTTGGTAAGGAGATTGACTAGAGGCAATTCTTTCCTTCATTTAGGGAGTTACAGAAAAAAATTTTTTAAGTCCAAATCGTCTCTCAAACCTATAAATGAGGTAGAGCAGTAGATTATTTCTCTGACTCCCAAGGTGTATAGTTTCATCCACATCCCACCCTCCTCTGCCATCCCCACACACATCATCCAGGCTACTAACCCCCTCTCTCCATTCCCACCCCAACCCTCCCACTGCCTCCCTCCCAGCGACAGTGTGTGGAATATGCCCTCAAGGCCCGGCCCCTGCGGAGGTACATCCCCAAAAACCAGCACCAGTACAAAGTGTGGTACGTGGTCAACTCCACCTACTTTGAATACCTGATGTTCGTCCTCATCCTGCTCAACACCATCTGCTTGGCAATGCAGGTCAGTGCAAAGGGGGCCCTGGATACGTGATGCCTGCAGGAGGGAGAATGCTAGGGGATGATATGAAGTGTAGAAGACCTGCCTGGCTGTCTCTAGCGTGTCACCTTCATATTGACCAGGGAAGCAGAAAGAGCAGAACTGTCTTCTTTTCCCAGATAGAGAAAGATAAGTGTCCCTTTCAAGGATGAGCTCCTCTCTGGTATCTTATGAAAGAATCCATAGGAGCCTGGTTTAAGAAAACATTTAGAGTGAAGGAAATGGAGAACAGAGGGGGAGCTTGAAGAGCTCATTATTGTCAGTGAGGCATGGGTGTAGAGGTTGGTTCTATATCCACCTGTCTTCAGGGAAGTCAACTTGTGCTTGAGTTCTCCTGAGAGCCAGAAGTCTCCATAAAGTTGTCATAACCAATCAAAGCAGGAACACAGAATTCTGCCAACCTGCATTTTCAGAGCTAGCAGAGAAGGGAAGAATTTGCAGGTTTTCCTGAGTCCATCTTACTGCCCATGGAGATATGAATGGCCTTCCAGGTTTTAGTTCAAAGAAGATCTCTGTTGAGAGGAGGGTGGTGAGGAGTAGGGATGTTCCCGCCTCATTTTCACAATCTTTCCCCTCCCCTCAGCACTATGGCCAGAGCTGCCTATTCAAAATCGCCATGAACATCCTCAACATGCTCTTCACTGGCCTCTTCACTGTGGAGATGATTCTGAAGCTCATTGCCTTCAAACCCAAGGTAGGCCTCTGAAAAAGGTGTCTGATCTGCAGGGACCAGAGAGATGGAGAAGAAGGGGAGGAAGGAGTGCCAGTATTGAAAGAAGGAGAGTGAGGGGCAAAACTAATCAGTGAAAGACCCCATGTTCTTGGAAGACAAATGTTATACCTCCTAAATCTATCAGGAGTTGGACCAGGACAACCCCTTGAGATAGAGTCTCTACTCTAGTCCATGGCTGGGATATACAGGAAACAGATTCCTCCCTGAGCCAAGCCTCTTCTTCCAAGGAGGCAGATGATGGTCCTTCTTCTCCCCTTTCCTACCCTGTCTCCACCCTCACCCCCCAACACATAATCTAGAAGAAGCTATTCCCACCAACTGGCAAACCAAACCTCTTCACAACCAGCCCCCCAGATTCACTCAGGCTGCTGTTCTACTCTTCTCTCACTTCATCAGCTGCACAGACCACCCTCAAGCTCAGCCAGGGCTTCATTTGCTCAGGGCTCAGCATTCCAGCCTATGGGGACCTCCTGTTCCCCTCCTCGGAGGCTACATCATTGTTCCCTTGCACTTTCCAGTACAAAAAGGGCAAATGTCTTATAAGCAGACATTATAAGCAACTTCTAGAAACAAAGCCTGGAAGAAAGATTAGAACTATTGGCTGAATGAGGCAGGGTAGGGAAGGTTGGATTGCCTGTCATCTTGGATTCTTTGTGCCCCCCTAACCAGCCCCACTCCCTTCTCCTGGATAATGGAGGAGTAAACTGACTTGAATATCACCCACCATCTTCCACCCCTGAAGACAGGTCAGAATCACTGGCATCCCCTGGCTTGGGCTTCACAACATGGGCAGCTACTCCTGAGGGAGAATATAGCAGCAACTCAGTGGCTTCTCTGGCTACCACAACCCCTTTTGGAGAGCAGTAAGAAGGAAAGAGTTGGTTTTAAGAGAATCATATGGCTCCAGACTTGAGGAAACCTTTCCAGCTTTTTAAGCCTTCTCTCCCCCTCCTTTACTAGTTTTTACAGATACAACACATCAAAAAGAGACAAAAAGGAAGAGTCCTTGACCATATATTCCATTTTTATTCAAATTTTTACTTGTCGTGGGATTAATTGGGACAGAGGGGGTGCTCCTTGGCTATTGGATCTGTATTCATTTACCATGATGTCATCTTCTTTGAATTAAAATTCAACTAACATTTCTGAATAACCTGCCATGTGCTACACATATCTCATTGCATATAATCTTCAAAATACCCTCATAAGAAAGGCATTAGCATCCTCATTTTAGGAAAGAGGGAAATGAAGCTCAGAGCAATTAAGTGTAATATTAATTACACCATTATTAAGTGGCAGAACTGGGAATAGAATCCGGTGCCTCTGACTTTATAGTCGATGTCATTTCCACTGTGCCAAGCTGTTAGCAAGCATCTTCCATGTCAGGTGTTCTGCTGGGTACTTTTCAGAAAGAGGGAAACAACCTTTGAGAGACTTCAAAGATAAGACAGACAATATTCTTGTAATACTTATTCCTTCTCTCAAAGAATGCCTGTGAATCTTGGCTAATTTTCAGAGGATAAGACTCTTAATAAATGTCATTTGGTGAAAATAATGGTGTTTTCCTACCTCCTCCAGGGCAGAAAATATACTCTTTTCACTTTCCCTTCCAAACCCAGTCTTATTCAGGGGCATAAATATTGTCCTGGCCTAGAAAAGACCACTAAATGTCCCTGGCCACCTTCCATGGGGCCCACAGTACCTTTGCTTACCTGTGGTCCTATTCCAAGTCATGTGGCTCAGCAGTACTGACAGGTTCACAGCCCACAGCAACGTGACCAGTGTGGCTGGGAATACGGGATCATTGCCAAGTTGAGCTTCAGTCTCAAATGACAGCCTCTAGTAGAGAAACTGGCATCGTTTTCACCTAGTTTCATGAGACATATGGTTTAAATATTTCAAAGCCTTGAGTCATTCCACAGTTGACTCAGATGTGTCTCTGATGGTGTCTGATGCAGTCTGCAGAACCCTGCATTGGACTTTCTGAATTATACCTCATAAGTACAGGAGATGTATTAAGCAAACTGCCCTAAGAAGAAAATGAAATTGATCCCTGCAGGGGCTTATGCCTGAAAGACACCCTTACCTAAATCCTGCAGATCAAGGAGTAAGCCATTTTCTAGGAAGTAGCTAGCTGAGGTGGTCTAAACCATAGAGTGACTCCTAGTTTTCTCAATCCCTAGTTTTCTATTGTGAGAAGATGGAATAAATTAAGAGAAACTTTTCCCAAAGAAATAAGAGAGCTATCCTGGGGTCAACTGCATTTCACACATGCCAGGGTCAAACTGTGGTGTAAATTGAGAGAAAAATGGATATTTTCTGTGAATACCTCAAAAGGGACTTCTGATAATAAGAGGGGTAAGGGTCACTGGACCTGGCTGGCCATGCAAGGAAGGTTGACCAGTTGGAAGGCGACTTGAAGAGAACAGGGTGTCCTAGTTTCTCATTAAGCTATGTTCTTCATTTAGGGAATAGACTCCAAGAAAACATCCTCCAAAATTGGCATAAAATCAAACCAGAAACAACTTGAAGCCCTGGTGTTATAAGCCAAGAACCAGTGGCGTATACAGCAACCTGAAATACAGAACAGCTTTCATATCTCACCATTAACTGAGATTCTCTTCAGCACCTTTTATTTCACTATAATGATTATTTATCTATGATATGAATGATTCTGCACTTATAAGCATTGGGTGTGAAAGATCAGTTAGGTAGCAAGGGTGTAGAAGACTGGCATCAATTGTAATCATGGAGAAGTTACCTGAAGTTCTCAATGCTTGACTTTTCTTCTCTATTCTTTCAGTGTCTGTGATTGGTTGGTTGGTCAGAGAGTTGGCTGATCACTTTGTACTCTTACTTTGTTCTTTCATTGTCTTCATGGTGATTGATGTTGCCAAGTTCTTCATTTCTGTTCTCCTCACCACACTATGGAAACTGAATTTACTCAAGTAAATCCCTGCCCTAAATCCAACTGCCCCACTCCTTAAGTTGACACTCTATTCCAAACACACCAAAAACTATGGGTGAATATAAACCAGTTTAGAGCAATCAGTCCCCCACCTCAGAGATCTGTGGTGATGTCTGAAGAGAATGCAGTAGGTAATAGTAGTATTGATTCTACACCTAATAGCAAGCCAAAGGAGATCCCTTCCCTAGAGTAGGAGATACTTGGAGACATTGAATGGTACCTGGGTCCTACCTGATTGTGCAGGACCAAGTTGGTCAGCATGGAAAAGTCTTGGTTAAAATTTTCTGAAGGTAACTAAATAACTGCACTGTTCTATAATGAATTGAAATGCATCAGTAAAGACAGAAAAAAATTTTAAGATACACTTTATAATAAGCGCTGAAAAATATCTAATGCCTAGGAATAAATCTAACCAAAAATGTCTAAGATCTCTACAGAGAAAACTATAAAATTTCATAGAAAGGAACTAAAGACAACTAAGTAAGTTGAGAAATATCATGTCCATGAGTTGAAAAACTCAATATTATAAACATGTCATTTCTCTTCAAACTGACCCATAGATTCAGTACAATCCCATTGAAAACTTCAGATTGGACTTTACCCAAGGTGAGAATGTCAGGTGAAAGGGGAGCCACCAGCCACCTGGTGGCTGATAGAATGATCCTGGGTTGTTCCAAGGCTTTAGCCCATTTGGGCAGCTCTGACATCACTGTGGAGGGAGAGGCAAAAACCCGGTCACAGATACTCCACTGTTAGCTACAGGTTTTAGTACCAGAAGGGGTGATGATGTCACGTGGCTGCCTGGGATTTACTGTTGACAATGACTCAGCAAGCACAATGAGGAGGTGGGGAGAGAAGGAGAGGCTCCAGACTTGTCCTCCTCAGCAGAAGTCAGTTGCCCAGAAAGGTAGGAATCCCCGCAGTAAAAGGCTCCTAACTCCTCTGCTCCCTGTAAACTTTCACATGGGTCATGGAGGGATGAAGAAGCAGATCTGCTGTTGCTGAGATGTATCACCTTCCCCTTGGCTGCTGCCCACTCAGTATCTCCCCCAGGGGAGGATGCTAAAGGGCATTTGACCCTGGCAGCATCCTGTGATCAAAACCTTGGCCTCCCCTTTCAGCTCTTTCCTAGCCTGAGAATGGTCCAGAGAGGTCAAAAGAACCAAAGGAAAATCCCTCATTGACCCTCCTGGTACCCCAGCTTTCTTGAATAAGAGCAACTGAAGCCTCAGGACTTTCCTGTTGTAGAACGAATTAGGGTCCAAAGGCATTTCAAATCTAAGGGATGAAGTGAGGCCTCTGGACCAGCTCTATCTAATAGAACTTTCTGCAATGTTCCATATGCACTGTCAGTAATATAGCCTCCTGTGGCTATTGCATGTTTGAAATGTGGCTAGTACAGCGGAGGATGGGTTTTTCAAATATATTTATTATAATTAATTTAAAATTACATAGCCAAATGTGGCCGGCAGCTGCTATATTGGGCAGCACAGCTCCAGACACTGCTTCTTACCCATAATATTCCCAGCTTCTGCTGTCTTCTGTCTGTCTTAGTTTCTTCAGCCCAGCTGCTCTGGCTTCACAAAGCCAGATGGTTTACCTCACCCTCCCCGCTTGTTCTCCAGCTGTTAATTTTCTACCAGAAATTGACTCATAATGGTGGGAGCCCTCTTGACAGGGTAAGACAGCAGTCTCTTGCTCAAGGATCCCACAGTGTGGATTTTCTCCTGACTCGGCCAGTTCATCCCTGGACTTCCCCAGTCCTTGTCAGCTGCAAGTGCTGAGCCTCCTTCCCTGTGGGTCCTGTCCCACCAGGTTCCTGAGCTAAGGAAGACCCTAAGGAAGGTGGGAAGAGTGTGGTCTGGAATTGGTCTTGCTACTGTGGGCTGAATATAAGATGTGTCCCTGGTGATCCCTGGGGCACCAACTACTCTTTTTCCCAGTCCATTAGACTTCAGACCAGGTTTCCCAGTAGGCTAAAGTTCACCAACAACTCAACAAATACTGTATTGAGCACCGACACAGCAGTGTGCTTGGTTCCAGGGACACAACAGTGACGACAGGCAGGTTGGTGAGCATAGCCTTGCTCACTTCGCCTTTTTAAGAATAGACCTCCCTGACTTTGGCTCACTCTTTGGTCTTGCAGAGTCCCCATTTCATTATCTCATTCATCCCCAGAAAACCTATCCAGCCTGGTACTCCTGTTTCTACTTAAGAAGCAGTGAATAAACACACGAACCCATTGTGTATCAATTCCAATATGTTAAATTAAGTAACATTCAGGAACAAGGAAGGAAGGAAGTAATATATATTAAGTGTTGGAAGAACATTGCATTAGATATTCTCCATTCACTATCCCAATCAATCTTTGAGACTAGTATGATGGTATTTAGGAAACTGAAGGTCAGAGAAAAGCTAAGTAATGTGTCCAAGATGGCAGAGCTAGTTTTTTGCTGTTGGTTTTGGGGGGATTTTAACGCAGGTTTAGGTGATTCAAAAGCCAAGCCCTAACCACTACACCCTAATTGAAACAATAAACATGAACAAACTGAGATGTCGCTCTGTACCTAGTGGGTCCTCAGCAAATGTTCATGTTCTTCCTTATAAGCAAATCAGAGACAGAATGAAAGCAAGCCACTCTCAAGTAACAAGCTATGTAAACTGATATAGTCACTCCATTCCCATGTCCTTCCACCTCCTCTGAGGCCCCTTCTCTCCCTATACCCCTCATTCCCTCATTCTGTCCCTTGTTTCCCTGGATTTATCTGGACCACCTGGATTTCCCTTCCAAATCTGAAGTGACAGGTACTTTCAGGAGAGGGAACAGTCACCTGATAGGTGACAACGTCTAATAGCCTACATATTAATGTATGTGCACACACACATGCACACGTACATGCACATGCACTTGACATGAGAAGACTTTCAAGATGTGAAGACAAAAATTAGATTGCCCAATTCCTGGAAGGCAGGAACTGTTTCATATGCAATTCTGTGTCCCATGAGAGGCATTCAGTGAAAGTTTAATGCATGCATGCAGGATGCAAATTACAAAACTGGAGAACAAGGAAAAGAGAATCCAAATGGTAATATCAGAAAACACCATTGGGGCGCCTGGGTGGCTCAGTCGGTTAAGCGTCCGACTTCAACTCAGGTCACGATCTTGCAGTCTGTGGGTTCGAGCCCCGCATCGGGCTCTGTGCTGACAGCTCGGAGCCTGGAGCCTGCTTCCGATTCTGTGTCTCCCTCTCTCTCTGCCCCTCCCCCGTTCATGTTCTGTCTCTCTGTGTCTCAAAAATAAATAAACGTTAAAAAAAAAAAAGAAAACACCATTAAGATCATCAATCTTCCATCAATGAAGAAATCTCTACACATTCCTCCTTTCTGCCATAAGGGATCCCCTATTTCTACAGGCAGCTCTGTTGGGAATCCTTTATATTGAACTGAAATGTGCCCCTCTGTCATTTCTATTTACTAGTACTGATTTTTCCATCTTTTCTTTCTATAAATGGTTATTGAGCACCTCAGTGATGATGTTGAGACATGGTACTATCTCACAGGGCTCACAGTGTAGTGCAGAGACAAAGAGATTAAGGAATAGGGCAAGTGCTATGCTGGGCAAAATAGGCCACCACAGGGTGAGCATGACTGAGACAAGAGACACCTGTTTGAGATAAGGTTGTCAGGAAGGTACCATTAAACTGAGGCCCAGAGGTTGAAAAGGCCGGAAGAGCATTTGAGGGAGAGGTGAGAGCAAAGGTCCTGAGGCAGGCAGTGATAAGCTCAGCTTGTTTTAGGAACTGAGAGCAGTGAGTAAGA
This sequence comes from Leopardus geoffroyi, assembly GCF_018350155.1. NCBI lineage: Eukaryota > Metazoa > Chordata > Mammalia > Carnivora > Felidae > Leopardus > Leopardus geoffroyi. The sequence continues at coordinate 35,034,745 of NC_059341.1, read as the reverse complement.
GAAAAGGTTAGAGGATATAGACCCTTCAAAATCTGTAAGGGGTGTGGATTTACCCTGACTGCCCTCAGAAACCACATGGAGCAGGGCCTTAGCAGGAATTATATAATTGGATTCATGTTTTTGAGTCAGCGTGCTGACTGCTTAAAGAAGAATGCACTGTTATGTGCCAAGAGGGAAAGCAGGAGTCTGTTCCTGGAAGCACAGGTGACAGCAGTGGAGGACAGAGAGAGGTGATCAGAGTCGTGACATTGCCCAATGGTGAAGAGGTGTGAGGGTGAGGCAGAGGAATCAAAAGAAGGTCAGGATAGTCTTTTCACAGGACTACCTCTTGCCCACCTTTATATCCCTCCAGATGCTAACACAGTAGCACCTGGTACTTGTCAGTCTCTGGAAATGTCACCTGAATAAGAGCAAACCAAAACTGTCCTCCACAGACAGCATCCCCTGGGAAAACCGAGGAACCCTGTGTCCTTCCTCACAGAGATGATCCCAACCCCTCAATGACAGGTCTAACACCCTATGAGGAAACCCCCTTCAATTCTCACCCTCCCCAGGTCACTCCCAAGAACTAGCTAGAGAGGGAAGCAGAGATGGAAAGCCAAAGGAGTGGCTACTAATACCTACAGAGCTGCCATCTGGAGTGGCATTCGGCAGGACCTAACATCGCCACCTAAACTAGGGAACTGCTGTCTTCAGTGTAATGAGACAGGTTTCTTCGTGTAGGACTCAGAGCCTGTGATGCAGGATGTGCTCCAAGACTGCCCCAGGTTAAAGCCCCAGGAAAGGCTATGAGAATCAACACTTGCAACATTTTTAGGGGACTGGATCCTTGTTTTTTGGTTTGTTTCTTTTGTTTCATTGGGGTTTTTTGATATGCTAATTAACATCTCCCAGAACTGTTCCACAGAACACACTTTTGGGAATCTGCAGGGCCCCACACTGATCCAAGGAGGTGAAACTGACATTGAGGGTTGAGTGGGTGGGGCCAACGATGTTGGATGTCCTGCAGTGTGAGAGACAGTTCCACCCAAGGGAGATCTCACCTGTGTATCCTGTGAAAGCACTTGGGGAATGCTTACCTGAGGAACACCATGGGTAAACCCTGAGATGCAGCGTACTCAGTGGCTGGTTAATGGCCAAGGTTCAGTGTAGATATAGAAGTATGAATGACTCTTGGACTGAATGACTTTCTATTCCCTCACCAACCTGGAAAATTCAACTGTAAAAGCTCCAAGAGTAAGCAATATTTTCTTTTAAAAGTTGTATAGAAACTTAGACATCCTTTTAGATTAGCTGTCTTCTATCCTTTTTGAACCAAAGTTCTCTTTTTGTAACACTTTGTGATACCTCCTTAATTCTTCTTAAAGAAAATCAGAGGAAACATAAATCTTTATGTACACAAAATTCACATCTATACACATAAGGTAATATTTATATATTAAATGTAATGTAATATTTATGTACATAAATTTTATATTATATGCATATATATATACACATATATATAAAATCCCTGAATTTTAATGCAGTGGGGAAAGTCTGTATTTAGTAGCATTCATTCCACACAAAAAGTAGAAGCCAAGGAAAGAGCAGAGATATGAGACCTTAGAATAAACACTTTAGATAAATTATAACTGACAGTCCTTATTTGCATGTGGCACCCTACATGTCTCCCAAAAGTCATACAGGACACACCACAGTTCATTAGGCAGAACTGTCCCATGCATAGCAGGACATTTAGCATCCTCGGTCTACCCACCCCCATTACAAAATACCAGTTTCACCCCCCGAATCTTAGGGGTGCTCCCACAGATTTCCAAACACCCTAGAGGACAGTGCACACCCCATAGTGAGAACTACTGCCCTAGGCTAAGGTAGGACTTCATTCAGCCTCTTATTTAATTCTCGAAATATTTGAAACCTGTTTATCCAAATTATTAAGAAACCAGTGTCTCCCACCAGCAGGGGAACCCCCTCAACCCAGAAACTCCCCACATATGTAAGTCTCATTCAAAGGAGTAGAAACGGAAAGAGAAGGAAGGGAGGCAGCAAGGAGGGACCATGTAACAACTCCCTGAGCCCCTGGCAGCAGACTTCAGCAGAGTCCAGAGGTACCCGCTGGGTAGGAAGGACGTAGCTCCTGCCTGTTTCTTAGCAGCCTGATTATTATTTATTTGTGGGATGTCCACAGGGTACCTGATGCCAAACAATGCACGCAGACAGCCACAAATGGGCTTTGTCAGGGAGGGGCCTCCCCACCGTGGCTCTAGTACAGGGGGATTTGTATATTGTTGCAACATTGTGACAGGTTTCTTTCCTGCCTGGCGCTTGAGAGCTTAAAGTCACTATGAATGATAAAAAATAATTACATGACTTGCATAAAGCCTTTGTGTGGGAAGGGTGGTATTAGCTATTACATTTAATTATTTAATGTGGGAAATTATTCACACTGTGTAAAGAAGCCCTGTGGAAAGTACGCCGTGGTTCGCTTCTCCAGCCCTGCCACTGAGAAAGAAACCAGAACACCCTGAGTCTGGGAGGGGAAGAGGGATCCTCAGACCTGCCCCACCAGGTCTGAGGCTCTGCCGGTGCTCCCAGCTGCTACTATAGGAGAGGGGGCAGTGCAGGAAGGCCATGGGCAAGGCCACCCTACTGACTGCTCAGACTGCAGCAGTAGAGGGGTCCTCGCAGCAACACTGCAACCAGTAGGCGCTGAACACGTCCCGTGTGAACTGAGGCTGTCCTCACAGAGCCTGTGAGGGCTGCATAGTGATTGCTCCTGTTTGACAGAGGAGGAGGCAGAGGCTATGGGAACCTGCCTGCACAACTCAAGGTTCATCTCTGGAAACAGGGCAGTAGCTCATTCAGTTCACGTTTCATGCACTAAAGTGGGCACAGGTGCTGCCTCTCACAATTGCGCTTTGGTCACCCCTACCCCTTCACTAAGCAGGGGTCAGCCCATTAGGCCAGGAAGGACACGGAGGAGACCTGTCCGATCTGGGTTTGGAGTGTCTTCCCAGCTGGGTTGGAGAGAGGACTCAAGGCAGGCAGACCACAGAGGGCTGTCAAGGTCCAAGTTCAGTCTCCTCATTCACCCACTCCCAACACTGCCTGTTCTCTGCCTTCCCTTGTCCTTTGGAGCATGTCTGTGGTGTTTATTTGAACTGCAGGTTGCCTGCATACATTGCAATGTGTCTGCCCGGCCTGTCCCTGCCATGGGGACACATCCATCCAGCACCCTGGTCCTGGAGGAGACCTGGGCAGAAAGCAGCTCAGTAGTAGCAGGAAGCAGCCACTGGGATCCTGCAGCCCACCCAGGTGCATGCTGAGGCACAGAAAGAGCTTTCTGTGGTCCCCAAAAGGAACTTAGTCAATAACCCCCAGTTTTTCATCTGCTCCCGGGGGGAAGAGTGCAAGTGTCAGATCTATTCAATCTTGTGGCACCTAGTAAGGCACCTAGTAAGTGCTCATTGTGTGCTCCTAAGATAAATAAATGAAAGAAGGCCTTTGAAACATTCCTGGGGATGAAAAAAACTTAATTTAAAAAAAAAACATGGAGAAGATTTCCAGTTCAAAGTGTCCAGTTCCTCCAACAACTTCAAGGGCAGCCCTGTCACACCACCTACCTCGGGTCTCTTCTCCCCAGGGCCAAGGACCCAGTCCCTAACCCCAGCCCCCTGCTGGCTCCTGCCCTTTGTGTCCACTGTCCCCAGTTATCTGTACAATGTGAGCCTCCAGGAGCCTCTGAATGAACACACCACAGGGTAGGAGCTGACAGAAGAAGGCAGAATCCTTACTGCCTCCCAGGCTGCCAGGTGCCTGGAGCAGCTGCGTGCTCCAGTTACCACTTCGCCTTTAGACACCACTAATCTCCATGATTACTGTTATGTCTAAATGACATCCTAACATAATACAATTCATATTATCTCTGCTTGGTGTCAGTTACCATTTTGCTCCCTGATACTCTGTGAGATTGACTCTCCCCACGGCTGCGGTGCTGCCAGCTGCATTCAGCGCCTCTCCCTGGCTCATTCGCTCTCCCCCCACCCCCACCCGTGCCTCAATCCCATGTCCCAAAACCCAGGAGAGACCAGTGCTGCCAAGGACCTGGGCACCTCCCCCCACCACACCAGCACCTCTGCTCAGCTCCCTGCCTCATGTACCTTCTCTCAAATGCTTGTTCACTCAAGCAGGGGCTCTCGTTCTCTTTCAGGGACCCCCTTCCCCTGGGGGAGGATGAACCATGGTTGGCCTCTCCCTTCCATTTTAGGCCCTGCCTCTAGCAGGTGGCCTGACCCCCCTCCTCCAGCTTTGTGTGGACTCCCAACTTCCCCCCTGAGATGCAGAGCTGCCAGAGACCGCAGTCCACCTCTGGGCACTGTGCATCCTGCCTGCCACCTCTCACGCTCCCCTCCACTCCCCCTCTTTCTCCTTTCCTCTCTCCTTCTTCCCCCCTTCCCACTATCCATATGGCTTTTCCTCTCTCACACCTCTTTTCATCCTTCCCTCTGCCTCTGCCATCTACCTTTCATGAACTTCCCCATCCATGCCCTTCTCACCTTTTGCTTCTCACCTGATTCCTGCAGTTCCTTTGCTTCTCTGCCATCTCTGCCTCCTGCCAGCTGGGCTCTCCCTCCCTCTGACACTCTTCCTTCCCTGGCCTTTCTCTGTCTCAATTCCAGCACCTCCACTGCTAATCTCGGCTCAGGTCTCCCATGTGGACACTGTGCCTGGCAACACTCTCTGGGGCTCTAGTGTCTCTGGAAGTAAACACCCCGGACAGACTGAAAGTCCAGGTCAGCTTCCGCATTGGGGCTAGGAAAGTTTCCTCATCACCTCCTCTGTGTTTCTTTGCTTTACCATCAGAAGTAGATTTGAAGGTGGGCAGGCAGGAATAGAGAAGAGGGGGGAAAAAATGATGGCAGCAAAATCATCATTACCTCAAAATCCCTAAGAAGACACAACATAATCCCAGATTTTCTTGTGATACCTTCTCACCACCAACCTGTTAGCTTTTATTGCCTCTGAGATCACAGAGGAGACCTCGGCTCTGGGCAGGGAAGGAGCTAAGAATCTAGAATTCAAGGGCAAACGCACGTGCCTATAACCTCTCTGTAGCAGCCCTGCTCTCCGGGATCAGAGGCAGAAAACAGACCCACGTGGCAGCCCATCCTCTCCTCCGAGCCTTCTAGGCAAAAGAACAAGGGCCTGGGTCTCCGCCAACACAGATAGTGGTTTCTAAGAACCTGGCAGTTAACTGTCTACATGACCTTGAGTCGAACAAAATTGAGCCATGACAACTCACAAACTTTCATCAATCTCCAAATGGTACTAGCCAGATTTCTTTCAAGAGTCTCAAAAGACAGTCAAAGTACTCACTCATGACTCAAGGTGGGCAGAAAAGTCCCTAGATGCAGACAAAAGGTAAGCTCACTATCCTAGAACCTTCTACTTCTTCCCCACTTCTTCCACACACCTGCGCTTTGCCTTCCCTTCTACTCAGTCCCACACCCAAAAGTGAACTTGTGAATCCTGCTTAACGAGGAGAGAGGTAGATGAGCTCAAGTTAATCCTGACAGTCATCCATGTTCATTTAGAGCTTACTTTAGGCCAGGCACAGGTCTAAATGCTTTACAAGCATTGCCTCACTTAATCCCCACTATCACCCTATAGTTTTCCCATTTTACACATGGGGAAACTGAGGCGCGGAGAGGTGAATTTATCTGCTCAAGATTACCCGACAAGTGTCAGAAGTAGAATTTGAGCCAACAACCTACCTCCAGAGACCATGCGCTCTTTCGACTTGGAAACTTCACTGATGTAGGCGAATCAGGGCACAGATTATCCAAAAGGGAAGGAAATCCACAATTCTTGTGTACTCAAAATGCACAATGTGGTGTTTTGCAGCAACTTTTCCTTTCCAACAACGATTTGCTAAAGCTAGAATCAGGTTGGTCTACATGTTGTCAGTCCACCTCAGCCGGTGAGCAGGGGTCCAGCAGCACTCAGGAAAACGGGTGATGCCGAGAGTATAAGCAACATCACAGGGGTGGCCGCTTGCAGCCTGAGTGGATACACATGAGACCAGCTCCAGGAAGGCCAGAGGAGAGGCCCATCTTCCAAACTAATCCCCAAAGCCTGGGATTTGAAAGGGGAAAACCCACTACATCTGCAGGATTTAAGGAAGCCAAAGGAAAGCCTTCTAGCGCCCCAAACACCATCCCTTCTGGGTGATCAACCCTGCTTGTCTCTGAGGAGCTGGACATTAAGAGGTTTGGTTCGCCATTTCAAGGAGAGCAAGGAAAACCCTCTTCCTAACCTTGACTTATACCCTACCCTTTGGGACTTCATCACCAGGGAAGGAAGGAGTCACAGGTACAGCTTGGCTCCAGGTTAAACTGATTTGATAAGAGAAAAAGTCTACGATTTTTCCCACCCTCCTTCTTCCATTACACCCACAAAATCTGTATTACCTGTGGTTTCCAGCAAATAAGGTGGTGGGCTAAACAGTGTGTGTGTGTGTGTGTGTGTGTGTGTGTGTGTGTGAGAGAGAGAGAGAGAGAGAGAGAGAGAGAATACTAAGCTCTTACACTCCAGAGTGTGCAGGGGAAAAAATATTCCTCCAGGCCCTGCCCACATAGGGATTTGGCCAGGTGTCTAAATGGAGGAGATCACCTTGTTTCTGGGGATGGGTTTGGAACAGGTGGGAGGAAGGACTGTTGCGGGGGGGGGGGTGCAGGGAGGAGGTGGACCAAGCAAACAGAGACCTGAAAACTGGGTCTGAAACTGTCTTCATGGTCCAGCTTAGAGAATTGATGGGCTTGTGGGATAGAGGAGTGGGAAGGTGGGTGTATGGACGAGTCAGGGTGAAAATCTGTCTCTTAAAGGGATCCTGCCACCCACCCACCCCAAACATGCTCCCTCACCCATGCATTCTAGCTGTGTGTAAATCTTCTCGGGAAGAGTCCACAGGAGCCCTTGGCAATAAGGCAACTGGTCGGTCTCTGCCCCCATTGGAGGCCCTGGCACTGGGCCTACCAGGTATCTTGCCAGGGACAGAGGAGTCAATGAAAAGCCTCAGTAGCACAGCCTGGTGATGGCAAGGATGAGGCATGAGGCATTCATCTCAAGAGAGTCCAACCAATGGAAGCCAGCCATGAAAGGTTGGGAGAGGGCCATGGTCAAGGAGGAATGGGCTGGCGTGTGTTTTCCCTCTGTCTGCATGTACACAAAGAAATCCTAGAGAAAGGGTAATGAGTGTTGCCCAACTGGGTAGTTGGCAGGGTCCCTTTAGGTGTCAGTCCTTCCCCTGGTGCTCACCAGGTGACTAACCTGTGTGTTTATCCTGGCCTTTGCCCTACTCTCTGCCTTCCTTCCCTTTTCTCCTCTCTCAGAGGTGTTGCAGACCAGGCCGGCTCACCCATTTTGTTTCAGGTCTCTGGTGAATGAGAAGGCTCCAACTCCTCTTCCTTTCCTGAATGCTGAGCCCTCCCCCTTCCTATCTCTCCTCTTGCCCCCACACCCAAATAATGTTTTGTTACCACGTTTTCTAGGCTAGATGCTGAATATTCCTGGACTCTGCTCTGGTTCCTGTTTCTCTCCTTTTTCTTCCTCGACCCCACCTCTCCTTCTCTTCTGAAATATCTCTCCCCAAAGAGATGGTATTTCCACCTAGAGAGACTCTCCCAGTGTTTTCCAAAGTCTAAAACACATACATATTTATATCATTTGGGGTCTTCACTCTTTACCTCCCTTCTTTCAAAATCCATCTTCTCCCTTTGCCCTGTGAATTATATCTAAGAACCTGGGAGGGAATTAGTTATTTCCTGCTCATAACATGTGACTTAAATAGAAGAGAACAGTCTCCCTCTGCCTCAAAGGCTCTCGTATATTCAGAAACTATTCTGGGAAGCCAACAAGAAAGCCATGTTTTCCAGCTGACCCTCACCTAACCCACGCCCTGGCCAACCTCTGCTTCTCCAGTCTAGCTGTCCAAAGTCTCCGCACTGGCGTTTCTGTTTTCTTTTGGCAGAAATGCCTGGGAACTGAGAGGCCCCTTTCCCTGTGACCTGACCTCCCACACTAAGAATAACAGCCCTAGGACAGCATGTCTTGCGATCCCTCTGGAAAGAGGGCATGGCCGGGAAGTGGGGAAGTTAAGGGAGCTGGATAGAGCCAGGACGATGGAAGAACAGACTCTTGGCTCTTGTGAGTAACATATTAAAAGGGAGAGTTGGCAGCCTTCAAGAGAACTGGGGAAAGAGGTCTGGGAAACTCTCAGAGGACCCTTAATGCTTTCATACCCACTCCCCAACCTCTAGAGGTTGCCACCAGCAACCTCGAGGCCCCAGCTAGTGTCTCAGAGAATAGGAAAATGCTGGTCCTGCTGAACAAATGTGGCCCAGCCCTGTCTTGTCCCCTTTGCAGAACATTCCTTGAAAAACTGAAGAAGCAAATGTAATGTCCTTTTTTTAAGAAGATAAATATCTTTAGTACTAGGTCCTTTCCTTTCCACCCCTGGGTAATGTGACTATCCTGTTCCTGGGGTTGCCTGAACTGTGCACATATACCCCATGTGACCACAAAGCAGTGCTCTCTAGACTCCTCCACCTCTCAGAGAGGCAGGTGGTCCAGACCCAAGACACCTGTCTTCTCTGTAAAGAGTCCACCCTCCCAGGACTCCTGGAATCCTCTAGGATGTCTGAGACAGCCTATCCTTGGGTTGACTCATCATCCAAGACCTCAAAATAGTCTTTCAAAATCATCTCTTCCCCTTCTCCAAATATGATGGAACACCAATGAAATCCATGAACACAGGGCGAAGTGGTGAAGTCTGGACACTAGTCCTCCCACTCTGTGCCATAATCTCCCTTCCGTGGCACCACTGCCTCCAGTCCCTTCTTGTGAAGCCTGCATCCCCATTCCTTCTACCCAGACCACCCCTATCAATCCAGTTCTCAGGCTTTGATAATTTCATTCACTTTGGGTGGCATTTGCATTTCAACGGGACTCTATATCAAACTGATGGTGTTAGGAGAGGAAGCTGGGGGAGGTGCATAGGAGATACCCCTGAAAGCACCGTCTAGGACTCTATCTGACATTACTGAACTAGAAGACTGACCTGGACTCTGTCTCCTTTCAGTTAGTAAAACCTGTGCCAGAACAGAGCTGTCCCTGGAAACACCAGGGCATGTCCAGTGCTGGAACAGGGATGACCCTGATTCTAGCTGCATAGAGTCCAGCTTATTAGAGGTATTGTTTTTATGAGGCAGTCCTCTCGTTATTGCTGAGATTTACATGAGTCACTGCTGAGCCCAGATGACCTGGCCACACTTCTGGACCACACTGCTGTGGTTTTCAGGGCCTTTGGAATTCCCAAATCATCCACAGGACCACAGTCCAATCACCTCAAGGGGATCACACACCTATGTCCCTCCTGCCTCCATCTGTGTCCCTCCCTGCCTGCAGACAGGCCCTTCTGATGGAGAAGAACTGGGGGCATAGGAAACGCTGAGCAGGGACTGAGTCCAACCATGTCCCTGTGCCATTGCAACTCCCATTGCCTGCCCCCATGTCTATTCCTACCCCCCGTGGGAAACAGAAAGAGCCTTTGTGCAGGAGGGTGGTTATGTGGGATGGACCTGGAGGAAGGGGGGCCTTGTGACCATGGGAGGGTGGGGCAGGAAGGTTGGACCAGCCACTTCCCAGCCACCTGCTTCCCTCTTGGGCTCCTGGCCACAGATAAGGGCCCTCACAACTCCAGCAGCAACACTCAGGTGCCTGGACGGTGATTCTGATGGTGATGTTGCTCTGTTCTTGTCTGTCTAATATTCCTTTTTAATCCCCATCCTGCCTGCCCCTCCCTTATGTAGGGTTACTTTAGTGATCCCTGGAATGTTTTTGACTTCCTCATCGTAATTGGCAGCATAATTGACGTCATTCTCAGTGAAACTAATGTGAGTATGACTCTGCCCTCCCCAGGAAGCCTCCTTCTTCCTCCTCTGCCTCCTCTGTTTCCCTTTCTGTCACTCTCTCTCTCTTTACCTCCTTTTATTTTTTTGGTTTTTTAATTTCCTGTTTTTACCCCCCTCCAGTCATGCTTTTTATTGAACCTGCCGTCGTCTATGGGGGAAAAAAAGTGGGAGCTTCTCCTCCTTTTTTTCTGTTTGTCCCAGCTCTGCCCCACTGTGCTGGGCCCAGGAGCCTGGAGCTGAGCGAAGGGGCAGGCACAGGGGAAATCTTTGAACTAACCCAGCTTTTGTCAGCCCTCTCCGCCCTGTGAGAACCAGGTTGCCCAGGTTTGAGCCGCCAGAACTGTAGAGTGGTAAGAGAGTATTTAATATGCCCACGTAACCTCTTTCTTTTCTCATTTTTTTCTCTTCTCTCCTTTCTTTCATGCTTTTTTTTTTTCATTTTTTCCTCTTCCTTTTTGTTTTGTTTTTCTCCTTTGTTGTTGGTTTTTTTTTTTTCTCTTCTCTCTCTCTCTTTTCCTCGGCTTTTCTGCCCCATGCAGCACTATTTCTGTGATGCATGGAATACATTTGACGCCTTGATTGTTGTGGGTAGCATTGTTGATATAGCAATCACCGAGGTAAACGTAAGTACATGGCGTCTGTACCTGACTGTCCGTGCCTGTTCTAACACTCATTTGTCATTCCCCGGTTCATTTTTTTTCCTTCATTTTATTTTCTCCTCCCCACCTCCTTATTTTCATTTTGTTTATTTTATTTGTTTGTTTAAGTTGGTTTAAAGGATTTTTTTCCTGTTGCTTTATTTTGATTTTTTTTAACTTTTGGAACGAGTTAGGCCTCCCCTTTCCTTTTTCGATTGCTGCATCTTTTCTCTCTCCCTTTACAATCAGCCTGGCATGACTCACACTGTATAGGAGGATGCAGCTATGGGAAACAGAGAGTGCCAGAGCAAAGGGGTATTTACAACTTCTGGGCCACTGCTGGGGCAGGGACCCAAGCCTCTCCTCACCCCCACCTTCACCTCCAGACTGCTGCCTTTCCCTGTCTCACCTTCCACTCCCATGGCACCTTGGAAAGGAGCTCCCTCACGGTGGACCACCAAAGTTAAGGCTTGGACTTTGCCTGCCTTGTCAGCCCAGAGACCAGCCCATTACATTCACACTGAAAGGAAGGGCTCCACTGCCATTTTAACATCAGCAGCCCCTGCAGGCAGCCCAGTCCCCCCAGGCTCCTTTGGGAGAGGAGAACCGACCATGTCAGGACCCCTGCTCAGATCCCTCTTCTCTGGAGTGGCCAAAGAACCAAGCAGTTGGGTGATCCACTGGGAGCTCTTCCCAGGGTCTTTCCTTCCACAGCCTTTCCTTCCCTGGCTGTGGAAGCAGATTCTGGATGAGCGTCTCACTCCTACATGAACCTTCCTGGAGAACTGACTCTTGCACCTGCCTGGTTCTCTCCCACTCCTGACCCCATCACAACCCAGCCCCCGGCTCCCTAGCCTCAGACAGAACCCCAGCCCCTGCCCCCACCCAGGGCCTCCTGCCACCTTCTCCCAAGTTGCCTCCTCCTATACAGTTTCTTCCAGTTCCTGCACATGTCTTTTTGTTACCTGGCATGTTTAAACCTTCTCTCTTTATCTATAGGCAAGCCCTCTTGCGGTTAGTCTTTAACATGTGTCCGTTTAATTTTTTTGTTGTTATTATTTTTACTTAATTAAGAGACTTGGTAATGTTTGCACAAACCTTTGATGCACTGAACCATTGAATAACAGCACGGAGCAGACGCTGTAGAGTTTTGATCTAAGATGTTTGAAAGTACCCTACCAACTGCCACCATCTCCCTTCTCCATCCTTACCCTCTTTGCTCCACTCCATATTTTGCTCCCAATCAGTTGAACTGACATGTTATCATATCTGCCTGATTCCCCTGACTAGAAGCCCATCTACTTTCCTTCCAGCAGATGGACGTTGGAAGGAGCCTGTTAACACTTTCCCTACATTCCCCTCCCATCAACCTCTTGTACCCTCCCTGCTCACCCTATAGCTACAGATTCGATGGTCCTTCTTTCTCCGAGATCCCCCTGCATTGTCTTTGTCTCATGTTGTGTGTGTGTGTGTGTGTGTGTGTGTGTGTACGTGTGTGTACATACTCTCCCTTGACTTTTCCCATGAAATTATCAGATCATTAAAAAAAAATCAATCTTCCTACTCATGCTCTGTGCCTCCCCTCCCCTCAACACCTCCCACAACCACCCTCACCACTCCTGAGCATACTTTAGGACTTTCAGGCTAGATGAGCCCTAAATTTCAGGTGCTAACAGGTCCGTGAGTCACCCATGCATGTCTAAAGGCCAGCACCTTTGTGCTTGGAGCCTGTGCCTTACGGTGCTCTCAACTGATGGAGCAGGCAGAGAGAGAAATAGAAAAGAAAGAGCAGCCCTGCCTTCAGAGGGGTTTGTCTTCAACACAGTAATGCAGCTCTGTAAGAATCTATGCCAAGAGACTGAGAGCTCTCCTGGATGCAGGGAGGACTCACTGCAGCCCCAGGGGGTACCTTTGTGATTCTCACTGTTGGCAAGGCCTACATCACTCAACCTGCCATTTTCTCCCAAACTATAAGTGTTTTTAAATGAAAAACAAAGCAAAATAAGTTTGCTAGGGTATAAAATTTCTACAGAAAAAGTGGCTACATTGGGATAGAGAAGGAGTGTGCAGGGCAAGAAAGGAGCATGAAATCATCATGCAGACCCTTATGTTTAGATGATGGTTTTCTACTTATGATTCACCTATGCATTTATCTCAGGTAACTCATAACTGCCCTGTGAATTTCACAGGCAAGAATTATCACTCCCAATTTGCTGACCGTAAAGATGCTGATGGAGAGATTTAAGTGCCTTTCAGAGCCATACAGCTGGATTTCGGCCTCTTGGTGTAGCCAGTTCACTGTGCCCTGGGCTAGAGCACCTATCTTTTCACTCCAAGATGCCTTGAACAAACACACACATCTCACATAACCCCCAAGTGTACTCCCACTAGCCAGGATTTGTTCAGCTCTTACATCGTGTAATCTATTCCTATTTTTTAAGTCATCTTTTTTATTTACTTAAGTAATCTGTACACCCCACGTGGGGCTTGAACTCACAACCCTGAGATCAAGAGTTGCACATTCTCCTGACTGAGCCAGCCAGGCACCCCTGACATTCTGTAATTTATATTTTAAATAACCACACAGGGATTTTTCCCATTTTCTAAACTAGGAACTATGTGTCATCCCACCTGAGAGTCCTGATGTACCTCTGACTCCTCCAGCCTCCCTTCACCCTGCACTGAGATTCTTCTCACTCCTCCAGATTGAGGAATTTGTTAAAAGTCATACAAATGACAACGGAAGGGTTGTCTGGAGATCAAACGGGGACAATGTGTATAAGGGAGAGCAAGAGAAGGTGTCCAGAGACCCACACCACACAATTAATGGCTTCTGAACAAAGAGAATAAATGTAACATCATCCAAAGCCCAAAGGCAGTGTGGGAGAGGAAGAGAGGGCCAGATGTGAAGTCAAAACCTCTGCCTATAGAAGTTACCAAAATGCCCAAAGACTTAGTTTCCTCATCTGTCAAAGGAATATGATGATATTTACTGCAGTGTGTTTTGAGGCTGAAATAAGAGCATCTATTTTAAAACCCTATGTAACTGTAAAGCACCACTGAGTGGGAGAGACGATGGCACCCAAGCAAATGACATTTTTTCCAAAACCCCTACTGGAGTAGCTGGCAGGGCCTAATCTCCAACCAGTTATATCTAAGTATAACTTACTACCCACAGACACTGCAAGGGCCCTTATTTCCTGGATATGCTTAGACTCTGGAACATGCTGGACAGCTACGGCCAGGTGAAAGGAAGCACCGTGTAACTGACCACTGCCCACAACTCAGGCCTCCATAAGCCTCCTCCACAAGCATGGTCCTGGAAGGACCCTGAGCTCAGTGCTGTGGATGACAAACCAATGAGCAATAACACGTAGTCTCAGAGGTAGGTCCCTCCACCACACGGTTCTGCCTTCACGTTGTCGGCAGGTTATGGGTCTGGACGCTCCCTGGCATGAGGAAGTTCACAGCACCCAGGGCAGTTTCTCTGGGTGCTGCTCTAGGCCTTTCTGGAATTTTCTAGCCATACTGTCATCACAAGACATCCTTTCCCAGGCATATGTTCTATTTGGCAGGAATCCACACTTTTAGCCTCAGAGGAATCCATAAGGGCTTTCACCTGTCACTCATTATCTTTGACTCTTTTAAAACTACAGAGATCAGCTCTTGGTCCCCTCACTAAATCCTGTATTTATCCTAAATGCCGTCAAATACTCCCCACATTTATATTCATCTCCCCACAAATACTGTCTCTTTCCTCCTTGCCTTCACTACACAGGCCATGGTGCCTTACCCTCTCAGGAAATGGGTTTTCCACCAATCCCAGGAGCCATCATTCATTCACTTCACTGTGTTTATAGTCTCACCTTCTGTGTGTCAGGTACTATTTTAGGCACCTAGGATACATCAGTGGGCAAAACAAAGCCTGTTGCTCTTGAGCTGGCATTCTAGGGTTGGAGGAATTATCAGACAATGAGCAGTGTTGTAAGTACAGAAAATAGGAACATCATACAGTGTATCAAATGATAATTATTTTGGAAAAAAACTGTGCCAACTGAGGGGGATCAGAGGTGCTGGGGAACAGTGAAGGCAGGTGCTGTCTTAAAAAGATGGGCTTCACTGAGGAGGGGACATCTGAAGAAAGCAAACATGTGAAGGAGGTGCAGAGTTACCCATGCAGATACCTGGGAGAGGAGCTTTCAGGCAGGAGGAGCAGCCCCTGTGGCTGGTGCAGACTGAGCAGAGGAGAAGAAGAAAGAGAGGATTGGACAGGGACCAGATTTTGGCTTTTACACTGAGCAAGAAGGGAAGACACCAGTGCCTTTGAGAAGAGCTGTCCATGATCTGACTTGCATTTCCAAAGGACCACCTTGCTGTCTATAGGAGTCGAGAGTGGAAGCCCAAACACCACTTAGAAGGTAAACACAGTAATCCAAGTAGAAGGTGATGGTAGTTGGCGACAAAGCAGCAACAATAGAAGTGGTAAAAAATGGTCAGATTCTCAACCTGTTTTGAAAATAGAACAGTGTCTCCAGACAGACTGGGTGTGGGTGTGGGAGAAAGAGACATCCAGGATGGCTGGGGCTGGGCCTCAGCAGTGGGAGGATGGAGTCAGTATCAACTGGGAAAGACAGCAGGTGAAGCATGCTTGCATGAGGAAGACAGGAGCTCCGTGAGGACATCAGTGGAGATGTCAGGTAGACAGTTGGGCACACTGTCTGGGGTCAGGACGTGGAGTCATCAGCATGTAGATGCCATTCAAAGCTGTAACAGTGGTGAAGCGCACCAAGAGAGGGAGAAAGGCAAAGGAAAGACAAGGACTGAGCTTGGGCCTCTGGCATGAAGAGGGCAAAACCCCTGTGCTCACAGCCACTCTGTGGTTGAATTTCTGTTCTCTCTGGGAGATGCCTGTGAACAAACACCAGACGTTACTAGAGGCAGATCGTGAGTCCCCACTTTGTCTAATTCCACTGAGTTCTGCTGAGTTCCCTAGGCACTGGCCATTGCCCCTCTCCTCCCTGATGAGTTAACCTTGTTCTCTGCCTAAGGCCCCTTCCTCTGTGTGCCCTGTGAGGGCAGAGTGCAACAGCGCATCCCTCTGGGACTACTTTATTTCTTGGGTCTGAAATTATATTTTCCAGAGGGAAACCTAAAGAGGTAACCCCTGTGATTATTCATGGAAGACCCTGGAGTGTCAAAAACTGCTCCCTAACATCCCAGACTGGAATCAACTTGGGTGCCTGGGACAACAGCCTTGTCCAACACTCTTCTTTTCCAATCTGCATTTTAAAGACTGTTCCACCACAGAAAGTGCTAAGGGGCCTGGATCTTCGCACTGTGGATATGGAGAAACATTCCCAAATAGTGAATTAAGAAGCCTGGGTCCTCTTTTCAGCTCTGGCACTATTAATCCCTGTGACTTAGAGCAACTAACCCCATTCTCTGGGGTTCCTCGAATGCATGTGGTGAGGTGGGCAGGTTGAGATGGTCTCAACCTGAGGGATCTAGCATTGCACGATTCTGAACTGGGCTTTTTCTGATATACTTTGAGGCATTTTTATTTCCTTTCATCACCTTGCAGATTCGAGAGAGGCGCTCCTCATAAAGCTCCCAAGACCTGCGGGAACTGGCTCACTTGGCTTTGGCAGATCTCACGTGGAAATTCTCTGGAGAGAAGGCCCTAAAGGGACCTTCTGGGAAAGGAGCAGGACAGAGATTGTGTGAGGGGAAAGAAGGCTGGCTTCTGGGGGGGGCGCTCAGAGGGAAGACAATCTGGAGGATTTGTTTAGGTGCCAAAGTGCTAGTCCACAGAAATGACCAGAACAGGAAAAGCAAGTTAATTAACAACGGTACTAGTTGTGATCTTAGCTGATTAGGAGTGAGGTGGAGACAGGAAAAGAGGAGGAGGAAGAGGGAAATGATGGCTTCTCTTGGAGGAGTATTTGCCAGGCTATGTTAAAGACATTATGCACATAGTCAGATTAACTCCTCAGAACACTTAGTCTCCATAGGAGGAAACCGAGCTTCACACAGGATGAATAGTTTGCCCAAAATCACATGGCTAATGGGTGGCAAGACTGGGATCTCAAATCCATTTCCATTAGAGAATTGACTCCTGCACTTTCGTTGGCTAAATCCCTGAGCCAGACTGCCTGGGCATCTCAAGGGGCCCCTGCCACTCACAGGTCCTCATGCAGTGCATTGCCAGCACTGTGACCTGGCACAGAGCTGCCCAGCCTAACTTCTCTGTGCCTATTGATGCTGCCAGTGCTGGACCAAGGGAGCCAAGGCTGCCCTGAGAATGCTCAGACAGATAGGTCTGCATACTCCTGACTGATGCGCCTGATTAATAGGGCTCAGGAGAAAAGGGCAAAGTGTAAATCAGCCCCCACTACCCTTGCTCACTTGGCACTTGCAGCTTGAGAAGGAAATGGGAAGGGGGGGACACTAGGGAGAATGTGGTAACAAGACTGGGAGGGATGGGGCTCCACTGCAGGGAGTGTCCAGGGATGTCTCCCAGGAGCCTCTAGGTGCTGGCCCCAAATATTCCTTGCCCTGGCTCCTGAAGCCAGTGGTACCTTCCCACCACAGACCCATGGGACAAATAACTGTCTCTTACTGGTTTCCCATAAAAACAATAAAGCAAGTTTGATTCCTGCTTTGGTTTCAGGGTCTGCAATGACAGGGAAGGAGTCATCCTGAGTCATAGAGAAAGAATGTGCTGCACATCCACCCCCTCCAGGATGAGTCAGAGAGCTCCACACACACGCTTCAACCCTCTCTCCATCCTTCAACCCACAGTGCCTCCATGGGGTGGCCCTCTTGGTCTGCCTTTCCCTGCCCCCAACCATAACAGAGAAGGGGCCAGAATGGGCACAAGAAGGACAGGGCTGATGCCCCTCAAGAGCCATGATGAGGGGTGGAGGCAGACAGTGGATTCGTCCAAGAATGTTAGAGTGGACACGACTTTGCAGACCTTCGGCCCAAGCCCATCTCCACATATTCCGCACATGTGCATGAAGTATTTACTGTGCAGCAGAGCCTGGGGATATACCAGTGTTTCAGATGAGGACACAGAGGGCCAGAGGCAGGAAACAACGTGCTCATTCTCACCACTTTTTAATAGCAAGGCCAACCCACAACCTGGCCCCTGACTCCCCATCAGGTGTGTTGGTGTAGGAGGCTCAGCTGGTGGCATTACCAGACTTTGTCTATATGACAATGGTCAGTGAGTCCAGAGCTGGTTCTAAGGTAGATTAAATCAAGATTGATCTCAGACTAAACTGGGTGGGGCAGACTTGATCCTTGACATCTCTGTACACCTCTATTTCCCTTTGCTGGATCCCTTCTTCTATTGCTTATGGATCTCCCTTCCAGCTTCTTCCCACTTGCAGCACCACCCCCAGCACCAATACAAAACTAATGCGACCAAAGTATCCTGTTTCCAATATACTAATTCATACTAAGATAGTAGTGACTCAGTAAGCTACCTTCTGAAAAGTAACGTTACCCTTCTCTTTAGAGAAGATAGTAATGCTCAACTTAAAAATTGGAAATCTAGTGTGTCTAATATAAAACTTTGAGGAACATGACATCTGGGTGAAAAACATATTCCCCACCCTCCACCCTCCAGTTGCTCTACAAAGGCAGTTTTCTACTCTGCTTGGAAATAAAGTTAGCCCTCAAGAGATTTAGCAGCGCATCTATCAGCAGTCTAGTTGGCAATGAGGAGCCATTTTGAAAGTCCCTGGGCCTCTGCAAGGAGAGGTTTGCTGTGCAGGCAGTGGACCACAGAGTACCATGAGGGCAGATGTGATAGAAAGTCAGGCCTGATAAATCAGCCTGGTATGCAAGTTTTCCCAAAGCTGTTGCCTTGAGGTGTCCTGCAGGCTTGACTCGAGAAGTCCGTGGGAACCTGCTTTTGTATGGAAATCCTGGTTTCAGTTCTTCATTCAGCCTGTTCTGGCAGTTATGACCCAAGGCTCCTCTTGCCCTCTGCTTTCTGACCAAGACCCCTTCACTTTCTCTTTTCCTCTAATTTTCTTTCCTTTCCTTTCCATCCCTATTCTCATCTTTTCTGTCCACACACAGCCCTCTCCTTTCCCCTAAAATAGAAGAGTGGAAGGAGGCTGTCACAACACACCCCTTGGTTTAGCCAGACCACCATCTGGGCCTTGCCAGTGTCTCTTACATTAGTTCCCACAGGCTAGCAAGCTACTGTTGGTGTCGTTGCCAGAAAGTTTCTAAAGCAAAGGGATCTAGAACATTCCATGAGCCAGCAGAGGATGTGAGAGATCTATACCTCAGGCAGGTTCAAAAATGCCCATGAGTGCCCCCCAAAGCATAGTCTATACCATTTTCTCTTCATATTTAGTGCTTTTCTCTCTGTCATACTCTTGTTCTCTGTCTCCCATTTTCTCTGTCCTGCTGGGCTTGAGTTCTCCTCTCTCTCTCTCTCTCTCTTTCTCTCATATATAGAATTCTTTGATGTTGTTAGCACTGCTGACAAACTGATTTCATTCATTTATTCTTTATGGGTTTCTTTTGTTACTTGAGTGAAGCATATTGACTGTCCTTCCCAAGGGAAGATAAAACTATCTTGACAATTTAATTAGTCTTGTTTAGCATGAATTATTGGCAGGTAATAGCACCTGGGGAGCCATCAGGCTGCAGGTGAATAACACAATGACTCCTGAGGCTTTAGCTGCTTCCAGCCACATGAGCTAGCCACTGTGCAGCTAATGATACAGGGGTCTCAGCTGTCCACTCTCTGCAACCTAGCACACAGAGACAGGAAGAGAAAGAATGAGCCAGGAACCAACAACCCCCATGCTCTGTACCTCTCCAAAGAATCCCTTAAAGGAAGCCCTGAAGGGGCATTTCAACTGTGTGTCTGTAACCACAAAGATTCAAGAAGGGCCCTTCTCCTTCTGGCTAGAATTTTACAATGGGAAGCAGATACAAGCCAGGAGGTTTCCAACATGGTGGAGGTGGACAAGGGGGAAAGGGGGCTGCTCTTTCCACTCTCCACTGCCTCATATTTGAGCTTCCTTTCATTTTTTCCTGCCCTTTTCTGTCCAGTGTTTCTGCCTCCCTTGTCATTACCCCTTCTTCCTTTTCCTAGCACCCCTCCTCCACAGATCTATCTCTAAAGACCAAAGACCTCCTCCACAAACCAAAATGAAAATTCTGCTTAAGAACTGCTTGCAACAACCCATATTTCCTTCATTTTCCCTTAAATCTTAAAGCCATTGACAGCTACCCTCAGCTTCTATATATCCCAGTTGACTTGTGCTTATTTAAACTTTACATCTCCCTAGCAAAGAAGCTCTTCATTCAACTTCAGAGGGGTTACAGTTTAAAACATATTTTACTTTGGTCTCCTTAAAATTCCCTTCCTTGCTGCCATCTCTGGTGGCTCTAAGTTTTAGCATCTCCCACCTCCACATCTGCAGGGCCACACTTTAGTTCCTGGTTGAAAGAGGAGATAAAAAGGATAATGAAGACTCTTCTGCCTTAACCTACATTTGCTGGCTCCTGACTGTGAAGGTGGTGTCAAATATCTCTAGAGGCCCCTGACTCCTGCTATTTCCAGTCATCCCTGCCTGTACCAACCTGATGATTGTCCTCCCAACTTAGATTAACTAGATATCACCAACAAAACCTCAATCCCTCTGCCTTCCACCATCCCATGACTCTCTTACAACTGAACCAGATATCCTGTCTTGCAGATCAAATTAAGATGAGATTAGAGACAGTGAATAGAGAGAAGCAGAGAGCAGAGCTTGGGAGGTAGGGAGGGTGCCAGCTGGACCCAGACTTTCAGGTGGTCTGAAATGGAACTTATATTAGATCTACTCCCTAAGCTCTGGACAAGAGATACTTAAAGAAAAAAAAAAAAAAACAGTTCTGACTCACATGCTCCTGTGACATTGCTTTTGACTCATGTTTCAGAGGAATGTAAAATTTTAGCAACTGATATTATAACCATTGTCTCAATGGCGGCCACTGGGATGGTGCCTTCCTCTTCTGTGGGGCCTGTTCATGACTTAGCCAAGAGCCAACCTTCCCTGGAGGGAATCAGAAAGTAATCTGCACCTTTCAAAGTCAGCATGTCCAGAAAAGTGCAGCAGGGGCTTATCTCTTTAAAATGCTCTGTAATGACTCCATCCACGTTGCTGCAAATGGCAAGATTTCATTCTGTAATGGCCTGATCTCGAGAAAATATCCTGGAATACAGATTTATTGGGTACTCCAGCCTAGATATCTACTGCCCAGCTTCTAATCCCTAGTAGTCCTCACCTCCTTGCTGTGTTGAGAAAAGAAACACTCCCCTTTTATATGGCTAAGAGGTATTTTCAACAACCTTTTAGTTCTTCAGAGAGACTGACTATGTAATGTTAACAATTGGGAGACACATTCCACTGATTCTCCCCTTCATCCTTTTGGAAAAATCTCCATCTAGGAGAATCCTCTCCTTATCAGCCTCTGGTATTCCCTGAGTTTCACTCTTCAGTATCCTACGCATGCATGGTCTAAAGATGGTACCCCAGTGAAAAGGAGCAGGGAAGACATTCCAGAACCAAGACTTCATCCACTGAGGTGTAACTTCTAATTTGATCCTGAGCTTGATTCAGAAAGACAGTTTTCCAGAAAATAGCTCCTATTTGCTGTCCAGTGCCACTCATATCATCATTGCCAGGTATACAAAACCTAGGTAATCTGCATAAATACACTAAACAAGGTACATGAGTTTCCTTTCTATTTGCCCTTAGCCTGTTAGCTGGAACCACTAACCAGGATTCTTTATGAAAATATTCCACCTCTGCCTCACCAATTGAATAATAACCTTATTTCATTTCTACCAATTGTATGAACAAATTAAGTTAATTGACCAATATCTTTAAAACCCTTGAAAATTACCAGACCATTAGAAAACAAAGATTAAATAATTGGCTGCTGAGTGCCTACCATTACTGAACAAAATGCCACTGGAAAACTCAGCCACAATGTTCAGAATAGATAAGCAGCTCTGTTGGCTCACTGTAGAAGGGTCTCCAGGCTCATGGGGCATAAGTCTTCAGAGTCTTTCCACCTTTTCCTCCCCAGGAAGACCACAGATGGAGAAACTCTAAGCTAACTCAGGGGAACTGGGAGCAGATCTGGGAAAGGGTCAAAGACGAATGGCATAAGTACTCCAGGCCATCAAACAATTCCGAATTTAGTTCAAAAAGTAGAACTATTGCTAGGTGACCTTTCAGGGCAGTATACCAGGGAATCACAGAGTGGCAAACAGCACAAACATGGCTCTGGGCTAGAGGTGCAGGTGCCCAAACCCAGTGGGTCCAATCTCCCCTTCTAGCTCACCAAGAGATTCCACTTACAGCCAAGCAAGGGTACCAAAGACTGGAATGACTACACAAGATCATCTAGGAAATGTCCTTAAGGCGTTGGCACTATGTCAGTGTACTGTGGGCTCTGTGAGGGCGAGGGCTGTATCTCAAGCTTCTTCCTATTTCCACTTAGAAATCACCCAATGATTGCTTTCTTATTATGAGTGGTTAGTTTTTTTTGAGACCCTGGATCTTAAAAACATAGTTCTTCAAATAAGAATAGGCTTATATGAGACATTGACAAACACCACTCCCGTAGATCAAAAGTGCCCTCTGAATAGCATAGCTTAACACCCAAGAAAAAAATTAATCTCCAAATTAAAATGAGTCTTCAGATTCTCCCAAAGTGAGACCCTTAGGAGAGCTATCATTACCTGGGCTGGGGACCCAACATAGGAGTCCCAGAGAGCCCCATCCTTCCTCTCCCTTCTTCCCTCATTGCTCCTCCTGACTTCTTCTTACCCCCTATTATAGAGGTGTATCATAAGTATTATTAAGTTAATACATATTTTTAAAATAATAAGATACAATCAAGGTGATTAGAACATACTCAAAGCTAAATCTTGAAGTAAAATATGACTTAAATACATGAAATCTTCATTCAATGAGAGCTGTGAAAAGCTAAAAAGCAACAAGGAAATACACAGTTAATACATTTTAAAATCCCACATGTGGGATTCTGAATGTTTAAGAAGTAAGAAAAATGGTTAAAATTTTTCATGGCTGGGGGTTAACTCATTAGGGCCACATGACCCAGATATGTTCTCTAAATTGTCTCCATTCTGGTCCTGTTCAGGATAGGATTGACCCAGAAGATGCTTAAGGTTTTCTCAGGGATCTTAGGAGTAATGGAAGCTTTGGTGGTTTTCAGGGTGGATCCAAGAGGAGAACAATGGCCCATGTCTCCTATGGGAACTCTATCTAATGCCCTGGCATCACATGTAGTGTAGATTTACCTCTATCTGACTCACACTCCCTTCCCCATTATAGCTCTAGAAACACAGAACTTCTTATCCATTAACACAGGAACACAAGCAGTCAAGCAGCTTGAAATTACTTCTGTGTGTGTGTGTGTGTGTGTCTGTCTGTCTGTCTGTCTGTCAGTGTCTGTTTTTGTCTGTTTCTATGTTCTATCTCATCCTGCTAGCTAAATTCTAGTGACCCCACAGCCTCCAGGCCTGTCAACTGACCTGGCAGCTGGTATTCCTCATGAAGCAGAAAGCAAGATCTAGATAGAATGCACTCTGTAAGTGACTAGAGAGGTGTCCCTTCCCTTCTTTTCCCTTGCCTCACCCTTTCTCTCCACCATTCCTAAAAAAGGACATCTTAACAATTTGCTATAGGAAAAAAAAGGAATTTGCTGAGAAATCTGTTACCAAAGAAGTATTTTCAGTCTGCAAGTAAATGTCTAGTTGTGCACATTTCCATCCTTCAAAAATTCCATTACATGTTTCCTTGTTTGTACCTTAAAAACAGAAACACAAGAGCAACCATCTGAAAGTGGAGGGTAAAAGCAAAGTCATGACCTTCTAGAAAGAGTTAACAGCTCAGATGGTCAGGATCCTTCAGGGGCTTAGCTCTGGGGCCCAAAGAGTAGGGGCATCTTCCTGGATACAAGCTCAAGGAACTGGGGGTTGCAATGGGATACTCACCAATGGCCAATTTCCTCAGCTCCTCCCCTAAAATGAACTCAGCAGTCAGACCCATAAGAATAGCTTTTTTGAGGGTTAATAATAATATCCTAAATTGTGTGCAAGTCTTCAAAATGTAAAAAACATTCATTATGGCCAAGGCTCTACACCTATAGACTGGGAGCTAAGCAAGACCAACTCCCGCCTGAACCTAAGCTTGAGGACAAGCCCCCACTACAGGGGGGTTGAGGACCACCTCTTTAGATCCTCCTCAGTGATAACTAAAATTCGGTTTTCCCCTAAACTTGAAGGACCATTACCCTTGAACTCCTCTGCTCAAGTATGTTTGGGCAGGGATGTGCACTAAGCATAACCAAGGCCTTTCTCCTTCAGCTGACAACACCCAGGGTAAGCTAAGTTCATAAAGGTTATCTTAGGAGACATAGCTCATTTCAAAAAACAAAACAAAACCTTCCTGCACAAAATTCAGAAGAACTCATTTGCCACGGGTGTGAATTATTTAATGTGTGCCCAGAAATGGTCCTGAATAGAAAATGCCTTTGGGTCCTCACTAGATGTGAGACACACCTATGCAGAGTTCACTCACAGTGATGTCCCAGAACCTGCCCAGCCTATGCTTTGTATTTCTTTCACTTGTTTCCTTTTGCCCTCCCCTGCCACGGTGTTGCTCCTGTGTTAGCCGAGACCTAGAATACCAGGCATCTTCGTTGGAGACTCATTACAGCTTATCTCTATCTGCCTTTCTTTAAAGCCAGCTGAACATACCCAATGCTCTCCCTTTATGGTAAGACCGACCCTCCTGACCACGCTGTTAGCTTCTGTGACCCTCCTCTAACACCCCCACCATCACTCCCCACCCCGGTCCCCAGAGTCTCTCGGAGCCCAGCCTCGCTCCTGTTGCCGTTGCATGTAGCCACCATGTCGTGTCTGTCCTGCCCTCTCCTGCCTGGTCGTGTGTGAGCCGTGAAGTGCTGTTTGTGTAATGGTGTTCTTTTCCCTCCCTGAGCTTTTCTCTGGGTGATAATTCACTGTGATCTTGACCATCTAATGAGCCACCGGGAGAGAATCGGACCCAAGGGCCATTTCCTGTTAAACATTCTGAGGACTCCACCGGCTAAGTCTCTAGCCTTAATCTGATGTGGGAAATTTGTGCAGGGCACCCATAAGCACCATGGTAAGGGCCTCCAGAGAAAAGAGGAAAGAGAAGGATAACAGAAAGTCAGATGATGACTTCCCACTAATCATCCAGTGTCTGTAACATCTGGCCTCCTGTGTGCTCAGTATTTAAGGCCACAGTAAAATGTGTAAGGTGGAATTTATTACTGACAGTGTGGCTGAATATCCAACCACTCCAACAAATATACCCATGAATTTTTCTAAATTGCTGAAGTTCATTAAAATTAGGCTATCCCCACTTTTCTACAGCAGGCTGCAAGCAGAAAAACAAACTCAGTAGTTTGGAACACTCCTGATGTAGGAGTCTATGATTCACTTTGCCTAAAGTGACAGATGCCACTGGGTGTGACCTTGAAGCCTCCTTGGAGCAACCTTCTCCAAAAAGCTGCCATCACATGTTTTAAAACTGTGCCAAGTGTGAGTTTTTAAAAGGATGAGTGAGTAGGTCAATTCCCTGAAAATCAGCAGAATGGGGGCAAGATTGGGCCAGCCGGTGGTGTCTCCTAACACAGCCCATCCCAGGCTGGCTGGAAGGCTGCCAGGGAAAGGCTGAGACTGGATGTTGTACCCTACTTCACAGAGGCAGCCACTGGGGTCTGCTTCTTCCCAGCAGTGTCATTTGGCTTCTTAGAGGACGTTTTTGTGTCTACATGGAAATGTGCTTCTACTCCTTCTAGAGTGTTAGGAAACTAGCTACTTGTGGGGACCGGGGAGGGTGGTGAACCCAACATGGAATTCAAACTGCAAGCTTGACTTTTATTTTTTAACTTATTGGATCCAGATGCCCCTGTAGCACCAGCTTCTCAAACTCTTGACACTCAGAGCTGAAGTTCCCCGTGTAAGCTTGTTCTTTCTTCTTTTTTCTCCTTTCCCGAACATAGTGGAACTGACAGCTGAGTTATAAAACCCCAAGCCTCCTCTGCCTTCTCCTCTGGGGGAACACAACCTCCTTTTAAGGAGAGAAAATAGAATTTCAAGTAGATACATGGGTGATAGAAATGCGGAGATTAAGGGCATCAAAATTCAAAATACACAGGCAGGGTAGGGCCCAGGGGCAGGATGAGGAGTCCCATCCTGAGTCCTGCAATAGCCCATGAGCAGGCCCCCAGATGCCCACAGGTCACCCTGTCTAAGGGGAACAGGCCCACTGACAGGATCTGAGGCAGCTGTGGTTTGAAAATAGAAGAAATAGTGTGACTCCTCCCCTGTCTGGAGAGGCAGACAACTAGGAGAGACCCTTCGGACATGGTTTCTGTGCAGCCTTCCCAGGGCAGAGTGAGGGTGTGCCGACACGTAAGCTGCTGCCTCTGAGGTTTTTGCCCCCCTTGTGGGTCTCCCATGCTGAACAGGAGTAGTAGGATGGGTGGCCTCGGGAACCACCAGCCATGTCAGTGACAGCAGACCATGGGGATTAGAACAAAGGGCATTTGTGCTAATAGGATTTTCAGGGGTGCAGACAAGGTGTGGATGTTGTCAGGATCTGGCCTGGAAAGGACTAAAAAGAAAGCAGAAAGGTGAATCAAGAATGGGGAGGGCAGACACAGATCCAATGACTGGAGACTCCTCCCTTGAGGGAGGCACAGGACAGGAACAGTAACAGGAAGCCCAAAGGTCCATTCTCTCCTGGTGCTGACAGGGTTGGGTGAGCTGCACTAGCTCTGGGGAACAGGCAAGTGGCTCCCAAGGGGCTGCCACCACTGGCTCTCTGGCCGGTGTGGGCAAGAGGGCCAGGGATCAGTCCATGTTGTTCTTAGGTCTGGAGGCAGAGTGTGACAGGGCAGCCTGTATTGCCCCTGAGCCCTGGGCAGGCATGTGCCCCAGCCCCAGGCCCCTCCAGGTCCAACAGGCTCACCCTGCTAGCCAGCAGACCCCCAGCAGCACCATATTCCTGCTTCCACTTGCCTTGGCCTGGATTCTGTCCTTCTTCACCTTCCCCTTGCCCTCAAGCTTCAGAACTCCCCTGAGGAGATGATCTGCCCTAAGCAGAACCCCTTGGTCCTCTCATATGGGGACGTGGACTTTAGGGCTCACTTTGAGGGACTACCCCCCCACCTCACCCTGCCTGTGCTCCCCACCCCTTCTAGGGTCTCCTACAGCCTGGAGAGGGTTAGGGCCTCTTAGAAGCCCCAGGGCAGAGGGGAGTAGAACAGCTTCAGAGCCCAAGGGGAGGCAAGGGCTGGGAAACAGTCACCATCAGAGCACTGAGCACTGAGCAGCAACCCTATTCCTACCTTCCCTGTAGCCATGTGGGAAGAGGTAGCACAACAGGAGCTCTGGAACCCCGAGCTGCCAGGGCACAAGATCCTGCAGTGGGCGACGCACTCCAATCCTGTTTGCTGTCAGCCCACCCGGCCCACCAAGACCCCCAGTACAATCATTCGGGGTCTGGGATGGAGGCCATGACCTGACCCACCCAACCACCTTGCACAGAGCCACATCCCGCTCCGGATGCACGTCCCCCAGCCAAGCCAGACAAGAAAGAGGCTGGGCTGCTTCCTCAGCATTCAGCAGAGGCAGGATGCACCCAAGACAGCTAGCTCTCAGACTAGGAGATTTCAAAGCATATGGAAGTTCCTTATGGAATCTTCTGTTACTTCACCTAGAGGGTTAAGAATTAGGACTAAAGGGCAAAAGAGAACAGATAGGGTTATGGGCTCAGGGGCCTGGGCACAACTTGGCTCTGCAGAGACCTCAGGCCTGAGTTGTCTACCTGGAAAAGGTGAGCAGCTGGTCTCCCATCTGTGACCCAGTGGAGAGAATCTAGTGCAGCTAACCCTTCCCTGCCTGCCTCCACCCCAACCAAGGGCTGTGTTGCTCAGAGCAGGGCCCACCTCGTTCTTGCCCCTCCCCTCTTTGTTGCTGTGTTAACTACCACCTCCTATTGCCGATGGATTCCAGAACGCAGAGGAGAACTCCCGCATCTCCATCACCTTCTTCCGCCTCTTCCGGGTCATGCGCCTAGTCAAGCTGCTAAGCCGTGGGGAGGGCATCCGGACCCTGCTGTGGACCTTCATCAAGTCCTTCCAGGTAGCCACCTCCACCCTAAGTGGGCTGCAAGGAGAAGAGCCTCTTCAGCTCCCCAAAGGTGGGGCTGCACAAGGGTCTCTGCCCATCTCCTCCTGGGCTCCCTGCGTGGGAGGCGAGGTGATGCTACACAGGAAAGAACACCCCTAGGGGTCCAGTGTGGGGCTCACACTGCTGCTCGCCAGCTCTGCCCTTGATTTCCTCCTGTCTATAATAAGGTCATTGGGCTGGATTTGTGGTTTTCAAAAGCAAGCTCTGGAGCCCCAGGCTTCCCCAAAGTCAGAGCAGAGAAGGCTGGGAGCTAAGGGGGAGGCTGAGTGGTTCTGCTTTCTTCTCTCATCTATGTATTTTTCCACAAGAATTTACTGCACAAAGAGGTTTTTATGGTGGAAAAAATTTGAAAAACATGGGCCCAGATGATCTGATAACCTCAATGGCCCTCCCACTTTTGGCATTTTTAGGATCTGGCCGTCACCTGCCTCCCAGGAGGCATTTCTGCGGTGTCTGCTGTCCATACCTGTTTGTGGACTTAGCCAAATTCTCCAGGACCCCAGTGTCACTCCACTCAAGGAGAGATGGTCCCCTCCCAGGGGCACAGGGTTGCCTAACTATAGGATCAATTCTCTTTTCTCAGCCTTTATTTTCCATCTGTGAAAGCAGAATAATTGTCGCCCCTGGCCAGCGGGTTATGTAAGTCTGAAGTTAAAGAGCAGCAGACTCTGTGAGGCCACTGGAATTTTTTGAAGATGACAGTGTAGGGCCCCTGCACGTGCTGCCATGCTTTCTTAGCCCAGCACCAAAGGCAGCTTCTCCCTGCCCATAGAAGCACCACTGTCAGGCTTCCCAGCACTGAAGGATTCCTTCCTTGTCCCATGCTATGGCCAGTCTGAGCCCAGGGATGGGCATGGGAGTGGATCCCTGATCTGAACGTGCCTGTAACAGAAGATGCAGTCAGAGGAAAGTGCTCTCCAGGCAGGTGCCTGCCTCGCTTTGGAATTCTATTCCAAAGGCATAAATAAACACCCTTCCAGGCAGCCTCCTGCCCTAGGAATCATCATCAGAGATCCTTGACTGGATCAGCCTCGCTGCACTCCTCAGAGCCAGCTGTCCACCCACCAGCCCCAGGCTGGCTCCCCACTTAATGATGGCCTGCAGCTGCCCTCCCTGCCACCCCCAGCCCACCTCCCCCCAACCTGTGCCATGCCCTGCCCACTCCCTGGGAATCTGAGGGTTCCGGTGAAGCAGGACTGGTGGCTGGCCCTGTCGGTGGGTGCACCCCTAGGGTCCCACAGCTATGATGATTATACAGGCCATACACATTTCTCTGGGCAAGGAAAAAGCAAGACAGGGCTGTGTGGCATGGACGTGGATCAGGAGCTCTGACCTGACAGGAAAAGCATTCGTGTGATCTTGCAATGCCATCTAGTGGTGTGTGGGCACCTGGCAAGGCATTTCCCAGATTCTTGGAATCTCCTGGATTCCAGAGTCAGCCCTGAGCCCCAGGAGGCCTCTCCCACTCTCCCCGGGAGAAGCAGCAGAGACTCTGGAAAATGAAGTTGTCTGAGCTGCCAGGCAATAATACATTGAGTGAATAAAATATATGGGACCCAACAATGTGGAAGGCATTACATTAAGCATTTTGTAAACCTTAAATCATTTAAACTCCACAAAACCCCTGAGAGGTAATTCTTCATTCTTTTCATTCTTCAGAAGAGGAAACTGAGGCTCTGAGAGGTTAAGTAATATAGCCCAGCTCCTATGGCTAGAAAGTGGTAGAAATAGGATTTGAACCCATGATCTTTCTTTTATTTAAGTTTTTCCTTAGTAATTGTTTTTATTACAACTAGTAGATCATCATGCTACGTAAAGGAAGGGTGTAACCTGCCTCCACACCATGCCTCCCCAGGAAAACTTGGTGTGTATCCTCCATGGCTTTCTCCTTGCTGTATAGAGCCTAATTGAAGGACGTCTGCTCATTCTTGATAGTTTTTATTAAAGCAGTATCATACAATTTCCCTTACTCTGCAGCCTGATTTTCTCAGTACACCACACTCACTGCTTCTCGGGCAATTGAAACCAAGGGAAAATGGGAGGTCAATGCCATGGTTCAGACCTTCCCCCATACGCTGAATTTCTGTGGGGCCCTGGGAAATGCCACCTCCCAAAACCAGGCCACAGTGCCCCCTGGGAAGGGATCTGGCCAGCCATCTCCCTGCTGGTCTCACGCCCTGTATCCTGTGCTTCCTTCCAGGCTTTGCCCTATGTGGCCCTTCTGATAGTGATGCTGTTCTTCATCTACGCAGTGATCGGGATGCAGGTAGGACAGCTCTCCTGCTGCTCCTCCGCTTCTACTTTCTCTTCCCAGCAACCAGCCCCACTTTCCGGACACCTCCTCCCTCCTACCTCCCTCTTGCTCCGACTGTCCCTCCCTCTGCTTCCACTTCTGAGACAAGAAAGTCACAAGAATTAGAACATCCTTTCAAATGGCAGCCTTATGGATAGGAGGATGAATGGCCAAGTGCGGTACACAACTTCTCTCTCCTGCACCCCAGGCCTGGCCTCTGCTCTCAGGTAGGGAAAAACACTCCAAGATTAACACCAGGGGCCTCTGTAGAGACAGCCCTTCCAAGAAACAACACTTAAGGGTGTGTCAGACAGCACCCCTCCCTTTGCCCAGGTTTGCCAGCCTGAGAACTAGCCCCCAACCCCAGCATCATTACGGAGAAGCTCATGACTGAGAGGGAGGGAGAGAGGGAATGGAAGAGTGAAGGAACAAAGAAGGAGGAGGGAAGGAGGGAGTCAGGTGGGCAAGCTGTCCCCATCAAACACGCAGCAGTTTCAAGGGCCCCCTCACAGGTGCCCTCACACTCTGTGGCATTCTCCAGCTGGCCTCTCCTCAGGGCTCCAGAGAGCTCCCACAGCCTAGCACTCACACTGGCAGGGAGCTTTTCCTCAGCAGCTCCCTAAGGAAGATTCTCCTACTTATTCCTTGCAGAAAGACCTCAAGTTTCCTAGGCCGAAATCTTTTGAGATGAGAAGAGCTACCTTAACCCTCACCAACAGTGGCAGCTTCTAGGATAGTCATATCTTTAAATGGTCATAAAAATAAGGAGGCCCCTAATTTCATGGATAAATTAAGCTTGCCCAAGTCCAGACTGCTCTGAAATCCAAGAACTGAATTTGGAAGAGTGTTTGGGCATCTGGGCTGAAATGGCAAAGAAAAGGAGGCCAGAAGCGTAAGTCTTGAGGGCCTAGCAGTGACTGTAATCAATACCACAGCGCTAGACACTTGCAAGTGACTGCAAAAAGATCCTAGGCATTCTCACCACACCCCCCCCCCAAAAAAAAAGTTACCTGTGTTAACTGTGTGAGGTGATGGATGTGTTAATTATCTTGGTCTTGGTAACGATTCTACATTGCATTGTACATCAAATTACCACCACATTGTACATTTTAAATAGACACAATTATCTTTGTTAATTATTCCTCAATAAAGTTTTTTGAAAGAGAAAAAATATATATTCTCAAGAATCTGCAGCCAGAAGGAGGAGGAGGAGGGGAAGAAGACCAGTGAACCCTCTGTCCCTACACAAAGCAGGGTGCTGGTTGCAGCTTCCACCTGCTCTTAGCCCAGCTCCCAGTGGCCCACAGGAAGGCCCATGGGTACTTTTCCTCTTACACCTGCCCAGTGTGGTGGATGGAGATCAGGGGCTGGATAGGTCAGCAGGTGCCTGCCTCCATGAGGCCCTGCCAGGTCATGTCAGGGGACTCAGCTCAGCTATGGACTGGATTGACCCACAATCAGCTGTGACCCCTAAAGAGTCCATTGAACAATGAGTGTCCACCATGCACTGACTTACTCTCCTCTCCCCCTGCTTAGGTGTTTGGGAAAATTGCCCTGAATGACACCACAGAGATCAACCGGAACAACAACTTTCAGACCTTCCCCCAAGCTGTGCTCCTTCTCTTCAGGTGAGTCTCTGAGGACAGATGCACACAAACACACCTACATGATGCAGCCCTATGGTCTGGATGCAGAATGAGAGGGAACTCTTCCAGGGGACTGTGCAGGGAGAGAAATCTGTTGTTTCATTGTTATTTGCAATACTTTCCACTGAGCTGCCCACTGGTCACTGGCTAGTAACCACCCAAAAGCACTAGGTCGTCACAAGTCTAATACTGAAAGCACCATGGTTTGGAAGCCAAACAGGCTTCAAGCCAAGATTGTGACACATTCGCTGTGTAAGACACCTAACTTCTCTGAGTCTCAGCTCCCTTGCAAACAAGTACAGCTATACCAATGTCAGTGTCATTTGCTGTAGTGGGTTATTATGTCCTCATGCACTTAGTCTCCTCCTCATTTTAGCCAGCCATGAGCCTTCACCCCTCTTGGAAGGCCACCACCTCAGGCCTAGCTGGAGAAAAGAGTGTTTCTCAGCCTGCTCCTGAGTGAGTGAGTCTATGCTGCAACCTACTTCTTCCTCATCTGACTCCTAATGACCTCTTTGGTCCTTCTCAGTTTCCTGTTCCTCACAGCCTGGAACTCTGGGGCCCCTATCTAGACCAGGGCTGGTAGATGAGAATGATTTACCCCATCCCCTGGACCAGACGACTTCTAAAGTCCATTCCAGATCATATATTCTACATGTTATGGCCCTGGGAGAGGCAGTGAGCTCTCTACCATTCCCTGGGGTCCCTTTCCAGAAGATCCAGAGATCTATCAGACAGCATCACTTTCACCAAGTTCTATCAAATCCTTTCCCCACACCCAAGCTCAAGTATCATTATTGCTCAAAATGTATTAAATCAAAACACTTAAGCCTGTGCCATATTTAAATATCAGAGCTGAACACAGATATAAGACTGAGCACATGGGTCTATCTCCCCTCCTGTCCTAAAGCCCTTGATGACAGAAGATATTTCTTAAAAGAATAAACCCATAACAATACTAAGGTTGGGGGGGGGGGACATGAAAGAGTGCTATTACTGAACCAAGAATGTTGAGGAATTTCTAAATGGAAGAAATCAGATGGGGTTCAATTGACAAAGGAACAAGATCTGAAGAAAACACCTTCCCAACAATGTGTGGCCTGTGAAAAAAGTGAGAGCACTTCCTGGATCCACAGGTGCACAGCACAGGAGAGACCATGACCAGGCCAGCTCCTCAAGGACCTGTATTTGGAGAGCATTTGCTAATGCTCACAAGCTGAAAGCAGCAGCACTGAACATCACACCCCTGGGCTTTGGGGTCTGAGAAGTAGAACAGGTCCCCCCAAGGAACTCCACCCTCAGAGATGCTACCTTCCCACCTCACCTGACAGCACATCTTCTCTTTCTTCCATGATCTCCAAAGAGTCTCTCTAATGAAAATTTGATCCACAGAGTTGTGAACTGGGTTCTCAAGCACAAATAACAGTCAATAATAATATCAAAGTATTGGGGGGAAACTAGTATCAATAAAGAAAGGCACCATGCTCAATTAGCAGATGAATGAACACATGAGGAGGAAAAAGAATGTATGAAGCTAAAAGATTTGAAAATAAATATAATTCATATCTTTAGAGAGATTGCAGAGCATATTACATCTGTTAAATTAAGAAGGAGGAGGAGAAGTGTTTTTTTTTTTTTAAGTTCATTTATTTTGAGGGAGAGAGAGCAGGGGAAGGGCTGGGAGAGAGAGAGAAAGAGAATCTGAAGCAGGCTCTGTGCTGACAGCTCTGGGCTCAGTCCCACTAACTGTGAGATAATGACCTGAGCCAAAACCAAGAGTCAGATGCTTAAGTGACTGAGCCACCCAGGCACCCCAGAGAAGTCATTATTAATAAGAACAAATTAAAGAAAGAACTCAAAAAAACATACAGTTGTTGAAATATTCAGAAAATGGGCACAGCTAAAGAATGAGGTACTGAGCTGAAAGGTCAAACCAGGATTCTCTTAGTACACAGCCAAAGGGACAAAAAAACTGAAGATATAAAATAAAAATTAACACATGGAGGATAGAACTGAAAATCCCATCTTTCTCATACAAATTCAGCTAGAAAAGACAGAAGGAATGGAGAGAAGGAGATGAAGGAATGATCAAAGAAAATTTCATATAAAGATCTGAGCCTTCAGATTGAAATGGCCTACTAAATGCAGAATAAGTTTGTCAAAAAGTCCCTTAGACACATTATGATGAAGTTTTAGAATACCAAGAATAAAGAAAATATCCTTAAAGCTTCCTAAGAAAAAAAATACTTTCAAAAGTATTCCTGGGAATGCAAGCTGGTGCAGCCACTCTGGAAAACAGTATGGAGGTTCCTCAAAAAACTAAAAATAGAACTACCCTACGACCCAGCAATTGCACTACTAGGCATTTATCCACGGGATACAGGTGTGCTGTTTCGAAGGGACACATGCACCCCCATGTTTATAGCAGCGCTATCAACAATAGCCAAAATATGGAAAGAGCCCACATGTCCATCCATGGATGAATGGATAAAGAAGATGTGGTATATGTATACAATGGAGTATTATTTGTCAATCAAAAAGAATGAAATCTTGCCATTTGCAACTACGTGGATGGAACTACACGGTATTATGCTAAGTGAAATTAGTCAGAGAAAGACAAAAATCATATGACTTCACTCATATGAGGACTTTAAGAGATAAAACAGATGAACATAAGGGAAGTGAAACAAAAATAATATAAAAACAGGTAGGGGACAAAACAGAAGAGACTCATAAATATGGAGAACAAACTGAGGGTTGCTGGAGGGGGGATGGGCTAAATGGGTAAGGGACACTAAGGAATCTACTCCTGAAATCATTGTTGCACTATATGCTAACTAATTTGGATGTAAATTTAAAAAAAGAAAAAATAAAACAAGTTAAAATTGAAAAAATACCAATTTTCATTATACTTGGTATTAGCAAAAGTACATACTAGAAGACAAAGGAATAATATATTCAATATTATAAAGAAAATGTACTTTTGGACCTAGACTCCTATAATGCAGCCTAATTAGCACTGTAACAAAGCAAAATAGATTCCAAAAGCATAAGAACCCAGAAAGTTTACTCCCTCACATAAACCTTCTCTGAAACAACTACACAAGGATGCACTTCCACAGAATGAAAAATTAATCTAAATAGAATGAACAGAGTAATATTAGTAAAGAAGCCATGAAGTTTATAGTTATGAGTTATGAACAAAGAAATTATAAACCTTATATTAAATCTAAATAATTGTTAAGGGAGGTATTAGTTATTAAAGAATTATTAATTTTTAAGTGTAATAATTATATTGTGGTTACATAAAGTTATCATTTTATTTTTTAGATGCATATAGAAATATTTAGGGTTGATATAATGATATTACATGAAGTTTGGGATTTGCTTTAAACTATTCCATCACAGAGATAGAAGGTGCCATATAGGGAATATAGTCAGTGGTACTATACTAGTGTTGTATGGTGACAGATGGTGGCTACACTTGCAGTGAGCAGAGCATATAGACTTGTTGAATCACTGTGCTGTGCACCTGAAACTAATGTTAACACTGTGTCAACGACTTCAATTTTTTTTAAAAGGTGAGAATCCAAAATACAAAAGAATAAAATAAAATAATATAAAATAAAATATTCCAGCGAAAAGGGGAGAAGGGTAATTTGGGGGAGATATATGAAACACACAGCAAAATATTGATGATTGTTAAGATTGGGTGATGGGTACTTGGGGTTTCTTTATAATTTCTACTTTTGTATATGGTTGAAAATTTTTGTAATAAATTTTTAAATAAGAAATAATAACTGTTAAGGGAAAATGTCCAAAACCTCAATAGCAATTTACAAGTAAAAACCTTAAAATTATATCAACAAAGTCAGAAGAATGAGGTGGTAGAAGAATAAGAAACATGAAAGTGTGCTGACATTCTTCTCTTGTTGTAGAGAGGAAAAGATGCTATTCAACCCTATACACAGCCAGGGGAAAGTGTGTAAATATATATGTTAAATATTTGAAGGTCAACCATTAGAAAAACAGAAATGGAAATGTGTACATTCCAAATCACTAGAGGGGGCAAAAATCAGCAAGTAAAACCTTAGCAATTCCACAAAAGGAAGGAAAGGCAAAGGAAGGAAGGAGGAAGGAAGGTGGGAAGGAAGGAAGGAAGGAAGGAAGGAGAGAGAAAGGAGGGAAAGAAAATTAGAAAAGAAAACAAGATGGCAGGAATAAAAGCAAAGGTTAATAATCACTAAAAATTAAATTTCTCTATTAAAAGATAGATACTCTAATGTTGGTTTTAAGAAATCTAACTGCAGCCTGTTTATAATATAGTAAAATAAAATGATCTAAAGAAAATAAAAATAAAGGAATGGAAAAAGAACAATGCTTAAAAAAAAAGATGTAGTAATAACAGTATCAGAAGAAATAAAATTTCAAATGAAAGGCACTAAATAAGACAAATAGGGATATTTGATATAGATAGAAGGTATAATCCACCAGATTACATAATAATCACAAAACTACATGAGCCTAACAATATAATTTGGAAATATATCAATGAGACTAATAGAATAATAAGGAAAAAATGAACACTCACATACACACACACACAGAAATACACACAATGGGAGATATGCCAAAAATGACAGATCAAATAGAACAAAATAAAAGAAAGGGTAAAGAATAAAAACACAATTGATAGGGGCACCTGGGTGATTCAGTTGGTTGAGTGTCCAACTTCAGCCACTCACAGTTTGTGAGTTCGAGCCCCACATCAGGCTCACTTCTGTCAGCGCAGAGTCTGCTTAGGATCCTCTCCCCTTCTCTCTACCCCTCCCCCACTTGTGCACGCATGCACACACATGCTCTCTCTATCTCAAAAATAAATATTTAATTTTTAATTAATTAATTAAAATTCAAAAAACACACAACTGACAAATTTAATGTAATAAATCTGTACTCAATAAATTGCAAAAAAAAAAGTTATTTTTAAGCACCCAGAAACATTCACAAAAATTAGCCAAGATTTAAGTCACAAAGAAAAATTCAATAAATTGTAAAACTTCCCCTGACTCCAATACAGCAAAAATTATAAATTAACCACAAAATCAGTAGTCCCTCCAAAATCTATTCATGTAAATGTTTTGAGTCACTGATCTAAATAACTCAAAGCTGAAGCTTACATACTTCTTAGAAATGAAAAGTGAGAGCAGTACATCTTAAATTTATAAGACGTATCAATCAATACCAAAGAAAATTTCAAAGCCAAAATTTTATTTTACAAATTTATAATAACCAAAACAATGGATGGAAAAAGAATAGCAAAATAACCCTAAATATGAAATAACTCACTTATTAAAATAAAAGCAGAAATTAATAAAATATGAAACAAAAATATTTATCAATAGACCCTAAAACTAAGTCTTTGAAAATACCAGTGAATAGACAAAACTTCATCAAATCTAATTTTTTTAAAAAGACACATCAAGGGGCGCCTGGGTGGCGCAGTCGGTTAAGCGTCCGACTTCAGCCAGGTCACGATCTCGCGGCCCGTGAGTTCGAGCCCCGCGTCGGGCTCTAGGCTGATGGCTCAGAGCCCGGAGCCTGTTTCCGATTCTGTGTCTCCCTCTCTCTCTGCCCCTCCCCCGTTCATGCTCTCTCTCTCTCTCTGTCCCAAAAATAAATAAACGTTGAAAAAAAAAATTTAAAAAAAAAAAAAAAGACACATCAAGAATAAGAAAAGAAATACAATTATAGATATGCAAGAGATTTTCAGAATGATAAAATATGAACAAATTAATGTCAAATACTTGAAACTCTAGTAGGCACTTTTATATAGGAAAATATAAATCACAAAATTATCTTAAGAGGAAATTTTGTTTAATTAGTCACAATAGAAATTGAAAAGATAGTCAAAGCTTTAGTCCTCAAAAAGTCCCAAGATCCAGTATTTTTATGTGTGATATCTACCAAAATATCAAAGAATAGATCATCCCTATGTTACATAAACTTTTCAGGAACAGAAAAAGGTAGAAACACCTCCTCAGTCATTCCATTTAGTCATTCCATAAGGCTAAATAAGGCTACTACCTTGTGTATTAAGAAAGGGGAAAAAAGCAAGAAGTATAAATATGAAAACGTGTAGACATAACTGTCATTGTTGGCAAACAACAGTCTAATCCAGGTAGAAAAAACAAGCAAATCAACTCAAAAACCTTATAACAATTAATAGAATCAGTAAAGTGGAAGATTAACAAAAGAAAACAATCACTTTCCTGTACTGGAAATTATTAGTTTGGTCAGCCTACTTTAACAAAATATGAAATGAGTGGCTTAAACAACAGACATTTCTTTCTCACACATCTGGAAGCTAGAAGTCTGAGATCAAGGTCCCAGTCAATTCAGTTCCTGGTGTGAGCCCTCTTCCTGGCCTACAGACAGCCACCTTATTGCTGTGTCCTCATATGATGAAAAAAATGGAAAGCTCAAGTCTCTCCTGTTATTAAAAAGACACTAATTTTATCATGGGGGCCCCAGCATTATGACCTGATCCAAATCTTATTATCTCCTGAGGCCTCACCTGCAAATTTATTGAGGTTTAAGGCTTCAACACATGAATTTGGTGGGGGACACATTCAGTCTATACCAGGTAGTTAGTAAATATAAGAGAAAAGAGCACATACTATCACTTTTCCTAGTCAACGTTATACTGCAAGTTTTATCCAATGCAATAAGAAAAATAAAAAGTAAGAATTGCAGAAGAAACAAAATTAAATGCCAAAAAATCGATTGCCAAAGTCAACAACAACAGTTTTAAAATGGGCAAAAGTCTTGAATAGACATTTCTCCAAACATCCAAAGAAGATATGTAAATGGCCAATGAGCATGTGAAAAGATGTTCAACATCACTAATCATAAGGGAAATATAAATCAGAACTACAGTGAGATACTACCTCATATTCATTAGGATACCTACTATCAAACAAAACAAAACAAAACAAAACAGAAAACAACAAGTGTTGGCAAGGATGTGGAGAAATCGGAACCCTTGTGCCCTGTTGGTGAGAAAGAAAAAGGTATAGCCATTGTGTAAAACAGTATGACGATGACTCAAAAAATTAAAAATAAAATTACCATATGAATCCTTGCACAATGTATAGGTAAATCAAATCATCATGAAGTACACTTTAAATATCTTATAACTTTGGGGGCACCTGGGTGGCTCCATCTGTTAAGCATCCAACTCTTGGTTTCAGCTCAGGTCGTGATTTCAGAGTTTGTGAGATGGAGCCCCACATGGGGCTCTGCACTGATAGCACAGAGCCTGATTGGGATTCTCTCTTTCCCTCTCTTTCTGCCCCTCCCCAATGAGTGCCTGTGCGCTCTCTCTCTCTCTCTCTCACACACACACACACACACAAAATAAACATTCAAAAAAAGAAAATAAATAAATACCTTACAATTTTATTTGTCAATTATACCTCAGCAAAACTGAAAACGAGTTGGCAAGTCCACAGAGCAATGGCATTTGTCCTGCACTGATGACCAGAGCATAGATTGGACAAACCTTTGGAGAACCAGGAATACCTAGTGAAAGTGAAGACGACCCTAACTTCCACTTTCTAAGCAGATTCCAAGGCATGGACCTGCATTTTGATTGCAGTCTTCTTTATAATAGCAAAAAAGAAAAGAAAAACCTTAAGCAGGACAATGGGTTTTTTTTAATGGCATATACATAGAGTATACTGCTATATGGTAGTTATGTTGAATGAACTAGAACTAAATGGATAAATCTTAACATGAATTGCAAACTTAACATGAATTGCAAAAAAAAGAGGGACTTTTCAGAAAAGGCAGTTTGTCACCATTTATATATAGTTTTAAAACATTCAAAACAATGATATATATTTTCGTATCTGATAGTGACTGTATCAGACCATTCAGGGAATGATAAACACCAAATTCAATTCAGTAGTTCCCTCTGGGCAGGGAGGATGGCACAAGGGGTAAGAGAAAGATCCAGAGATATGAGATGGGCCCCATGGGTGGTAGACTCTCTCACCGCTCTCCCCTAGGTGTGCCACAGGGGAGGCATGGCAAGACATCATGCTGGCCTGCATGCCAGGGAAGAAGTGTGCCCCCGAGTCAGAGCCCAGCAACAGCACGGAAGGGGAAACGCCCTGTGGCAGCAGTTTTGCCGTCTTCTACTTCATCAGCTTCTACATGCTCTGTGCCTTCCTGGTAAGCCAAGGTGGGGCTGAACAGCCATGGGTATGAGTGTGCAGTTCAAGGCAGCCCAGGCCCTCTATCTACCTTTGCAGCTTGCAGTCAGAGCAACTCCATCAGAGGAACTAGCTTGCAGAGACTGAGTTAGGGGGAATGTCCAACCATCAGACAAGGACACAAAGCCCTGGGCCAGAGTGAGCCCAACTAGCATCTTTCTTGTCCATTCTTGGCTCTTGTGATGGTGTCATTGTACTAGAGGACAGAGGGGATGTGTGTGGAGGCCTAGAGGCAACCTGTATGTTTTCGACACTTTAATGCAGAGTGCAGGAAGGGTGGTGGATAAAGCTGCCCTCTGTCCTTGGCAGTGCTACCCAGCAATTGTGTATGAGAGAAACTGTCCAGTCCACATGTGGGGTTCATCCAACCCTGCTCTGATGCAAGCAAATTCATACCCAAGAGACCCAAGTTCCAGGGACTGGTGTTTTAAGTGGTTAATATAGCTGGTCTTTAGAAACATGGGCTTCTGCCACACATGGCACCGGCTGGCAAAGAGGATTCAAGTGTGCAGGAGGTCCTCTTGTAGAAACTCATCATATCTCTGTCCTCGGCAGATCATCAACCTCTTTGTAGCTGTCATCATGGACAACTTTGACTACCTGACAAGAGACTGGTCAATCCTTGGTCCCCATCATCTGGATGAATTTAAAAGAATCTGGGCAGAGTATGATCCTGAAGCTAAGTAAGTTCCCAGAGAGAAAGACTGATTCCCAAAACCCAGAGAACATTATGTGACCACACCTATAGAAGAGGTTCAGAACAGTTTAACATTGGGTAGATCGACTGGAAACACTGAACTGCACCAGACCCCAGGGCCAAAGGTCAAAAGGGCCAGTGATACGCCAGGCATTTTTGGCTAAGTCAGGAACATGTCTGCTATTTTCAGTTGGACAGAAGGATGGGGGATCCTAGTGTCAGGAATAACTAGTAAGTATTCAAGTTAAAATATTTAGTCAAGTAGATCTCACTCCATTCTCGCTTCAGGTTCAAAGATACCCTCATAGGTCCATCACATTTGGTTGACGCTCAATAAATTCCTTTTGGTCAGATGGTTAGATTGCAGCAGCAAGTATCTGTAAGAATCTCATTGTACTCCTGAAAGTCTCTTCCACCTTAAGCAAAGCACTGGTGAAAAAATTGTTCATTAAAAGCACCAGTGGAAAATTGTTCATTAAAGTGTATATACTGGTTTTGGAGTTTTACCATGCAATTCTGCAACTCTGCACCAAGTTTGACCAACAGAACAATAGCTTTGGAGATCCCAGTACTGAGTCCTGGGCTGCTAGTCGAAACCACGACTCTTGACTGATCTTTGACTCCTCTCCTTCCTCTTTTAGGGGTCGTATCAAACACCTAGATGTGGTGACCCTGCTCCGGCGGATTCAGCCCCCACTGGGTTTTGGGAAGCTGTGCCCTCACCGCGTGGCTTGCAAAGTAAGAGATGACCTGAGTTCAAAGGAGAAAAAGAAAAAATATGGAAGGGAAGAGGCCTATTTGTCTTGTGACCTTGGTCAGACCTTGATCCTTACAGGGATTGAAGACAATATTTTATGTGCCTAAAGAAATGAGCATGGGCCAGATTATATTTTGAGGTTCCTACTAACAATCAGTCCTCAGACACCATAACGGAAAGATGAAATGGATGCCTCATGACCCAACCAGCCACATGCCCAGTCCCATCAAGTTGCACCACCTAGGCATCCTAGAAGACTTCCAGCCAAGGACAGATGGATTAGGGGTTCTCTTCCTGGGATCAGGGGGCTATTAGAGTGTCTATGTATCAGCCTCAGGGACCTGTAAATCTCTAAAATTGTGTGCAAAATCACTGAAATACTCACAAATTGTACCAAGGAGAGGATCCATCATGTTCGTATTTCTAAGTGAGTCCATGACCCCATAAAAGTAAAAACAAGCATCCTAGTCTCTTTAGACCTAACTGTTGCTCATGTGGCCCTCACATGACCCTGAGAGTAAGTGCCCCCTTCAATTGTGTGTCCAGGCACCTCCCTTACCTCATTATAATCCCAACCAGGTAGCCCCACAAATGCTGAAGGGTATTGTTTCCACTCTCTCCCCTCTTCTTTCAATCCCCATTTCCACCACTCTGTACTCCTTATTGGAGTAACAATGAGCTGAAAGGGGTTAGGGAAAGTGAGATCAGAGAGCTGTATAGAAGAGGCTCAAATAGAAAATTTTAACTCTGTGGATAAACCATTCATGGAAAATGGAGAACTGAATTGTGCTCTGTTTTACTCATTTTTTTCTCACTTGCATCTCCACCTTGTTCCAAAAAAGATGTTAGAAGATTTCCAAGGGTATAGAAGATAAGACCAAAAAAAAAAAGCACAAATTAAATGTAAAGTCAAAGCACAATGGACAAAAGAGCAGGGACAAATGTGGCCTGCACAAGGTGACAGTGTGTCTTTGTGCCTTCCAGACTGCCTGGGTGTTGAGCTTCCCCACGGCCAGTCCACAATTCACACTGTCCTTGAGAGTCAAGAAGATCCAGTCACTCAGGAGAATTATAAACCTTTTTGGCACTATGGTTAATGGGACACCATACGATCTAACGAATAAGATCTTTGACCACATCTTGAGAGCAGATGCCAGAATGGTGCTCTTTCTCATAATTACTCTGGTGTGTGCTGAGGGCCGCACACCAGGGCACAATACAATAGCAGCTATTTTGGGTGGTGAGAATGGAGGGAAAAGGGCAATCTGATCCAATCCAGTCAACAAGCTTTTAATTCAGCTTGATGCAAAGGTATATTTTTCAATATACAGAAAAGATACACTACACCTCCTGCATGCAAACCTGCCATTACTGTCTCTCTTGTCAAGGCTTTGGATGAATGCTGCTGGCAGGTGGGCTCCTGGCAAATGCCTGGCATGCAGCTGTTCTTCGTTGCCAGTAGAAAGCACACCCATATGCCTGAGCAGACATTTGAGCAGAGGAGGGGGTTGTGTGGGCTTACCATCCTTTTGTGGAGGCAAGTGTCTAATAAGGACAATTTCCATTCTTCCTTCACTCTGTGTGGTAGGGTGAAAGTACTTATGGCAGAGCTGAGATTCTCCCCAGAACAGATTTTGAATACATTTTAGTGACCCATGCCTCAACCCCCACCTGCTCCCAACACACACACAAGTTTCAAGGCTCCCTCCTGGCATTCTCCTGCCATGGTGGTTCTGTAGGTCCTTTGAGAACTGTTTGCTGTAATCACCAGCTTTGCCTCCCTTTCTCCTCCAGCGCCTGGTCTCCATGAACATGCCTCTGAACAGTGATGGGACTGTCATGTTCAATGCCACCCTATTTGCCCTAGTTCGGACAGCCCTGCGGATCAAAACAGAAGGTAAGGGTCATCTGAGGGCCACTGGGAGAGCCATTCAGAAGGTCTAACAAGTTAACAAAAGAGGAAACCAATAGGCTATAAAGTGCTTCCAGGATCTTCCCATCCTGTGTATCAGAGCAGCGGCTCAGTGATAACCTTCACATGCTGAAGAGGCCTGGCCTGCTCATGTTTCCTTTGCTCCTTGAATGGCCTTTTGGCCTCTAGCCTATTTATTTTGAACCCTAGCTTTTCCATCAATTTCTATGAATGATTCTGGGTGATATCTTGAAGTCATAGCTTATAGTTCAAAAGCAGAAGGTGATGAGTGTTACCTGAAGCAGGACTAAGCCCCATCTAAATGAAATTTTACTGACTGTGTGGATCTCTCAAATGTTTACCTTTCTTTTTAAATTAGAAGTGTCAGGAAGGGGTCATATTGGCAAATGGTGATTATGGTCAAGGTAATCACATACAATTACACAGGCTGTGCCTGGATCAAGGTGCTCAGCTAGCTGACAGGTATGGGTTAAGATCTTACCTGTGCTTTGCTAGCCAGGCCATGCTCCCTCAGGGATGTGTCCACCTGAAGGGATGCCTTCTGGTTTGCACAAATGTGCCCTATGGGCTAGCAGCAGCCTTGGCTGAGATAATCAGCTGTCTTTGTAATTGATAAGTATTTCTGAACCACTCTGTGGAAAAGGCTACATAGAATGTACCTAAGAAGATGCAATTGCTCTCCAAGAGCTTCTAGCTTAATTACAATGTTTCCTAGAGTGTGGTCAAAAGACCACCTGCCTCAAAGTCAGCTGTTGAAGCTTGTTTAAAACTTGATAAGGCATTTATTCTCTCTCTACTTCAGTT
This sequence comes from Leopardus geoffroyi, assembly GCF_018350155.1. Classification (NCBI taxonomy): domain Eukaryota; kingdom Metazoa; phylum Chordata; class Mammalia; order Carnivora; family Felidae; genus Leopardus; species Leopardus geoffroyi. The sequence goes on along the minus strand of NC_059341.1, from coordinate 34,990,431 downwards.
TCTTCGTTTGTAAAATAAGAATGATAATGATGTGTGGGAATTCAGTTCAGTGAAGAATCCAAAGAAGTGCCATTTCTCAGTTAAATCCTTCCACGAAATAATAGAAACATCTACAATGAAGGAAAACAAGAACCAGGCCAGCAAGACACATGTCAAAGTAATGAGCTAATCTTTAAAAAATTGAAAATAGTTCAAGTTATGCTGCCAAACTAAAGAGAAACAAAGGCTGAAGGAGGCAGTCTGAGATTCTGGTGTAAGAAGACCCTGAATTCACCTCCTCCCAAGGACACACCAAATCTACACCCACATATAGAGCAATTCATCCTGAAAAACAGCTTCTGCACAACAAATGTTAGAGGCACCACACAGAGAATGGCAGGAAAGATGAAAACATGGTAACCATGGGAACACCCTGACCAATGTGATGACCTGCAGTGAGGAGGGATAGCACTGAGGGACCTGCACCCAGACTCACCTACCCTGAGACACAGGGGGAAAACAGGCAACAGGACTATAAGTGAAGGAAATCCATTTACATCCACTAAATGGTGGGGGGAGTACTGGAATTCTTTCCAGGTTGGAGGTACCAAAAAGCACCATTGTTTACATTCCTCTTTCACCTTGATAATGCAGATGAGAGCAGAGTCTAAGTGCTCTAGTTGGCCTGATAGGGTTGCTCCAATGAGCCCCAGGCCCTTAGCCCACAACAGCTTCCCCCAGGTAGCCCCCACCCATGCCCACCAACTCCAGCCAACCCACCAAGGTGACCTGGTCTCAGTGCACCCCGGGACACCCCCAGCCAGTGTCTGTTAAGCTCCAGTCATTCCATCAGGGTGATCCAAGCACCGTATGTCCCTTGACTCCCTGAGGCCATGCTGGCTTCAACTCCAGCCAGCCAGCCAAAACTTCCAGGCACATGCAATCTACACAGGGGATGTTCCTACATGAGGCCACTCCTTGAGAATAGGAGAGGTAGTTATTCCACCTAATTTGTAGAAACAAAAATTGAAAGTCAAACAAAATGAGGAGACAGAAGAATATGTTCTAAATGAAAGGGAAAAATAAAACCCGGGGGGGGGGGGGAAATCCCTGATGAAATGGAGATAGGTAATTTACCAGACAGATTTCAAAGTAATGGCCATAAAGATACTCACCAAACTCAGGATAAGAATGAAAGAACACAGTGAGAACTTCAACAAAGAGTTACAAAATATAAGAAAGTACAAAACAGAAGTCACAGAGATGAAGAATACAAGAATTGAATTGAAAAATACACTAGAAATCAACAGCAGATTAGATGATACAGAAGAGTGGATCAGCAATCTGGAAGACAGAATAGTGGAAATCATCCCGTCAGAACAGCAAAAAGAAAAAAGAATTTTTAGAAATGAGAATGGTTTTAAGAACCTCTAGAATAACATCAAATGCACTAAAATTCACATTATAAGGGTTCCAGAAGGAGACGGGGGCGGGGGGGGTGGGCAGGAAACTTATTTGAAGAAATAATGACTGAAAACTTCCCTAACCTGGGAAAGGAAACAGACATCCAGGTCCAGGAAGCACAAAAAGTCCTAAAAGAGAACCCAAAGAGACCTATACCAAGGAATATTATTAAATTGTCAAAAGTTAAAGACAAGGGGGAAAAAATTTTAAAGCAACAAGAGAAAAACAACTTGTTATGCCCAAAGGACCCCCCCATAAAACTATCATCATATTTTTCAGCATAAATTTTGCAGGCCAGAAGTGAGTGGCATAATATATTCAAAGTATTGAAAGAAAAAACTGTCAACCAAGAATGCTCTACCTGGCAAGGTTATCATTCAGAATTGAAGGCGAGATAGTTTCTTAGACAAGCAAAAGTTAAAGGAGTTCCTCGCCACTAAACCAAGCTTATCAGAAATGTTAAATGGTCTTATTTAAGCAGAAAAGAAAAGGCCATCACTGGAAATAGTACATGAAGAAAAAATTCACTGATAAAGAGAATATATACATTTATATACTTATATTTATCAGTAAATCAGCCATTTAAAAAGATAGTATGAATAGGGGTGCCTGGGTGGCTCAGTCGGTTGAGCATCCGACTTCAGCTCAGGTCATGATCTCGTGGTCTGTGAGTTCAAGCCCCACATCGGGCTCTGTGCTGACAGCTCAGAGCCTGGAGCCTATTTCAGATTTTATGTCTCCCTCTCTCTCTACCCCTCCCCTGCTCATGCTCTGTTTCTCTCTCTGTCAAAAATAAATAAACACTTAAAAAAAGATAGTATGAATATTAAGAAAACAAAAATAGTAATTTAACTATAACTACAGTAAGTAAATAATACACAAAATAAAAAATATATCAAATATAACATCAAAAACATAAAATATTGCGGGTGGTGGGTAAAAATGTAGTGCTTTTAGAATGTGTTCAAACTAAAAACAAATTTTGTTCAAACTGAAGTGACTATTAGCTTAAAATAAACTGCTATATATAGAGAGAGAGCAATATTTATGAACATCATGGTAACCACAAACCAAAACCTACAATAGATAAACAAAAATAAAGAGAAAGAAACCCAAACATAACTAAAGAACCATCAAACCACAGTGGAAGACACCAAAAGAAGAAAAATGAAACAGAGAAGAACTGCAATAATAACCAGAAAACAATTGACCAAATGATGATAGTACATACCTATTAATAATCGCATTAAAAATAAATGGACTAAATGCTCCAATCAAAAGACATAGGGTGTCTGAATGGATAAAAAAACAAGACCCATTTATATGCTGCCTATAAGAGAGTCATTTCAGATCTAAAGCCACTCGGAGACTGAAAGTGAAGAGATGCAAAAAGATATTCCAGGGAAATGGAAACAAAAAGAAAGCTAGTGAGGCAGTACTCATATTAGACAAAATAGACTTTAAAACAAGGACTATAACAAAATACAAAGAAGAGCATTACACAATGAAAAAATGTTCAATCCAAGAAGAGGATATAACATTTGTAAATATTTATACACCCAACATAAAGCATTTAAATATATAAAGCAAATATTAATAGGCATAAAGGGAGAAATTGACATTAATACAATAATAGTAGGGAACTTTAATATCCCACTTAATCAATGGATAAATCATCCAGAGAATCAATAAGGAAATATTGGCCTTAAATGACACGTTGGACCAGATGGACTTAATAAATATATATAGAATGTTTCATCCAAAACAGCAGAATACACATTCTATTCAAGTGCACATGGAACATTTTCCAGGATAGTTAAGCCACAAAACAAGTCTCAGTAAATTCAAGAAGACTGACATCATATCAAGCATCTTTTCCAAACATAATGGTATGACACTAGAAATTAATTACAAAAAGAAAACTGGAAAAAAAAAACACAAACATGTGGAGACTGAACAACTTGTTACTAAACAACCAATGGGTCAACAAAGAAATCAAAGAGGAAACAAACAAACAAAAATACCTTGAGACAAATGAAAATGGAGATACAACTTTCCAAAATCTATGGGATGCAACATAAGCAATTCTAAGAGGGAAACTCATAATGATACAGGCCTACCTCAAGAAACAAAAAAAAATCCCAAATAAACCATCTAACGTTATACCCAAAGGAACTATAAAAAGAGGAACAAAGCCCAACATTAGTAGAGGGAAGGAAATAATAAAGTCCAGAGTGGAAATACATGAAATAGAGATTGGGGGAAAAAAAAAAAAAAAAAAGAAAAGATCAGTGAAAGTAAGAGCTGGTTCTTTGAAAAGATAAATAAAATCAGTAGCCAAACTCAAGAGTAAAAGAGAGAGGACCCAAATAAATAAAATCAGAAATGAAAGAAAAGTTACAACCGACACCACAGAAGTACAGAGGGTAAGGGGTGCCTGGGTGGCTCAGTTGGTTAAGAGTCAGACTTCAACTCAGGTCATGATCTCACGGTTCGTGGGTTCAAGCCCTGCGTCAGGCTCTGTGCTGACAGTTTAGAGCCTGGAGCCTGCTTCAGTTTCTGTGTCTCCCTCTCTCTCTGCCCCTCCCCTGCTCAAAAATAAATAAACATTTTTAAAAATTAAAAAGAAAAGAAATACAAAGCTAAGAGATTACTACAATTATATACCAACAAATCAAAAAACCTAAAAAAAAAAAATGAATAAATTCCTAGAAACACATAACCTTCCAAAGACTGAATCACACACACACAAAAATAGAAAATATGAATAGGCCAATTACAAGTCATAAAATTGAAACAGTAATTTTAAAACTTCTGAAAAACAAAAGTCCAGGACCAGACAGCTTCACAAGTGAACTCTACTAAACATTTAAAAAAGAGTTAGTATCAGGGCACCTGGGTGGCTCAGTCGGTTAAGTGTCTGACTCAATTTTGGCTCAGATCATAGTCTCATGGTTCATGGGTGGGTCATAGTCACAGTTCATGGGTTCAAGCCCCACATTGGTCTCTGTGCTGACAGTGTGGAGCCTGCCTGGGATTCTCTCTCTCCCCTCCCCTCTCTGCCCCTCCCCTGTTAGCTCGCTGTCTCTCTCTCTCTCTCTCTCTCTCTCTCAAAAATAAATAAGTACATTTAAAAACATTAAGGGGGCGCCTGGGTGGCTCAGTCAGTTAAGCGTCCAACTTTGGCTTGGGTCATGATCTCATAGAGTTCAAGCCCCATGTCGGGCTCTGTGCTGACAGCTCAGAGCCTGGAGTCTGCTTCTGATTCTGTGTCTCCCTCTCTCTCTGCCTCTCCCCCTGCTCATGCTCTCTCTCTTGCTCTCTCAAAAATAAACATTAAAAAAATTTTTTTAATTAAAAAATAAAAATAAATTTAAAAAATTTAAGAAGAAGAGTTAGTACCTATTCTTCTCAAATTATTCCAAAAGATTAAAGAGGAAGGAAGTCTTCCAAACTTATTTTACAAAGCTAGCATTACTCTGATACCAAAACCAGACAAAATACCACAAGAAAGAAAATTACAGGCCAGTATCCCTGATAATATAGATGTAAAACTCCTAACAAAATATTAGCAAACCAAATTCAACAATACATTGAAAGGATTATACATCACAATCAAGCGAGATTTATTCCAGAGATTCAAGGATGGTTCAACATCCACAAATTAATCAATGTGATATACCACATTAACAAAACAAAGGATAAAAAATCATATGATGATCTCAATAGATGCAGAAAAAAGCACTTAACAAATTCAACATTCATTTTATGATCAAAAGTGTCAATAAAGTGTCAATAGAAGCACTTAACAAATTCAACATTCATTTTATGATCAAAAGTGTCAATAAAGTGTCAATAAAAGTGTCAATAGAAGGAATGTATCTCAACATAATAAAGGCCATATATGACAAACCCACAGCTAACACCATAGTGGTGAAAAGCTGAAGCTTTTCCTGTACAATCAGGAACAAAACAAGTATGTGCACTCTTACCACTTTAATTCAACGTAGTATTGGAAGTCCTAGCCAGAAATTGGGCAAGAAAAAGAAATAAAGGCATCCAAATTGAACAGGAAAAAGTAAAACTGTCACTATTTGCAGATGACATGATATTGTGTAGAGAAAACCCTAGAGACTCCACCAAATCTATTACAGGTGATAAATGAATTCAGTAAGGTCACAGGATGCAAAACTAACATACAGAAATCACTGTTTCTATACACTAATAACTATCAGAAAAATAAAGTAAGGAAACAGTCCCATTTACAATTGTATCAAAAATAATGAAATACCTATAATACATTCAACCAAGGAAGTGAAAGACCTGTACTCTGAATACTGTTTAAGATATTGATGAAAGAAATTGACAACATGAATAAATGGAAAGATATTTTGTGCTCATGGATTGGAAGAATTAATATTGTTAAAATGTCCATGCTACCCAAAGCATTCTACAGATTCAGTGCAATCCCTACCAAAATACCAATGGCGGGGCACCTGGGTGGCTTAGTCAGTTAAGCATCTGACTTCAGATCACGTCATGATCTCATGGTTTGTGACTTTGAGCCCCATGTCAGGCTCTGTGCTGACAGCTCAGAGCCTGCAGCCTGCTTCGGATTCTGTGTGTGTGTGTCTCTCTCTCTGCCCCTCCCCCGCTCACACATTGTCTCTCTCAAAAATAAACACTAAAAAAATTTTTTTAATACCAATGCCATTTTTCACAGAATTAGAACAAAGCATCCCAAAATGTGCATGGAACCACAAAAATAAATAACCAAAGCAGTCTTGAAAAAGAAGAACAAAGCTGGAAGTATCATCCTTCATGATTTCAAACTATACTACAAAGCTAGTATACTAATCAAAACAGTATGGTACCAGCATGAACACAGACACATAGATCAATGGAATAGAATCAGAAAGTGCAGGAAAAAAACCCACACATATGTGGTCAATTAATCTATGACAAAAGAGGCAAGAATATACAATGGGGGAAAAGTCTTTTCAATAAATGGTACTGGGAACATTGGACAGCTACACGCAAAAGAATGAAACTGGACCACTATCTTACACCACATACAAAAATAAAATTTAAATGGATTGAAGACTTGAATGTAAGACCTGAAACAATAAAACTCCTAGAAGAAAATATAGGCAGTAAATTCTTTGACGTCAGTTTTGGCAATATTTTCGGACCAGTCTCTTCAGGCAAGGACAAAGAGCTAAAATAAACAAATGAGATTACGTCAAACCAAAAAAATTTCACACAGTGAAAGAAAAGGCAACCTACTGAATGGGAGAAGTATGGGTGACATTTGTTCTTCCCCAAGGTTCAAGGGAAAATCTGCTCTGTGACTCTCTTCTAGCTTCTGGTGGGGGCCAACAATGCTTGGTATTGCTTGGCCATAGCTGTATCACTCTAGTCTCTGCCTCCATCTTCACATGGCCTTTTTTCTGTGTGTCTCCATGTGTCTTCTCCTCTTCTTATACAGACACCAGTAGTATTGGATTTAGGGTCCACTCTAATAAAGTATGACTTTGTCTTAACTAGTAACATCTGCAAAGACCCTATTTCCAACTAAGGCCATGTGCTAAGGTTCCATGTGGATGTGAATTTGGTGGGGACACTATTCAACCCACTACAAAAGATAAGCATTTTTATTTGAGCATTATTTTAATTATGACTCTTTCACTGTATATGTCAGAAACCACTAACTACCTAACCAGGAAGTGAACCTAACCATTAGGGATGCCTCCATAACTGGAATGCCCAGGATTATCCTCTGGCTCCAGGTACTTTTTGGATCTGACAGGGGACTCAGGAATCCATCACTCTCTCTCCATTGCCACCTCTGCTTACTCCTGTTGGACCACTTTCCACAGGAGACTCTCTGGTGTGGCCACAGGGCAGATTTCACCTCAGTCTAACACCAGAGCTCTCAACCATACTGCTTCCCCTGTGTAGTAGCAGTAAACACCCCTGTATTGGTTTCCTATACCTATACCAATTACCACAAATTCTTTGGCTTGAACAATACCTATTATTAGCCCACAGTTCTAAAGGTCAGGGGTCCAGCCATGGAGTAGCTGAGTTCTCTGCTAAGAGTCTTACAAAGCCAAATCAGGATATTGATCAGGATGTGTCCTCTTCCAGAAGCTCCAGCTCATTTAGGTTTTTGGAAGAATTCATTTCTTGCCATTGTAGGACTGGCTGTTAGCTCACAGCATCAGTGTGTGCTTTCTCTCAGGCCATAGCAGCTACCTCCTATTCCTTCTGCTTCCAACTTGGGACAACTCTCTAGTTTTATCTTTTGACCTTCTTCATGCATTACTTTTTTATTTGTTTTGGTTTGGTTTTATTGAAGTACAATTGACATATAACATTACATTAGTTTCAGATATACAGCATAATGATTCCACATTTGTATATATTAAGAAATGATCACCATAGTAAATCTGGTTATCATCCATTACCATATATAATTATAATTTTGTGTGTGTGATGAGAACTTTTAAGATCTTAGCAACTATCATGCAGTACAGTATTATTAACCATAGTTACCATTCTGTACATTGCATCTCAGGACTTATTTATTTTATAACTGGAAGTTTGCACCTGTGAACTCTCTACTTTTAAAGAGCTCATGTGTTAGGTCAGGCCCACCTAGATTCCCTATCTTAAGGTGATAGGAGCCACATAATATAATATAATCACAGGAGTAAAATCCATCAGAGTCACAGTCCCAGGGACCATGCAGGGTGTGTATATATTGGTGGTGGTGGGAGATAGCTCAGGCAGAATTTTAGACTACTGCCCACCATATCCTCTCTTACAGCTGCTCTACCACCAGTGGCCTAGAGGCTGCACCAGACAGGCATCAAATTAAGTCCGTTTTACCAGTGGAAAAAGTAGACCCAGAGAAACTCCAAAACAGAACCCAGTGTCTACTGATTTCTACTTCTATACTGAGGTAGAAGTAGAAATTTTTTTGCCACATCCTCCCCACAGGAGACTCAGAAAAGGGCTTTGACACCAAGGTCCCCCTGTGTATGGATGCTTTATGCCTTGTGTGGGGGAAACCTCCCAATCACCCACAGAGGCCCATGAGAAATGCCATGCACTGGAACAGTCCCTCATGCTCTCTGGCAGGTGGCTGTTGAGCTTAGTCAGGGCAGGCTGTCTGGTCTGCTCCAAGTGCCACCCACAAGGAAGCAGCATGTAGGGGTGAAGGGATACCAGTGGCTGGCCCAAGCAGCAGGCAGAGAGGAAGCAAAAAGGAATTGCACTGGACAGGGAATGGAGGGAGGGGGAAGTAGGAGTGCAGAGAACAATACAAACAGAAATGGATGGAGGTAGCCTAGAGAGAGAGTGAAGCTTGTGGACCATGTCTCTCTGTGGGGCAAAATGCCACCAGTAGCGGCTTCCCACTCTACACAGAAGGACCCACTCCATGGGAGGGCCCCAAGGGGCTGATGATCCTTTCTTTGCATCTCCCTCCCCTCAGGGAACCTAGAACAAGCCAATGAGGAGCTGCGGGCCATAATCAAGAAGATCTGGAAGCGTACCAGCATGAAGCTGCTAGACCAAGTGGTGCCCCCTGCAGGTGGTGAGTACTTCAGGATCTCTTGCCTGGTTTCTGAGTCTACTAGGGTCTTGGGAGGCCTGCTTTCCCCAGGCCCTGTGTGTGGGGCTCAAAGGTGCTATTTGTTACAAGGGACGACGGTAGGGGTACCTGGGTGGCTCAGTCGGTTAAGCGTCCAACTTCGGCTCAGGTCATGATCTCACAGTTTGTGAGCTCAAGCCCCATGTCGGGCTCTGTGCTGACAGCTCAGAGCCTGGAACCTGTTGCAGATTCTGTGTCTCCCTCTCCCTCTGCCCCTCCCCTGCTCACGCTCTGTCTCTCTCTGTCTCTCAATAATAAATAAACGTTAAAAAAAAATTTTTTTTAAAGAAGAAGGGACGAGGGTGCCATGCCCTTCACAAACTCAGATACAGAATGTCAGCTTGGAAATCTGGTCCAATCCTACATTTCAAGACCAAGCAAGGCCCCTCAATACTTAGAGTTTGACAGAATTTCCAAGGAAACTCTGCAAATATAAGTTTCCCCATAAACTACCAGGCTGTTTGCTCTGGAAATAATGGTGCCCTGGAAAAAGAATCCCCTGAGATCCTCTCTGGGTTGAAATTCTTTTTGTTTCTCCTAGGGCAGTGTTTCTCTACCCTGTCAAACCCAAAGCCCCTTTTCATAACAAAAAGTTTATAATGCTCTTACTACTACCCTGAATGAAAATAATAATCTTCCTACATATATAATTTCCAAAATATTAATATAACACTTTAATATAAAATACATTAAAGTCAAATGTTCTTCAATATATACATGCTAAAGCACTATGGCTTATGACACTATGCCAAAAGTCATAGTTAACTGAAATACTTGCACACATCTACATATGATGAATAAGTTTGTGTTTAAAGGAACTAAGATGATATTGAATATCATTGACATTTTGTGTTTATCATTTTGAGGGATAACTAAGTATATTAAATAATATAATATCCACATGTATGTATACATGCATGCACCTACGTATGTGCACATACATAGAACAAATGCAGACCGATGTAAATAGGTGACTACTTACAGACCGCAGCAGACCGCAGGTGACTCAGACCACGAGCAGTGTTGCCATCAGAGATACAATTTTCCAAAATGTAAACCCCTCTTAACCAAGTGGAAACAAAGCAAATATGGTCTTCCATCAATTTACATGGCAGTTATATTCCTGGAAAATTCTGGATACATTAAAAGCAGGCAAAAAATTATTTTCTGTTCATATGTAAAATGCAGTTAGGTTCTTAGCTTAGATAGTTATAGACAGGTTATGTCCCCACATGGACATCTAGCAGATTGCAAAGCTATTATTTGTTGTGTAAAACATGCCTGTATTTTAAGGGACACATCTGGAACCACCTAAAACCTGTAGCACACTGTGACAGCTAAAAGAAAGTCCCACGCAATCCCAAAACACTCCTTAAAATGTGACACCACCCCCCCTGTTGAGAACCACTTCCCAAAGGGAAGCAGGACAGGAGCTAAGTGAAAAGTCACCTACACAGGCCAAGCATCATCTGACATTTTGCATACATTATTTAATCCTTATAACGTTACTAGGAAGTTTGCTCAAGAAACTGAGGTTCTTCAAAACTATGTAGCTGACCCAAGACTACATGGTGACTACCTAGTAGGTTCAGAATCCAAACCCAGGTCTGAGGGATGCTAGAACTCCAAGCTCTTTCTTCCCTACCGCTCTTCCTCCCCAACTACCCTAAACAGGGAACTCAGGGCTTTCCCTCTCACATGGTAATGAGGTCTTTGTCATGTAGAAGGTCATCACTGCTGTAGACTTGGCTATTCCTTTTTTTTTTTTTCAACGTTTATTTATTTTTGGGACAGAGAGAGACAGAGCATGAACGGGGGAGGGGCAGAGAGAGAGGGAGACACAGAATCGGAAACAGGCTCCAGGCTCTGAGCCATCAGCCCAGAGCCTGACGCGGGGCTCGAACTCACGGACCGCGAGATCGTGACCTGGCTGAAGTCAGACGCTCAACCGACTGCGCCACCCAGGCGCCCCTAGACTTGGCTATTCTTAAAGTACAACTAGGAGTAAGAGAACCATCACAAGCCCCTATATCTAACCTACAAGCTATCTCCTGGGCCCATTTCCCAGAGAAGAAGATGGAACCAAGGAGCTACTCATAGGGCATGCAGTGTTCTCCTTGGAGAGTCATTGGCTTCTCCACCACCTGGTTCATTCCCAAGACAGAGGCTGATTATGTTATGTGTAACTTGGGGGTCCAGCCCAGCAGGGACCCAGCCAAGCCACATGGTAAGAAAACCCAATCTAATTATAAGAAAAACCTAGACTTAGAGGAGAAGGTGCTCCTTACACCATACCCCATCTTTAAGCAGAACTGTTTGCACTTAGGGGACTGGTCAGTTTATGATGGGCATCTCAAGTTTTAGAATCAAATAGGGACACCTGGGTGGCTCAGTCGGTTGAGCGTCTGACTTTGACTCAAGTCATGATCTCATGGTTTGTGAGTTCTAGCCCTGCATCAAGCTCTCTACTGTCAGTGCAGAGCCTGCTTCAGATCTTCAGTCCCCCTCTCTCTGCCCCTCCCCAACTTGCACTTTCTCTCTCAAAAGCAAACATCTAAAAATTTTTTAGAATCCAATAAAAATGAGTTAGCAATATAAGCTAAGTTTTTTTTTAATTTTTTTAATGTTTATTTATTTTTGAGAGAGAGACAGAGCATGAGTTAGGGAGGAGCAGAGAGAGAGGGAGACACAGAATGCAAAGCAGGTTTCAGGCTATGAGCTGTCAGCACAGAGCCCGATGTGGGGCTTGAACTCGCAAACTGCAAGATTGTGACCTGAGCTGAAGTCGGACGCTTAACCGACTGAGCCACCCAGGCACCACTAAAGTTTTTGATACATTTTTTTAACTTAAAAAAAAAAAAAAGGTGGGAAATAATTTTGACAATAGGCTACTTCTAGTGTAAAAAAAAAAAAAGATGGGATAAGAATATATTTGCTTATTTTCAGAAAGCATTTGCAGAAAAACTTTTTGGAAAAATACTCAACCTAATTTGAGAAAGGTTATTTATTAAAAGGTGGTAACTAGGCAGATGGGGGAGGGGTGGTAAAAACACTTTTCACTGTATACATTTTAGTATATTTTTGCCTTTTGAACCATGTTAATAGACTACCTCTTTTTAAAAAATTAAATTTAAAAAACTTAAGAAAGTTTGGATGCTGAAAAAAGTTAATGAAGCCCCCATTTATCTCCCTTCTGTCCTTTTTTTCTCACGTCTCAGATGATGAGGTCACTGTTGGCAAGTTTTATGCTACTTTCCTGATCCAAGAGTACTTCCGGAAATTCAAGAAGCGCAAAGAGCAGGGCCTTGTGGGCAAGCCTTCCCAAAGGAACGCCCTGTCCTTGCAGGTGAGGGGTAAGGGGGGGTCCACACCCTAAGGAAGGGCCTCGTCACCTTCTTCTAACCTCTGGCTAGGGCTTAAATCTGTCATCAGTGGGCTGGAGGCCAGGTCCCTTCAGAAGGAAACTTTCTGAGAGTTCCAACCTTTCTACAGGTGGGTGTGTGAAGGGGCTACATACTGCTTCCCACACACCCTGCCCTCCACAGTCCTGCCCGCTTCACAGCTCCCCAGAGCTCTATGGAGCTCTGCTGAAGTTCTGGAACAGCCCTTTATCCTTCCTGGGTAGAGAAATGGATTCTTCCACTCTGGGGCAGACAAGAGAGGTCCCGAACCACATCCCCAGTTAGCACACACAGATAAACCCTCTCAGGCTCACCTGCCTTGTGGAGAGGCAGGTGGGTCAGGTGGCTGGGTGCCTCTCTGGGTTTCAGGCTGGCTTGCGCACGCTGCATGACATTGGGCCTGAGATCCGACGGGCCATCTCTGGAGATCTGACAGCTGAGGAGGAGCTGGACAAGGCCATGAAGGAGGCTGTGTCTGCTGCCTCCGAAGATGACATCTTCAGGGTAGGTGGATGCCATAGGAGCACTCTCTTATCTTTTTAAAGTTCGGTTTGAAGTAAGAAGGTGGGCTGGCTTCACCTTTTCTGCTAAGAAAATCCAGGGAGAAAGCCCTGAGCTCTAAGGCAGATTCCAAGCTCTTCCCAGTCAACTATTTCCTATCCCTGCATGTTTTCCAAGCCTGACTCCATCTCAAGGCTGGGCTCCCAGGACATGGCAGCTTACAGAGTGTCACTGGCTCTTGGAGAAAGAGGGGAGGAGCCCTTTTCTTAAGGGAAATGTTTCCTAGGAGAAACTTCTACATTAGAAGTTGCTAATGGTGGCTCTTGGGCCTCATCTAATCTGCAGACCTATTTTGTTTGCCGACATTTGGAAATTCAGCACATTCAAATAAAAATCTAGACCTCTGGCTTCTCTTTAAAAAAAATCAGAAAATCTTGGGGCGCCTGGGTGGCGCAGTCGGTTAAGCGTCCGACTTCAGCCAGGTCACGATCTTGCGGTCCGTGAGTTCGAGCCCCGCGTCGGGCTCTGAGCTGATGGCTCAGAGCCTGGAGCCTGTTTCTGATTCTGTGTCTCCCTCTCTCTCTGCCCCTCCCCCGTTCATGCTCTGTCTCTCTCTGTCCCAAAAATAAATAAACATTGAAAAAAAAAATTTAAAAAAAAAAATCAGAAAATCTGGCTTATGTTCCCACGTGGTAGCAGAGGAGTGGAGCCAACTGGCAATTATCCTCTTGAGATAAAGCATGTGTTCTCCAGGTCACAAAAATCCCCTCCAGCCTTCCTTCCCTCTCCCATCCTGGATATGAAGGCTGAGTGTCAGTTTTAGAAGTGAAAACCAAACCTGACTCTACCAGGATAGTGGAACTCTTGGGTCCTGCTCTCTCCATTCATTGTGGCCCATGCCTAAGCCCTGAAGTACTTGGCTAAAACCCTTCCCAAGTGAGGGAGAAACTACTGACCACCATTGCAATGGGGCCATGCTCACAACTGTCCCTTCCAGCTCCCACAGGGGGACCACACAGGGGTCCTGGGCTATGGAGTCACCGGGAGGAGCTTGCCCTCCTTGTGGCTACCCTGTCATCACCATCCTCATCTTCATCACTGTGGAATGTCCATCACTGAATGGCCTCAGGGACTCAGCACCATGATAACACTGCCCCAGCAAGACCCCACAGATCAACTTGCAGATAGCTACTTTCCCACTCACCCAGGACAAGAAAAAAGTGTTAGGAAAAAACATTGGGTCCTGATTTGAAATCTCTAAGAACCTCCCAGGGGAGAAAAAGCCATGATATAATTAATGGAGTCAATGTGTCATCCTTATTTTCAAAACCATTTCGCCAACATGATTTCTAGCTCAGTGAGCCATTTGGATCTCCATTTAAAAAATTCTTGTTAGAATCCCCTGGTCTCTTTCCCCACCCCTCAGCCCTCACCATGCCTCACAGCTGCCAAGCCAAGCACTGGCTGCAATTAAGGATTGCCATCCTACACTGGTCCTTGAAACTCCTCATGGGGTTCATTAGAAAGTCCCAGGGGAGCAGCCTCCCTGCCTGACTGGTTCTGCAAGAGGTTCTGTCCCTCACTGTTCCCTCCAGTGGTTTCAGAGGGGACTCTCTGGGTCCCTCCCTCTCAAACCACCAGGCCACGCAGGTGAAGAGTTCCCCATTTGCCATGTGCTGCCCGGCGTGGTTGTGCTCTCTGGAAGGCGGACAACCTTCCGTGCCTTCGCTGAGAAGGAGAGGTAGCTGAGGGGGCTTTCTCCTCCACCCACCCCTCCCGTCTTGCCTACAGAGGGCCGGTGGCCTGTTCGGCAACCACGTCAGCTACTACCAAAGCGACGGCCGGAGCGCCTTCCCCCAGACCTTCACCACCCAGCGCCCACTGCACATCAACAAGGCGGGTAACGGCCAAGGCGACACCGAGTCGCCATCCCACGAGAAACTGGTGGACTCCACCTTCACCCCCAGCAGCTACTCGTCCACTGGCTCCAACGCCAACATCAACAATGCCAACAACACTGCCCTGGGCCGCTTCCCCCGTCCCGCTGGCTACCCCAGCGCAGTCAGCACCGTGGAGGGCCATGGGCCCCCCTTGTCTCCTGCTGTCCGGGTACAGGAGGCAGCATGGAAGCTCAGCTCCAAGAGGTAAGCAGGAGGGTGGGGCATCCAGGGCCCATGCACAGGGGCCCCACACACTCCAGCCCAGAGTGGATGGGGGGAGAGTTTGGCCCCCAGGCCTACCACTCACCCCTCAAGCTGGGATGGAGGCTGCTGCCCCAGAGCCCATCAAGAGATAGGCAAATGCTGCTTCCCAATCTTGCCCTTGATTATATGTGGCAGCCACCCTTGGGAGAAGGCACCATGGCCCCACTGCCCAACAAGTGTCCTGAGATGCACACTTGTGGACAGAGCCTCCTGTGCTTTCTCATGCTAACCAAGCAGAGGAGCTCCAGCCCCTGATCCCTGGGATGTCGGCATTCTGGCTCCACAGTAGACTCTGTTCCCCTGGCCTTTCCCAAGTCTGCCTAAACCTGGCCTTTGGCTCAATTAGGATGGGAACGGAGCTACCATCTTTTCTTTATGTCCTTCTCAACCCTCTTGGGAGGGGCATTTTGGTGTCAGGAGGCCCTTCACGGTAGCACTTGCTCATTCTGCCCCAGTGTAGGATCATTCCTGGTAGTTTGACTGATCTCCCACCTCCTGACGCATGCTTTTCTCCCCACCCTCTGCTCCCTGGTGCTCCAGGATACATTGCTATGATGTGCTGGGACGGTAGGTGCCTACTTTCATGCTCTGGGCCTCAGGAAGCACAGCCTGGGCTTAGAGGGTCTCCCCGCTTTTTCTGTCAACAGCTCCGGGTACCCAAGGCCGGGTGGGTGGGAACATGCCTCCACATCTTGCCACTTCACCCTTAGTTGAGCTGCCCTTCCAGAGCAGGACAACCTCCCCACCACAGCAGGCCGGGAAGATCCCCAGCATGCCATGTTCTTGAGCAGATCCTTCCTACTTGCAAACTTAGAAAATAATCGTGAAGTGTGAGTGTCTTTCTGGACAAGTGTCCTGAAGCTGCTTTCATCTAAGGAGACAGCATACCTGCCCCCTGGTTTTCACTTCTGTTCTTACCACCCATTTTCAAATGGCTCCATGTAAGCCTACGTGGCCTGGGCATTTAACAGTGTTGATGACAGCCAAGTCAAACCTTACTGCCTGGAAGCCTGGCTGGTTAAACCACCCAAAAGCAGTGCTGGGTGAGTCCTGCTCAAGAGATGTATACTGATGCCTTCTATGTGCAGGGCAGTGTGCTTGGCACTGGATTTTGTATGCTGATGTGAAAGGGTTAGCTTTGTACAGAGGAATATCAAAGTTTAAGTGGCTGACCCATGACTGTCTTGGTGGCCCCTCCCTTTTCTGCAAACCTCTTCCCCTTCTACAACCTTCAGGGACTCAGTCCTAGTGCCATTTTCTCCCTTGCTCCCCTTATCAAAACCTCTTCTTAATGAAGGCTCATTGTGTCCATCATTAGCTTCTCAGTGTAAACTAATACCCCCTTCAAAGGGTATTTTCCAAACTGTGTTCCATATTAAATGAAGGGAGAGTGGTTTTTAGAGAGGAGATAGGAGAGACATCAGGGGATTGTCTTCCTCTCCCCACAGATACATCTATCAATGATTATGGTACATGCAAAGCACCTAGCACAATGCCTAGCATGTAGTAAGTGCTCTCTAAACATCGGCTCCCTCCCTTCCCAACACAGTAAACAACACTCAAGGCAGTATGCTTCAGCTTGGTGAGGAGGAACAACTTAACCAAGGTTGTAGCTCTGGGGCCTCATCCTTCATCTTGCAGCTCAAGGCTAAGTGCAGTGGCCCCAGGACTAGCCTTACTTTTGATGGGGACAGGCCAGCATGTCTTGCACACAGTGGCCCCCAAGAAGTGGTGTTGCCTGCCTGCTGCCATTCTCCATCTCCAGCTCATCCCATCATAAGCTCCTTTCACATATCTCTCTTCCCACTCCATCAAGAGCCTTCAACATTTCACCTGTCCTTACTGTGGGGTGGGCAGCCATCTGTTAGGGCCTTCTCCAGAGAACCAGGTAGGTACCCAGGAACGGTAGCTTCCTGAATTGCACACAGCCCACTGGCTCAGGGTCAAGTCTAAGATGCCAATCCATCACTGAGCCCTGAGAAAATAAACTGGGATATTTCCCTGATGCCTCCATGAGTAAGGTGGTCCCCAGCATTCAGGAACTATAGGAAGAAAGATGGAGGGAGGTACTGAGCGAGGCACAGACAGGAAAAGAGAGAACACCTGGACCAGAGCTAAGAAGACATGACCAAATGAGCAGAAGATCCTGGTCTGGAGGGAAAACAAAATAATCCAAGGTACATCCTGGTGTGGGAGGATCTCAAGCTCAGCAGGGAGTCAAGCTCACTGCCCAGGACAACAAACCCCCCTATGTGAGGCTTCTTCTCCGTGCCTTCACTCCAAGGAGCCAATGACAAACCCAAAGCCATGTCAAAATGTGACACCAGGAACTTCCCAGCTCTGCCCAACTAGCACCCAAAGCCCCAGCTGTCTCTAGCAGGAGAGGACAGCCCTTGCACAGGCCCATGCCGACCTGTATAGAACAGTCCAGGACCCTGTTTTAAAAGCTGGTCCTTTCTACCTTTCAAAACACCATCTCATCTGTTACTTCATTTGTTACTCCCAACAAGTTTCTGAGTCAAGCAGGGCATATGTTAGTTCAATTTTATTGATAGGGATACTGAGGCATGTGGTGAGCTAGTGACTTATGCCAAAGGGCAACTGAATTGGGGTCAGAACTCAGATCTCCTTGGATCCTACCCCAGAGATGCTTGTTCCATGTGGAATTCTATCTCTAATCTTACTGCTTCCATGGCTCCACGGCTTTGTCAGCGACTGCAGGAGGAAGAGACCACAGCAGTTTTGTGTGAGTGTGTGTGCACGTGTGTGTGTGTGTGTGCGTGCGTGTTCCCTGTGTGAGTGCATTGCACATGTGAATGAGTGCATGTGCAATGTGTGCCACCTCACCTGCTGAAGGAATGGTGGGGATTAGCAATTTCTGACTTTATTTCTCTATCTTGGACACTTCAGGTGCCACTCCCGGGAGAGCCAGATAGCCATGGTGTGTCAGGAGGAGGTCTCTCAGGACGAGACCTATGACGTGAAGATAAGTGAAGACACTGAGTACTGCAGCGAGCCCAGCCTGATCTCCACAGAGATGTGAGCTCTGCCCCCAGGCTAGCCCATGTGCAGGAAAGGGTCTGGGGGTGAAGGGAAGCTCCCTGAAATCCCTCCTCTGGGCATGACTTGGGGAGGGGGAGATCATATATCAGAAGATGCCTAAAGCATCTGTCACCTCATTAGGGAGATGGATGTATGTGTCTCCACCCACCCCACCCCACCCCCGACACACACACATGCACACTATCCCCCAGTTAGCTTAGCTTTTCTTGTGATGCAATACTTTCAGGAAAACTTTAAAGCATTGTTTCATAAACTTTTTTTACTGAAACAAACTGTCATAAACATACTTTGGAGTGAGACTCAGTACACACATACATGTATTGACAAATAAATGTTCATGAAGCTTCTTATAATAAAGCTACCCAGCAGAGGGCACTGCTGGCAAACAGTGGCCAAGATTTTTGTCAGTGCTGGAATTTTTAATATAATTTATTATCAGATTGGTTTCCATACAACACCCAGTGCTCATCCCAACAAGTGCCCTCCTCCCTTCCCATCATCCACTTTCCCCTATCACTCAGCCCCCATCTACCCTTAGTTTGTTCTCAGTCCTTAAGAGTCTCTTACGGTTTGAATTTTTTAAGAGAAGCGTTTTTTAACTACAAGTCCAGACCCATTCGAGAGTTGTGACATTTACTTAGTTATGATCGATACTTTTT